>NW_022900944.1:23953964-23966698 GCF_012274545.1 Fukomys damarensis
TTTTTTTTTTTTTTTTTTTTTTTTTTTTTTTTTTTTTGGTACTGGGGATTGAACTTGGGACCTCACACTCGTGAGGCAGGTGGCAGAACCACTGAGCTAAATCCCCAGCCCTGATCACTTTATTTTCTGCTACCTGGTCTCCTACATCTCATTCCTGACTTTCTCAAACCAGTATTTCCACTGTCAACTGAATTAAAGTTATAAAAATCATTTTTATGTCACTTCATTGCTTAAAAATTCTGAAGCCTTCAGAGTAAAATCATAAACCATCAGTGTGTTGTCAGTTTGCTTTCCATTACCATGACAAAATATTGAGATAAACAACATAAGAGGAGGAATGGTTTATTTCGGTTCACGATTTCAGACATGTCAGTTCATGGTTGGGGCAGCTCGTCACTCTGGAAGTGCATGGCGGAGGGAGCTGCTCACCTCACTGCAGTCAGGAGATGAGGGGGAGAGATCCCCGTATCCCTTTCAAGGGCACAGCCCCAGGGACCTAACTTCTGCCCACCAGATCCCAGCCCCTAAAGGTTCCACCACCTCCCAATAGCACAAAGGTTGGGGACCAAGCTTTCAATGTGTGGACTTTGTGGGACACTTATTGAACTATAGCAGTCAGTACAGCACACACAGCTTTGCTTGATTCCCCACTTTTAATTATTTTACAGTTCTTTTATTTAAAATTCTCCATCCCTGATGCTAAGCTCCAGACTCTTGGAATATCTTGGGATGTTCCTGCTGTCCATCCCTCCCTCTTACATCTCTTCCTCATCTGGCCAATCACCTTTTCTTATGGATTTCACATTTAAAAACTTTCATTAGGAAGGCCCCTCGGAATGCCTAAAGGCCGGGGTGAGTGTTGCCTCTCTGTGCTGTCACAGTACCTATTTTACCACGTGCCACACAGGACTGGAAAAGGCTCTGGGTGGGTGGGTCTCCTCCGCAGGCTGGTGAGCACCAGGGCATCTGTGGTCACTTAAAACGAGGGGCACCTGATACATAGTCTATGAGCAAGTGGGTGAGTGACAGGATGAGATGAACTTCATTTGAAATATTAGGGATAAGTTCTAGATTTCTGGATTGCACCTTTGGTTGTGTGGTTTACATAATGCTATGTTTGGTTTAAACTAGATCGGAGTATAGTTTTTTTTTTCTTTTATTGAATTTATTGGTACATTTTAGATATGCAGTACAGTTACATTCATTATTGGGATCTTGTACCTTTACGTGACAGGTCTTGGTTATCATTTTTTCCCCTTGTCCCTGCCCTCCCTTTACTCCTCCTCACCTCCCCATTTACAAACACTTTATTTCCATTTTTCATTTTCTCATATTTTTTACCCTTATTTCCTTTCCCCTACCCTTCCCACTTTCCCTAAACCTTTAGCCCTTTTCCTCCCATTTTACAATGTCAATTATCTCATTAGGATCTTATGTACTATTACAGTTTATTCACACCAGAGAAACTATTCGGTATTTACACATGTGTAACTTATTTATTTCACTTAGGAGTATATCCTCAATATGTATCCATTTTCCTATGAATGAATCTAGTTTCTCATTCTTTATGGCTGAGTAGTATTCATTTTATAGAAAAACCACATCTTCTTTATCTAGTCTCCAACTGATGGGCAAATGGGCTGTTTCCAAGTTTTAGCTATTAGAAATTGTGCCACTAAAAACATGGGTGTGCAAATATCACTCTGGTATGATTCTTTTAAATCTTTTGGAAAGATACCCAGCAGAGGGATGGCTGGGTCAAATGGAACCTCTAGTCTCAGCTCTTTGAGGTATCTCCATATTGATTTCCATAGTGGTTGCACCAGTCTGCACTCCCACCAACAATGGAGAAGGGTTCCTTTCTCCCCACAACCCTGCCAACATTTGTTGTGTGATTTCCTGATAGCAGCCATTCTTTGTGGGGTGAGGTGGAATCTCAATGTTGTTTTCATCTGTATCTCTCGAACTGTTGAAGACATTGGCATAGGAAAAAGCTTTATGAACAAATCCTCAGTAGCGCGGGAACTAGCAGAAAGAATCAACAACTGGGATCTCATCTTATTAAAAAGCTTCTGCACTGCTAAAGAAACCATCAACAGAACTAAGAGACAATCTACAATGTGGGAAAAAATTTTTACCAGCTGCTCCTCAGACAAAGGACTATCATCTAGAATATATAAAGAACTCAAAAGAATCAGCCCCCCAAACATAAACACCTGATTAAAAAATGGGCATCTGAGACGAACAGATATTTCTCAAAGAAGTAAAAGCAGCAAGTATATATATGAAAAAATGTTCCACATCACTGGTCATTCAGAGTATAGTTTTTTACTTTGCAATCCTCCTCCTCAGTGGAATCATTGAAGGAAAAAGATCTTTACTGAGACAACAAGTCAAAATTATAAATTTCTTTTATTATAGAACAGCCCCATTTTAATTTTTTATTTGTAAATAGTTTCAAAATGACAGTAAAGTTATAGAAATAATATAAAGAACTAGCTATTATTTACTCAAGTATTTAAAATGCTAACATTTAATGACATTTGGCTGGGCTCTATCTCTCTATATTCTATTAATCTATCTGTTTTTCTGAAACATTTGATAATAATTAAGATACAATATCTTTTAGCCCTAACTAATTTTTCCCTTTGTGATATTTTCCTTTTTATTTTAAAACTTTTATTAGTGCATGTTTGTAGTACGTAATGATTACATTCATTATAGGGAGATGGTCATATACATAACACACCATAATTCTTTTCTCGCCCCCTTTCCCTCTCTCCTTCTTCTGTTTCTTGCTCCCCTTTGCTTTTGCAATTTGTAGTTTTGAAAATGGAGAGTCCTTATATAAATAGAGTACAATGGTCAATGTCAGAAAATTAGTGCTGATATAATATGGTTATCTAATTGTAGGCTTTATTCATGCAGCTATTTTATGAAAAGCATTTGATTTGTCTTATATCTTCGTGCTTATTTAATTCAGACATTTGAATTAGAAATTTGCCAGTATGAAATAGAGTCAAGGGCTCTTTCTGGAAACAGGTCAAGAAAGAGATGAAGATGGAGAAGAAGAGAAAGAGGGAGGAAGAGAAGGAAAGAGAGGGAGGAGAAGAAGGAGAGAGAGAGAGAGAGAGAGAGAGAGAGAGAGAGAGAGAGAGAGAGAAGGAAAAGAGGCTTCCGGTCCATGAGAGGTCAGGCACTTACTCCCGTTTATTCGGCTTCCAAAGTCCCTGGCCCCTACTTCCTGGACTGCAACAAAGACGTGCTACGTGACAGATTGAGCTCTTTTGTGCCTTTCTAATATTTAAGGTTTAGGGGACACACACACGCACACACACACCCTCCTAGCTGACCTTTAATGGACATTAATACGTAGAAACTAGACAAGCTTGTGCTTTCTCCTATTACACTAGTTTGCCTTTCCAAGCAATTCTCTTTTCCGTATTTCTATTTTACTCCTCCTCCAAGAGATGACAACTAGATATGAATTAAAAGCTTGGTCTTCCTGAACTCAAACTAGCTCTCTTTTCACAGAACACCTTTATAAAAAGAAAAAGCACATTGAAAACACCTAATGAATTAGCCTGTTCCTTCTCACAGATGCTCAGGAATAGTTAAAATTTAGCTATCCAGGGCCATGGTGCCCGGGCTGCAGGGATCTGGTTCTTCTTCAGTTCTCGTTTTCCATCACAGTGATCATGCCATCTGCTTTTTGTCACTTGCTGTCATCAGACCACACTGGAGATGACAAGCAGGCAGCACTGTCTGGTTTGACTCAGACCTCCCTGAGAGTTGTGCCTACCTGCCCCTCACCATATGAATGAATGCTTCTTTCCGATGCTATTAGTCCTAGACCTGGACTATGAGAATAACACATTGAGAAATATTGGAGAAGAGAGCCAAGTGTATGTCTTTGTCCAGAGAGCCATCATTGGTCTATGGTTTTTCCCAGCTATGTGGTCTTTATTTGATTAGGAACAGAATACACTTAGCTATAACATACATCGGAGAGTTTGACAGCTAAGTGAGTCAGAATCAGCATTCTGATGTTTGATCATGTTTTCTGGTTCAATGATTATATCTCTGGTCCAGTGTATGATAGTATTACTTGGTGCTAGTCAAATCAGATAACTTTTTAGCTTAAAAAGATCTTAAAGATGGCTCACTCCAATTCCTTTTGATCTTTCCATGAAAGCAGCTCAGTTTATTTATTTGTGACGACCCCCTCCCCTGAAGTTGCTTCACACGGCATGGAGCAGGTGGCCCTTGGTCCTGAATCTGTTCAGTGGACCCTGTCTACTATACCCTACACATGAGAATAGTTATTTCCAATGCCCTGTAAACTACAGAAGAGATTCTCAACATGTGCTATCCTTCTGGAAGGCAGGGGTAGATACTGTTGGTAGAGAACAGAACAAAAATGAAGTGGGAAGGCAACCTGGACCTGTGACCTTGAGTAGTTCTTTGCCTGGTTTGACTGTGGGGAGTCATTGCCAGTATGACCTAGAGATGCTGAAATTCTCCTTTGTTCTGAGACTAAGACCACAAAGAGAGTTTTTATTGTAACTCTTCTCTTCTGGTAATAATGAAAATGAAATATTAAGAGCTCTTCATTGTAGGCCTTAGGGAAATACGCAAATATGTTACAGCTTTCTAAAATATGTCCTGATTAAATATCTCATTTCTCTACTTCCATAATCGGGAGATAATAGATCAACTGATTGTGCTAAATAGATTCCAGCAAGCCTCACTGTCTTGTTCCATCAGGAGGGAATACTTGTTTCTCCATTGTGTCATCTTTGTCTACAAAGGATAATTCATCCCCAGGATTAAAAGTAAATTTCTTGAAAAAGAAAACCTTGCAGTTAGAGCTCTATTTCTCAATTATATAAGAATATTTATACAGGCCTATATAGATATGGACATAGATATGCACTGGCTCATAATGTTGAGGGAGAGTTCATAATGTTTTTGCAACATTCATAATGTTTTTCTTTTTTGTTTGTTTTTTGTAAGGTGGTGCATTTTCATGAAAAAAATAAGAAAATATAAAAAATTTAGTAATAGCTCCTAAATTGCTAACATAATATAGTTTGTTTTAAAATATTTCTGATACTATGTAACTACGAATAATTCAGTTATATCCAACAAATAGGATGGAGCACATATCATCTGACAAACATTGTACTGAGATCTGGAGCTATAAAGATGAGACAAGACTTTATAAGCAATACTTTTATGTCTTATTGCTTCCTGGAATAATAGTCATTATATAGATGTGATTCTGGAGATGGGGAAATTACTTTTATTTGGAGCAAGCAATTAAGGTCTCAGAGGGCAATCTGAACAGGGTTCTGAAGGATGAGTACAAGTTTCCATCCAGAAATAGACAAGAAATAGACCCTTCTAGGAGGGGCAGAGCAATGCGTACTAGGAAGGCAGATTAGTACTAGGTCACACGGAAGGACAAACAGAAGTACTTTTGGATTGCTGGAGTATACAGGGGTGGTTCAGCAGGAGGGTGAAAAGATCAATAAGACTTAGCTTTTGAAGCTCCATGCTGAGTGGTCAAGGCCCCCCGCCCCTTTAATAGGAAATGGGGAAGTCTTGAAAGAAAGCAACAGAAATCAGACAAAGGCAACTTGTCACTTCTAAGACCTTAACTTCACTCCTGTCCAGGGCTTTGCTACTTAGCCACTGAACACGGGTGATCATACCTCAGAAGAAATCTGCCAGCGTTTATTAAGACCAACGCTTAATCTCATCTGACATCAATGTCAGAATCAGAGCTTGGAGCTGGCAGGATTTCAGCAGAGAAGTCTTTGGAGCTTCCACGAACTGGTTCAATAAACAATCTTGCTGTGAAACACAGAGCTTGGTATTTAGAAGGGTTGTAGCTGGCACATCCACAGAGCTGCAGCATCCTATCCAGCGAATAATTCCACTGTGAAATGTTGAAATACAGCTCTTAGCTCCAAGAAGGCATGTAGGCTTCTATTTGCATGCACATTGTTGCCATTCATGTGTGAACCACAGCAGGTAACAGCTCTTCCAGATGGAGTAATTGGGGTAGGGCCATCTTCCTTGCTAAAGGCCACAGATATCCATGCATGCTACAGTGCAGTTCATTCCTATTTTCCACCTCACCCCCTGGGGAATAATTATTTTAATAATGGGCCTCAAGGAAGGGAAACACTATTCTACCCTGTCATCATCTAGTAAACAAAATGGTGCTAATTAGTGTAACCGAGCAAATGTCATATTTGATGCAATTAGTAAATTAAGTCATAGATATTGAGAGGAATAATAGGGGACATAACAAATTGATAGATTAAGATGACTCCCTTGGATTTTGAAAAAAAATACAGATTTCAGCAATTTTCAAGGGAAATCATGGTGGTCTCAACTCAAGTGATAGTGGCTTGCAGTGGTTAGGGGTGTGTATCTCTCTCTCTCTCTCTCTCTTTCTCTCTCTCACTCTCTCTCTCTTTTGGTACTGGGGACAGAGCTAGGGTCCTTGTGCTTGCAAGGCAGGCAACGGAACTACTGAGCTAAATCCCTGGCCCTGTATCTTTTGAATCAGATTGCATGACTGTCAACCACAACTCCACCTCTTATTAGCCAGAAGACTTTAATTTTGTCTCTTAAACTTCCTAAGTGTCAACTTTGTCATCTGAAAGGTGAAGATAATAGCGGATGAGTGAATGTAATTATCTCATGATGATATGAGTCTGATTTAAGTAGTTTAACAAACTGCCTGATACATAGAACTTAATAATAATAACAAGTATAATAATCATCATTACTGCTAACCACAGGAGCTAGCTGAATTAAATTTACTTATCCATGTAATAGCTAATGTTGTGCTGTGATCACTGACTCATGGATCTAATTTCTCCACTAAACAGGAATCTCCTAGGAACAGAGACCTTGTCTATTCTCCTTGTTATTAGCAGTGTGCTCAGCCTAACACATAGTAAGTGTTCAATAAGTGGTTGCTAAATGCACAGGTTTTGAATATTAGTATTTGCTGTGTTGTATTATTTATTTCTCTTTCTCTGCCTTCTTCATATTTCCTTTTCTTTTATCTCCATCACCATCACCATCATCGTCATCATTATCTTTTTTTATCCTTTTTATTTTCAATGACAGGATAAAATCTGTCTCAACTGAATTTATGCCAGTAATGGGGAAAACAGCACTGCAGATATTCACATGTCCTCCAGGACCACCTCGTGGATCTTTGGTGCCTGACACTTGAATCTCCAGACCTGCTCATTATCCATTCCCAACCCTACCCTATGGATTAGCTTTATAGATTTAATGCATTAGTTTGCTTGTCTTCTAGCCTCCTATTGGATTAAACCAGTTAGTATGCAATGGGTGAGGGGAGACTGAGGGCAGACTTCTTTGTGCTGGGTCTAGCTGTCACTATTGCTTATCTCTGGCTACAGCTTATGCCAGACAACTTTCTCTTAAAGTTTCGGATTCTCTTTTGGAATTCTAGCATCCACTGCCTTTCCTTTTCGATTTCCCACTAACCTTGACTACTCTTTTGTAAATAGCCCTTTTATAAATTTCTTCCCCATGTTCCTTTCCTCGAATATGGTTGTCTGCGAGGAACCCAGTAGGGTTCCCAAGAATATTAACTTTAACACTTTAATCCCAAGTCGGCATGAACTCCAGCTCCCTCTTGCCAAGCGGCAGCATCTCAGTGACCCCTTTCGCTGCCTTTACAGGGTCACTAAATAAAGAGACGAAGGGGAGGCATCTCATGTGTGATCTGCACAGAGTGGCTCTCGCTCCAGTCAAGCTGTTTGTGCCCCTTTTGTGGTATGTTGCTGATACACTGCTTAGGCTGTCCCTGAGGTGGGGTACCCCATCTCTTGTGCCTCGTTTCCATCCTACTCTGCTCTTGAGCTTGACACTGCTGGAGCATTTATATATGTTTTTTGCCTGTTCCCCTGGAAATCCTCTATCTCTTGTTCTGCAATGTTTACTTCATTCTCTGATTGATTAGAAATCACTATTCTATTTTTACATGCAAGTATTTCTTGGCAGGGGAAAAAGCCAGCACATACTTTTGGACATTGTTCTTTTTTTTTTTTTGGTACCAGGGATCAAACTTGGGTTCTTGTGCTTGCGAGGCAGGTGCTGGAATCACTGAGCTAAATTCCTGGCCCTGTTCTTTCCTTTATACCAGCCGAACTTCCCCTTCCCAGAGTATACACCTTTTTAGCTCCTTCAGGTAGGTAAGTTACAGTGAGTTTAGGATTTCAGATATAGGGACACTCAACGTGTCAACATTCCTTCCTCAATATCTACTCTGGAGACTAAGCCAGAACATTTGCTCTTTGTTTTTTGATATTTCCTGCCTGAGGGCTTGCTCACCTCATTGTCTTTTGGCTACTCTGTGCTTCTTCCAGTTGACTGATGTCTTATGTTCCTGACCACCAACATGGAAATTGTTCAGTTTCTCTCCCTAGGGCTCAGATCTAAGGAAAAACAGTGGCTGGCCATCTCTCTAGGTGTCCCTGGACATTTGAAATCACTACTTGTAGTAAAGGCAGATTTTTATGGTTAATATAATTTCTTGAGGATTGTTTACTGACAAGATATCCTGTATTTAGACCTCTGAAATTCATAATAACATCTCACACTGGGTGTATTTAGATACTTGTACTTTTACTCTTTCATTTATCCTTCAGAAGGACAAAGGACTTTGAGTATTTAAATAGTAGGGTCCTCTAGAGTGGGTGATTAGACTTTTGGGTCTAATTACAACATGGGAACAGGAAGGACTTGCTCAACTAAGGTATTACCAACTAAAAACAACTCTTACACTATCTATTGGATAAGATAAAAATGTAAACACCTACAACAAAATGTGCTTGATATGAATAAAGAACTATATAAAGATAAAAATATCAAGCTTTTTGCATAAACTCTTGGTTAAGGAAACACAGTTGAGAATTTCATAATAATGAATAGAGATTCCCATGACTTCAGGTTGAAGCAATCTCACTTAAAGAAACTTGAATTTTATTCCACGAAAATGTATTTAAATGGAGACATCCATCCCTGTGTAAAAATGCTCCCACTTTGAAGCTGGTACAATTTTATTTGCAGATTATCAGCAAAATGAAAACTCAACATTGAAACAGGAGTCTTAGGAACAGTATTGGTTTCTTCTGAAAAAAAAAATTTTTTTTTGGTACTGGGGATTGAACTCAGGACCTGTGTTTGTGAGGTAGGCGGTGGAACCACTGAGCTAAATCCCCAGCCCAGTATTGGTCTCCTCTTATGTCACCATTTGGGAAACTCTTTTATAAGCAAACTGTAATGACACAGAAGCAATTCATCTCATTTGAGATTCAGAAAGATAATGCTTAATATGAGTCTCTTAAAGATGAGGGGAGACAGTGAAGGGATAAATGTGGTGACAAGAGAGAGTAGCAGTCATTTATGACAGCAGCCATCTCTTGACAGCATAAGGAGCGTAACTGAAAGAGCTTCTCTGCCTGCCCATGCTTTAGGGCATGACCTGTTACTGGGAGGGTGGGCAGACCAGCATGGCTAATGTGTAGTGTGCAGTCCTGAGGATGTCTCTTGAGAGGCAGATGAAACAAGAGATTAGCTCTGCAAGAGGTTGAAGGTATATCAAGATAGGAGCAGTCTAGATGAGTCTCGGTCTCTCTCTCCCTTAAAAATAGTCTTATTCAGAAGGCAGGTACACAACCTAGAACAGGGGTTCATCTCCAGCGGAAGCTGGGGAGGTAGACAGGAGGAGCTTCCTAGGGTCTCAGCAAGCACAAGGTGAAACCCTGTGCTTCCGGAAGTCCCCACATCTCTGCTTAAGAAAGATCATCAGCATCTCTTTGGAGAAAGAAGAAAGACTGATTAGTCCAGTGCAGCCGTGGAAGGGATGATGATGAAAAAAGAAAGAGGGATAGATGAGCAGTCAGCCCTGGTATAAGGTCAACATAGTTTTGTGACTTCTTTACTGGAGGGCATGAGGGAAGTAGGAACACTAAGATTGTCTGCAGTTTTCTACTCAGTTTAGATTGATTAGAGAATTCTAGGCAACAAGGCAGAGAAGCAGATGTCCATCCAGAGTCTGGGGCCACAATGCTGAACACAGAGAGAACATTCCTCAAGGAAAGTTCTTGGGAAGAGAAAAAGCATGATGAGAGAGCATCTGAAAGAGAACACAATCATGTTTCCCCATTAATCAGATATTAGTTCCTTAATAAGGGCTCAAGATGGAGGGCTCTAAAATCCTGATGGCTTAGAAAGGGTGTACAACAGATTTAAGAGTACTGTGAACTTGGGGTTGGTGTGAGGTGGTTGTGAAGTATGTGTGTGGTTTTGAAACATGAAAGAGATCAATTTAGGACGAATGACAACATCTGACTTTCTTAAACTGATAGATGGCTTCTGACATTTATCAAAATCTCTCTGTCTCTTTCTCTATATGTATATTATATATATATATACATATATATAATTCCAGGTGCTTAATTGACAAAGATAAAGGGCCCTACTGAAAAACAGCAGTAACAATAACAAAAATCTCACTTTGTCACCTATTGTCTCAATGACCCTGAACATATGTGGGCACCTGTGCTTGACAGCATAGCAGCTCACTTACAAACCCCTCTGTCAGAAAGTCTTAGCAGCACAGTCCTCAGCTGATTGGCATTCCTCTCATGTGACATCAGCTAGATCTATTGTTTATGTCTTCAAAACATCTCCTGAGTTTATAGGCTTGTTTCTATCCTCCCTGTCTTCATTTTCATCTTCTCTTGGATCAATGAAATGGCTTCCATATTTCCACTCTTTTGATTTTTTTCCCCACCTGCATCTAATAAAATCTATTTTCAAAAGAGCAGCTCGAGTTATCTTTTAAAAATGTAAATCTGGTACTTGGGCAAGAACATTATGGTTTAGATATAAAATGTCTCCCCAAAGTCTCATGTGTTCAGAGGTGGGGCTTTTGAAAGATGGTTGTGTTACAAGGGCTCCGACTTTATCAGTGGATCAATCCATTGATGTAATTATAACTTTATGATATTATGGGAGGTGGTGGGAAAAGGAGGTGAAGAGCAGTTTGAGGAAGTAGGTCCGTCTGTGCCTTTGAAAGGTGTATCTTGTCCCTGGCCTCTCTCGTCTGGCTTTCTCCTGTCTCTGCCTCTTTGATACCATGCGGTGAGCAGTTTTGCTCTGCCATGCCCTCTGTTATGATATTTCTGCCTTGCCACCACAGGCCCACAGAAATGCAACCGGCCATCCATAGATGGACATCCCTAAAACCGTGAGCCGAAATAAACCTTTCTTCCTTTAAGTTATTATTTTTTTCCCTAGGTATTTGGTCACAGTGATAAAAAGCTGATCAACATATTACGCTTCTCAAAACCTTCAACCCCATTCCATTCCACGTCCTGGCCTTGAAGGCTCTGCTGGATCTGGCCCCTGTCTGGTTATTATTCTTACCACTTCGCCACCTTCGTTCATGATTACCCTCAAGTTCTGGCTACTCCATTCTACTTCTGTTGGCTTTCCTGCTGCTCCTGAAGTAGTCAAGAGTAGAGCCTTTGTGCTTGCTTTTTCCTTTTCCTGGAATGTGATTTTCCTCAGTTGCTTCGTCTTTCACTTTTTTTCAAGTTTGTTCCCAGATGTCATTTTCTGAGATCTTTGAACATTCTGCCTTAGATTGCTCTATTTCGTATCCCCTTCCTCAAACCATCCCTTAAACCTCTTCTGTTTCTTCATAGTTCTTATGGCCCTTGGAAATTACATTATATTTGAATTCTTTTATCTCTTTGGTAGATGCCTTCTCATTAGGATGTAAGGAATTTATGCATAGGAATGTTAGTTTGTATTGCTTATTGTTAAATCACCAGCACCTCACACAATCTCTGGTACACAGTGGACAATATATGTGTTTTGAATGGTATTTGATGCATGAATCTGATTCCTGCCCTTTGCCTTGGATATTTCTTCTGGCTCTTCATTATAATCTGCTGGTTATCTAACCTGTACCAGATCAGAAACCTCTCAGGTGTGGTTTTTCCATTGCTGATAATTCCAGGAGTTGGATCATCCAAAAATGATTTATTTTGCAGAATGCCATGAAATATAGATGAATTAGGTGTGAAATAATGCCACATAATTGTGAGAAAAAAATCAGATACCATCACATATAGTAATAATAGCAGGTACAAAGTGTTGAGGAATAATTTATGGGAGGAAAGGATGCTCAAATCTATAAAAATTTGGTTCATGACTTATTAGGAGTTTTTAGTAAAAAACTGAAGAAAAGGGTCAATTATTCTATTATAATTTTAGAACCTCTTGGACAGTTTTGAAGCATAGTAGTATGAGAATTATTATCAAAGGCATTAGAGCCCAAAGAAGTCAGCATGGCTTTTTTTCCCCTCAATAATAAACTTTTTGAACCATTATCCAGTTAATTTGAAATACTTTAAGAAATGATTCACTTACTATTCCCCTTATATGAATATTCTGCTAATATCTAATTGAAGTGTCAAGAAAAATTTTTTTTCTTGATCTAAAGCCTAAGCTTTCCTTTTCTTAATTTCACCTCATTATTCTTAACTTACATCTTGTTTCTGTTAAATATGCACTTTCCATTTTCAGCCTAGGCTGCTTCTGCTGTGCTTCTGGAGTTAGTGAACTGGATTAAATTAAACTCTTTTTGGAGTTTTTTCTGT
>NW_022900944.1:23967049-23980695 GCF_012274545.1 Fukomys damarensis
TTTTTTTTTTTTTTTTTTTTTTTTTTTTTTTTTTTCCGGCGGGGGAGTTAAAATGCTCAATCCTGAGTTCAGCAACCCATCTCAAGGTAGATGCACAGCAAGCCAGCTTCATTTCAGGTATTGCCAGGCCTTGCTAGACTTCTGCTCCTGCCAGGGGCCATGCCTGGTGGTTTTGTATCCATTGCTCCTTCCCACCTGCAAGCAGCCCTGTGAGGTGGCTAAGATGATTCTCCCTTTAGAGTCAAAAAATTGGACCAGATGGAAGACCTGGATTTGAGCCTCAGTTCTTCTGATTCCAAATTCTGCTCTTTCTCACAGTAAGCCAGAGTTTTTTTTTTTTTTTTTTTTTTTTTTGCCTGCCATTTCACATCACAAGCTAAGATCTAATTGACCTTTCACTCTAATTCCTAGGTCTCTTTTAGAAATAATGCTTTGGAATCCTCTTAGTAGATGACATCATAATTTTTTTTTCTCCACAACCAACTTCTTTCCCAATACCCCTGCCCACACATCCTATGGATTACAATTACTTTCCATGCTGCGTTTTAGGTTGTTTGTGACTAGATATTATTTTTTGGCTCTGTGCGTTTCTTTTGATAATTTAGCAACCTTTATCAGTGTTTGCAATGCCCCACATATTACTGTTTGTGAACTTCATTAACAAGCTACTTGCTCCATCTTTCAGATCATTAATGAAGATGCTAAATGAAACTCCATCCATCAATTCCTATGCCACCCCACTAGAAAACTAGGTACTCAGAGGTTTATGATTATTCCTTGTTCGTGACTCTTGAGCCAGTTCCCAAATCAACTGAGAGTACTTGTAGCCAAGTCAATTTCAATTAATTCTGCAAGGAGAATTTCATGAGCAAAAGCAACAACTTCTCTAGAAGTAAATGGATCACTTGTATTCACTTAACCTACAAAAATTAAAGTTGTATCCAAGTAGCAATTATGGGACATTTCTCTGGTGATATTAAATCTTTTTTGAAATTTCCATTTCCCTCATATTTTCCGTGACCAAGAGTTGATTCTTAAATATGTCTTAATTTTCATTTCCACACTTGAAAATCAGTATGATTTAATTTAGAAGATGACTTGTTTTAATTTTATTTGTTTTCGTTTCTACAGCCGCTAATACTTTTCTGCACACAGCGGGTGCAGAAAAAAAATCTTATAATCTTGATTTGTGTAATAAAAAACATACAGACTTTGGAATCAATAGATTTAAGTTTTAAATCTCAGTTCCTCTACTTGCTAATTTAAAATTTCAATCACCATAAATAATAACTTCTTGGCTATATGAACTTCAGGATAATGTCTATTATGTAATAAAATTTATAAAAATAAAGAGACAAGAATAGTGATCCCTACTTACTGTGTTTTAGACTTTTTCATGAGGACTAGCAATAATGGGATGCAATAAGAACTTAGTGTGAGGTAGCTTTTTTTTGGATTCTCAGGACCTTGTGCTTGCCATGCAGGTGCTATGCTGCTAAGCTATATCCCTGGCCCAGGTAACTCTTAATGAACTGAATTTTTCTTCTTCATTTGCAAAGACATCTGGATTTATTCATGTATTCATATAATTCTTTGAATTAATTTAAAAGTATTAAAAAGTGCAATAAAAATAAGAAATCTCAATATGAACAAAAGCTCTACTTTGCTAGCAATTAATGAATTTAAAATAAAACCCCAAAAGATTCTAAGCTGAGTCTGGCTGTACATACCAGTAGTCTCAGCTACTCAGGAGGTTGAAACAGGAGGGTCACTTGAGCCCAAGTGTCTGAGCTAACATAGTGCTAAGTAATATAGACCTCATCACCAACAAACAAACTTGAAAACAAAACAAACAAATACACCCCTCAAAGATTTTGAATTAAAATGTTAGAAAAAGAGGCTTGAAATTAATGAGATTCTCCTTCCTGCCCGCTAGACGTAATAAAATTTCACTGGTCAGGATTTAGCCTTATCAAAGTTGGCAAAGATGGAAACAAAGACATGAACACTGTGGGGATGTAAGGGACCTTCAGTTCTCTAGAAGTTTTAAATCTCCAGAGTTGAGGAACAACACGACTTTATAATCTTCCGATAAATACACTCAGAGCATCTCAAAGCTCATTGTTCAAGGATATTCACTGAAGTACTGGTTTCGACTGTAAAGGAGTAAAGATGAAAGAAATGACTTATTGAAAAGGATAAAGGCCATAGTCATTGATTGAATTCTATTGTTAGGAATGAATAAGACTATATGTTGTGTTTCTCTTAGGAAGAAAAAGGAGAGGGTTGGTATTGGGTAGACAATTGGCAGTGTCTCTTCTATTTAGAAGTTGAAAAGGATGAACCTCACCTATATTCGTTAGTGTGGACGAATCTCAGAAGTGCAATTTGGGGCAAATCTAAGTATCAGAGTATAACGATGTCATGAAATTTACTTGAGTTTTTTTAATAGAAAAACACACATAAAGTAGTTATTTATTTATAACATAAAGTTTGTTATTTATGAATACTATGTATGTGTTTAAAATGAAAACATTTGGGAAAACTATATAGTGTGGGACAGTAAAAGTAGGTTAAAATCAGAGCTGGCTACAGAGGAAATTTCAGCTGTTACTTTTATGTGTGATTATTAAACCAAAGTTCTGATATTAAATAAAAGGGAAATAATTACAATCATATTTTCTGAAGTTATTTATGGGCACAATACCAGATATCTAGTTGCTGTGGTTTTCTGTTTTCAGGATCTTTTCTGTTCCAGACTTCCTAAATATAAAAGAATGGCTCCTGAGGTGACAATCTAATTAAATTGATATAATCATTTTCCAACCATGAAACCTGTCATTTAAAATCTATAATAAATATTTTTCAAAGAAAAATAATAAGAAAATATAAATAGAATTTTGCTTTCACAATCTATTAAAATATTTAATTTTGAGAAAAAATGAAATTGCTGGTTCCTTATGTTACCCAGTGCCCCCTGAACTCTGAAGTTCTTGTGGAGGAAATTACAAAGATGAAAAGTAAATGCCTTTTGATACAAGAAGACAATTGGATTTTTTTAGTAATATTTGTTGTGTCATAAAAGTGTTATGAAAATACATTGTTGCCCAGAGGTGATAAAGTCTATAAAATTCTTTCCTAGTTTCTAAATAAAGTTTAAAGCTTGAAGCATTTACTGGAAACAATAATGTGATGAAAGGGCCAGTATAACTGAATAAAACATTTATTTATGTTGAGAATTACCCTTATAATTTCTGCAACTTCTTTTTACATTTGTTCAATAAACTTGTTATTAAACACCTATTATATATGAGAGCATTGCCAGGTACTGGGAGTTCAGATGTTCTGCCATTACTGCTGTGGTATTTAAGGGGCTAACAGAGAAAACAGACATGTAAAGAAAAGATACAATAAGAGTTTTTAAAAGTTATTAGAGAATCAGAAGAAGGCCTATCTCTGCCTTTGAGATGGGATGATGCCATGCTTTAATTTAGTTAATGATGGAATCAATCTGGATGCCAGCAGGAAATGGGTGGTACACCCAAAACAGGAGCATTTGTGGTGGTTGAATAAAGGGCCATTTACAAAGCATGGCCAGAGAAAGAAGAAACAACCAGGCATAGTGCACAACTCCAGGCAGTACCAGCCTTAGGCCCAAAGGGAAGGGAAGAAATGGTCGGTCCCCTCCTTCCTCAGGACCTACTGCTATTAGCTGAACACAACCTGAAGTCATAAAGCAGGATTGCGCACAGGCTCATCCAGATGACTCTCCTGGGAAAGAGAATAGGGTGGAGGAGGTGAGGAGCAGATCAGAGAGAATACACAGTACCCAAGTGTGGTTTTAGCAGGAACTTGAATAGTCAGAAGCAGCTTCCTGAGGGCTGGGCATTTAGCTCAGTGGTACCACCACCTGCCTCACAAGTGCGAGGTCCTAAAGCAGCTCACTGAGAAAACTTGGCCAGTTGGGGGTTGAAGGTGGGAGTAGATGTGGAAGGGGTGGGCTGGGGCACTTGGACAGGGGAAATGGTACACAAAGGGACCAAAGAATCAGAGGAACTTTCGTTTACAGCTTTAATGTGGCTGGAATGTAGGGAGCATTTTGTGAACTAGGATGTGCTATAGGAATTAGAGAGCACAACAGGTCTTCTCTATTTTAAGGGAAATCTCTAGATGTCCAAATGACCAAACTCCCTGAAGACTATAGATCCTTTCTCAAATAATCTGTTCAAATATTTGGGATATAATACATAAGATCGCAGAGGAAGAAACTACATTGAAATTCTGTTGTGACAAATCTAAAAATTGTAATGTAAAACAGGATCTCCTTTAAATGCTTTAAATAGTGTGCTCTTCTGAGGGGTCTATTAACATGATTTTAGTGTAATGAAGTAATGATAAACAAGAAAATGTTAAAATTCATTTAGAGGTCAATAAAATAAAAATATAGTTTTGTTTCTGTCCAAATTTGGATGACTGAAAGTTTGTGGGCCCTTCATGAAACAGTTATGTTTAAAAGTACATTTACAATGCGTATCTTTAAGCAAGTCAAGTGAATTCTGCAATGATTAAATCCACCAGCATAGAATGGATGCCAAACTTTGGAGATATATAGTGAGAGAATTTTAAAAACATTTAAAAATTCTGTAGAAAATATAATGATTCCCAAATGGCTAGTCACAAAAATATTGGAATATAATAACTAAAGATTTCATCTACTGTTTCATGGCCACCATTTGTAGCACATATTGGTACTATGGAATAATATACTGAGTTTAATGTCATAAAAAAGCCATGACTTCAAAATTGCTTCAGTGAAAAATATAACTTCTTTTTACTACAGAGCTTTAGCCAATTACAGTTATTGTTAATTCTTAACAGTTGGATGCAAGACATGCTTTGCTTGGAGGAACAGGCTGCAAGGATACTATATCCCAGTAAATGTTGCCACAGATGCACTACTTACAAAAATTTTTGGTGGAAATAAAATGTAAAGAAAGACAAATCCCATGTCGCTGGATTAGCCAGGGTTCTCAGAGCCAGACTGGCTCATGCGATTACGTAGGATGGATGGCAATCTAAAGCTTGCAGCTTGGGCTGGCAGCTGAAGATCAGGGAGGAATCCGTGTTGTGATGCTGTCTGCTGTCGACTTCCTTCTTGTTCAGGGGAGATCAAGTTTTGGTCTGTTTAGACCTTTAAGTGATGAGATGAAGCCCACCCATGTTATGGAGAGCAATCTGCTTTTCTTACTCTACTGCTTCAAATGTTAATCTCTTTCAAAACTCTCTTAAACACACAGAATGATGTTTAGCTGGCCCTGTGGCCCAGTCAAGTTGATAGATAAAGTTAACCTTCACATTCACAAACGTTCAGCTCAACGAATCTTCATCAGCTGAATATACAGTACCCGTGTCATGAGCGCCCAAATCAAGAAGCAGAACACACCCATCACTCCATCAGCCCCCCTCACACTCCCTAGGCAGTACATCCTTATCAGTGCCATCGATGCTCAATAGGACGTCATGGTTATATGGTTTTGCATTTTATGTAAATTGGATCACACAACATGTACTTCTTTTTGTTTGTTTTTTTTTGGTTTTTTGATACAGGGCCTCACTATGTAGTTGAGATTGACCTTGAACTCACTCTGTAGTCCAGACTGGTCTCGGACTCACAGCGATCCTCCTGCCTCAGCCTCCCAAGTGCTGGGATTACAGGCATGCGCCACCATGCCCGGCCTAACATGTACTTCTTTATTAATGCTTTTTTTCAATTTTTCATGGAATCCACCCATATTGCTATGCATCATTATACATTATTCAATTTCATAATATTCATTTGGGAATACGTTATGATTTGTTTATCCTACCAGAAATAGACATTTGCCTAATATGAACGGCAATGAACATTCTAATGCATGTCTAATACATATGTGAACATTTCTATTGAGTCTACACCCTGAAGCAGAATTGCTGAGTCATATAAAATTGGTATATGCAGCTTTAAAAGACTCTGTCAAGTATTGTTCCAAATGGTGGTATCAGTTTACACTTCTAACAGAAGTGAGAGTTCTAACTGCTCTGAATCCTAGTTAGCATTTGCCATTTTCTATAGTTTTTATAGCAGCCATTCTAGTGTATGTGTGTGTAACAGGTTGTTTTGAGGTTTTAATTTTATTTCTTCTGATGGTCATTGAAGTTGATCTTTCCAACTGTGTTTATTGCATATTTAGATTTGCAAATCTGAAAAGATACTGCTTATGTTGAATGATCTGTTTAAGAATTTTTTCTTTTTATTGTTTTCTCATAATTTGTAAGAATCTTTTGTTGGATATATATGTACCACAAATATATTTTTCTTTTGTGGTTACATTTTCACTTTGCTAATGGTATCTTTTGGTGAACAGATATTTTTAATTTTATTGTAGTTTATCATTTTAAAATTTATGGTTAGTAGTTTTAGTACCTTGTTACAAAATCTTTGTTTATGCCAAAATCATTATGATGTTTTATAATTTCCTTTAGATTTCTTATTATTTTAAATTTTTGTAGTTAGGTCTCTTTGTACTTATTGTGAAACAGATGACACCTTTTAAAAACATGGATATCTACTTAACTCAGAACCCCCTCAAAATTCTTCACTGTATCTCACCTATAGGTCTACTTTTGATCCTATACGTCTACTTTTGGTTTCTCTATTCTGCTGCATTGGTTACTTTGTTTGCCCTTGTGCTAATACTACTCTATCTTAATTACTATAGCTTTACATGTGGCTTTCATAGATGGTAGTACAAATCCTCTAGCTTTGTTCTTTTCCTTCAAGATATTTGTAGATATACTACTCTTTAAATCAGATAAAATTAAAAATTCTATTTCTGAGGACAGTGCAATCCAGACCAGACATAACTATTTGGATGAAGAATTACATCAGCTGACAGATCTTTTACAGCACATGTAAGAGAGCATCAGGCCTGAATTGAGATAAAGTGTGGTCTAACAAGATGCTCACAGGGCTTTGAGTTCAAATCTGATGGAAAACACAATTCCAGGCACATTTCCCTGATTATGGTCCTGCAAATTGAACACCATCTGTGAAGTGTTATTCTATGCATTTCTGCTGCAACAGATTGTTAACTCCATTAATTTCTGTGATCCTCAGCCTCTTCTTTTGCAGGATAAATTATTATAGAGATATAATAGCTCACCAAATTATGTTGTCTGAAAAACTGATTAAAGTTCCTTGGCTATAGGTAACAGAGACTCACTCACCAAAATGGAATTTATTAGAGACAATGGATGACTCATAAAATCAATGAAAGTTTGAACAAGAGGGCATTAAGAAGGATGAGGACCTAGATAGCTCAGGAAAAAGACCCTGTGAAGAATCACAGTGCCCTAAAAGCAGACTAAGATTTAAATTATGATGGTTTGCTGGAATTCAGATCTCACTTCTGGGTGGCATTATTTCATGATGGGCTGTGAAGATGCACAACTATTTCGCAGGTGCAGCCCCTAGGGTATGTGAATGGCCTGCTGGGCACACTTACATGGCAGATGGGCTTCTGTCGAATGGAGTAGGAAACTGGGGACCGCTTACTTGACAGCTCCATCCAGTCTCCAAGTTCCCATTGGTCAATGTTTATCCCAGAGGGAGGGAGACAGCTTCTCGACTCTTCTCCATTGGATTTCTACCTGGCTGCAGTTGCATATGCTTGTAGTCCAGTTGAGAACAGCCTGGGCAACAGAGCAAGACCCTGTCTCTGGCAAAATAGTCCATAGATGAGCTCGCTTCGGCAGCACATATACAAAATATTCCATAGATACTATCATCCCCACTAGCAATCGCACTCCATTTCCTGGGACACGTGCCTCCAGAAAGGCCAGGAGAATCCAGAAAATGTAGTGTGGAACTGGGCGGCCGTTAAGGCTCTCATAGCAACAGAAGTGGAACAAAGTAGCCAAAGGCCTAGAGGCAGATGAGGCAAAAAGGATGTAACGAAATGCGTGAGGTATGCCTCAAACACATGGATTTGGGAAGCAGGAGTTCTTCAAGAAGGGCTGCAGGGCAGATAAAAACCAAACTAAGCTAAACAAATAATCAAATATATCCTTTGGTTTTTAAGTTCATCAAACTACTACTCTTATATGGATAAAATGGGAAAGACTGACATAGCTAATGGTGACAAGAATGTGGAGTAGCTGAAACTCTCGTATATTTCTGTTGTGAGCATAGACTGTTACTGTCACTTTGGAAGTGAGTTCGGCAGTTTCTTATTCAGTTAAATCCATACCTATTATGTGACTCAGCAGTTTTACTTTTTAGGTTTTTACCTAAGAAAGTGAAAACATCTGCTTACAAGATATTACACAGACAAGGCCAGGAATTTAGCTCAGTGGTGCTGCCGCCTGCCTCACAAGCGCGGTATTGCATAGTGTTTATTAAAAATCTTATTCATTATACCCAAAGTCTGCAAACAACCCAACTATCCATTAACAGGTGAATAGACAAATAATAATAGTGTGAACATTCAATGTCATACTCAGATATAAGGAAGAATGAACTATTCATGCTCTTAGCAGCATGATAAGTAGTAAAATATGTCAATTGGAAGAAGCTAGAGATAAAAAAGTACTTATTGTAAGATTCAACAGAGATAAAACTAATCTGTAGCAGGAGAAATTAGAATCAAGGCTTCTCTGGGATAAGGAAGAGTACTGATTGCACTATGGTATGTAGGAACTTTGTGGGGTAACGGAAAAGTTTTATCTATAATTGGAATAGTAGACTGATGGGAATGTACTTTTGTCAAAACATATTGAATATGGGTATATTTTATTGCATGAAAAATATATTTCCACAAAGTTGATTTGAAAGTACTGCTCTTAAATATGAATTAGCCCACTCTCCGTCGTAGAACAATGTAGTCAGAACGTCAACCCTGAACGCCAACTGAAAAAGATCTTCCTGCATTGTCTTTACTGCAGAGGGCAGAACAGAAAGCGAACGTGTGCTTCTTGTTGTTGATTTCCATTGCTCCATAGCCCTTTATTATGGTTTAGTGACGATATGTCCCCCAAAGGCTCATTGTGGTGAAGGCTTGGTTGCTGATGGCCTTTTGGGGAGTGATTAAATCGTGGGGGCTCTAACTTTGTCAGCGGGGTAACCTATTGATGAGATTAAAATTTGATAGCATTACAGGAGGGCCTAGTTGAGGGAATGGGGCATGGGAGCAAGACCTGGGTGACTTTATCTAACCCCTGCCCCCTCCCTCTTGGACTCTTTCTCCTTTCTTTACTGCCTGGCTGCCATGAAGTAAGCAGTTTTCCTCCATCACTCCTTCTTGCCATGATGTTTCTGCTTCACCACAGGCCTAAAAACAATGGCACTAGCTGACCATAGACTGAAATCTCTGAAACCGTAAGCCAAAAAGAAATCTTTTCTTTTTTAAAGTGAAGTACTCAGTCACAGTGATGAAAAGCTGATGCAAGTTTTATTCATATACCATTGATTTGTTAGATTTAGGCAAACTTCTACTCACACTGTCTCATATCTGAATGTTTGGGTGCATGAACAATCCCAAGACACTGTTCTCCTATACATGTTGCCTCTAGCATTATTTCTGATCTAGTCTTAATATTAACATTTTCATTGTGTCTTCCACATCATCTTAGATGTCTTGGATTGTTATCAGTTCACCCTCCTTTTGGTCTTGTTACTTTTCTTAATTTTAAAATCCCACAATATATCTTGAATGGGAGATACTTAGAGGAGACTCAGGCAGAAAAAGTGAGTCTCTCAACTGTGGAAACTGTCTTATTTATAACATAACTTAGTATGGTTTCTTTTCTTTTTTCTTTTTGTACCTGGGATCGAACCCCGGACCTTGTGCTTGTGAGGCAGGCAGCGGAACCACTGAGCTAAATCCTTGGCAGTATGGTTTCTGAGTTACTGTCAGATATAAATAATAAATGGAAATCCAAATCTCCTCTCATTTATCTTCAGCGTGGTACATTTGTTGAGAGGGCATTTTTGAGTTGTCTAATTTCAGCTCCTTTCGCTTGTGTGTTTGGAATTTCCTATAGATTCTGGCATTAAGTTGGCCTTGTGTATGTTTCCAGGATTTCTTTGTGTTCTCTTGTCTTTTTGAGTCTTGCTGGTAATAAAATAATATTTAAAGTCTGGAGACCTTAAAATGTGAACTGGTAACCAGATGCCATTTTACACTAGCAAATTCACTTCTGCTTACTTTGTAGGGTTCTCTTTAAATGGGTTGTACTCTTACGCAAGATTTACTCTAGCCTAAATGTAAGTAATTTAGTTCTGATTTAGTCAGTTCAGAAATCTCTACTTGTGTCTGCCAGCTCTCTCACTGTCATTTCTAATCAACCTGGCATGTCCTTCCATGCCTGTAACTGGGTAATTAAATTAATAGGATAGTATCCCTGGGATTTCATTTATATTCTATCTTGAAAGTGAAAAATCAAGGATTGTGAAAGTCCCTATGTCTTCTGAAACCACCTCCGAAGGACTGAACACATGCACATTTTCTTAGATTTTTATCAGTGTATAAACATTGCTGCAATGAAACTAATACTACTTTCACTTTGTAGAGCAGTAATTAGCTTTCTTTCAAAAAATCTAACCCAATTCTTTCCAACTTAATTTAGATAAAAGGAAAATTTATTTAAAAAATGTATTTACAGATGAAATTTAGAAAGAGTAGGTAAGATTGGACATATGCCACTTATTAAAAATAAGCTTTTCACCAAATCTTTTAATCCTTAGAGAAATGTTCTCAAATTTTAAGATACCAGGTTCAACCTTAGAATTAGAGGATTAGAATGTGTATGTGGGAACCAGGTATCTAAATTGTTAAGGCACAACCCAACTCATACGTTTTCTATGCAAATTTGTTTTGTACACATGAATTATACTTTGCCTGATAGTCAAAAACTCAATTTGAGCGAGTTTTAGCATGTATCACGTAGAAAAAAAATTTTTGTACTTGATCCAGTTAACATTGCTAAAGTTCTACTTTTATTATGCAATAAAACAATATATTTTTTCCGTAAGTGAACTTCCTGAAGAATTCTAAGAATTAGGAATAGTAAAAAGGACTCTAAATTTTTTAAACCTGACATATAATAGTTGCAGTGTGACTTCAGTATATGTAAACAATGTATAATGATCAAATCAGAGTAATTAATATTTCTATTTCCCTAAGCATTTCTTTTGTGTTGGGAACCTTCAACCTAAGAGGACCATTTTCTATTAGGGGACGTATCTGTCACATTGTCTGTTTGTTTTAGTTTTATTTATTTATTTGGTACCAGGGATTGAACTCGGGTCCTTGTGCTTGCAAGGCAGGGCGGAACCATCAATGTATAATGATCAAATCAGAGTAATTAATATTTCTATTTCCCTAAGCATTTCTTTTGTGTTGGGAACCTTCAACCTAAGAGGACCATTTTCTATTAGGGGACGTATCTGTCACATTGTCTGTTTGTTTTAGTTTTATTTATTTATTTGGTACCAGGGATTGAACTCGGGTCCTTGTGCTTGCAAGGCAGGCGGCGGAACCACTGAGCTAAATCCTTGGCCCGTAGTCTGTGTGTTTTAAACTGGGAGAGAAATGCAGTCAGTAGAATTTTTGTTTTTACTTAAACCTTTGTGCATTGCAAGAGTATTATCGTTTTTCTCTTAGAAATTCTTTTCAGCTGAAAGTGGAATGTAATGTAGAACTGAGGGGAAGAGGCACTAGCTCTAGTAACCAAAGTACTGAGAAGTAACACATTTTGAAGGATTTCACACAATAGAAACTCTAGACTCAACACATCTGCAGCTATATTATTTAGGGCAAATAACACAGTCCTAAAGTTCCTAAGAAAATAACTCTATAATATCAACAAAAATTGGTTTGCATCGGATGGTCCAGAATAATTTTCAAAAGTGCAGATTATGTTTAGGGCCATCTGGTAAAGATATTTTCATTTGCTTTATTACATTGCAGGGAAAAAAAATTTTTTTTTCTAAATAGCTTCTGAAAAAACCTAAATCTAAAGGAAGAGAAGAACAAAATGCCAAATAGAAGAAAAGAAACATTTATGGAAAAGCAATGGGAATTTTGTTTCTTTTCTTTATACAAGAGCAAAGGTGTCATACGCCAGTGACCTACTTTGGGAAGTAAGTGAAGCAGATTCAAATGCAGATGTGTTTATGGGGCCTGCAATAGGATATTTGGCTGAATTCCTGTCAGTAATTTCTTTATTTTCAAATTCTAGAAACACAATTTGTGCAGGAACTTAAGATACAAATTCTCCAGTGACTGAGAATGATGCTTTTGGTCAATGAAAACTCATGATTGAGATTTTTGCTAATGGGATTCTTTGTTTCCATCCATGAGACACAGAATTAATAGAGCTATTGCAATGATTCTGACTGTTAGATAAGAACTGGGTACCAGCCACTGCAATTAAGTGTTTAACATACATTTTCACAATTAATAGTTATAATAGTCCTAAAGGAAGGGAGCGACAAGAAAAAAAGTGAAAATGAGGGGAAAAAATGGAAACAAAGCTTTTGTACATAGGAAGGGGAAGGGGCCCTAGGGGGAGAATGGGATAAAATAAAATAAAATTTCTAAAAAAATTTAAAAAATGAAGACTTGTAGAAATAATTATAATGGTCCAATTAAATACATATTATGACTTCAACTTGACAGATAAGGACACTGAGACTTAAGATCAGTAAATTTATCCCATGTAACACAGCTATTTGAGTGGCAGGCTCAAGCCTTGAACACATGTCTTTGAACTTCAAATTCTAAGTTTCAATTACTCCATTAGACTTCTACTGCAGATGTTTTTTTGTGTATGCATGGGTATTTATATTTATATCATTTATATTTATGTCACCTGTATAGCTATATGTTTGCATTTAAAGCTATCCATAAACTTTAATTATGTCTCTTTCTACAATGTTAACTACCTATGTTGGCCAACTAGCAGAAAGCAAAGCTTGTTCCCTCACACCCCAAATGTTAATTCATACTTTATGACTCTAAGAATTAGGAATGGTGAAAAGGACTCTAAATCTTTAAAACTTGACTCACCATAGTTGTGGTGTGACTTCAGTATATGTAAAAAATGTATAATGATCATATCAGAGTAATTAATATTAATATTCAAGAGGCATGAAAGCAACAGAACCAGATCTCACTTTCAAAAGGATCGCACCATTGTTTTATAAAGGGTGGTTCTCCCTCAGCATCCCCAGGCCCTTGTTCTGAGTCCTGGACTTCTTGGTTGTACATCTTACAAGTCCTGGTAGATTCTGTACGTGCTGCATTCAGAATACATCCACAGTTCTATAGTAGGGCCGTGCTCTGCTACCTCTAGTCTCACCACCTGGCCCAGGCCACCACCATCTTGCCTAGGGACCATTGCATACTTACTTTCCTACATACTGTTCTTTTTTTTTTTTTTTGGTTATTTAGAGAATACTTTATTAGTTTCTGTAATCAAACCCACATAGATAAGACCTTACATATTTAATACAGTGTGTTATCCCTGTACAAATGGAAAAAAAATTAACATTTCTAGACCAATATAGCTGTTAATTTCTGAACAATGCCAACTCCACAGTAAAC
>NW_022900944.1:23980802-23981759 GCF_012274545.1 Fukomys damarensis
ATGTATGTATATATTTATATTTATATAAAAAGACCAATAATAGCAGTATGTTATGCATCAATAGCAGCAACAGCTTTTCCAGGTTCTGCAGTCATCTGAACAAAATTATGGACATCCAGCACACTCCATTAAAAAAACAAAAACAAAAAAACAAAGAAAAGAATACCCAGAATACAGCAAAGTTCTGTTACTGTTGTGGTACATGGCACCATTTTTTGTTAGCATCTTAATCATCATCTGGAAAGAAAACATTCTAGAGTAACATCATTAAAAACAGCTCTGATAAAGCATGGTCACTACTACATATCATAAAGCAGGTAAAAGATATTTTACATTCACAGAGGTATGATGCAGTACTGTCCTGCATCTATAATACTAGAGGATACAATTAAAAAGGCATTATTTCAGATTTGATTCTACTTTTTCCAGCAGAGGGCCCAAAGGATGATATGATACAGCTCTGTAAAGAAATTTACTTTCTTAGGGTTTCCTTTCATTAATGGCACAGTTTAATTTCTCTTCATGAACATCAGCTAAAAACCATTTTTAAAAAACCTGGGGTACACACAAAACAACAGAAGAAGAAAAAGAAAAGGATTCATACAAAGATGATTGAGTGAAGGCAAGCAATACTCAACCCAACTAGTATTTTATCAAATCTGTCATGTTTGCACGGTAAGAGCTCCACTGAAGAGAGAGACGCATAGTAGTAGTGCTTCAAAGCTTCAGACCGCAACCAAAATTGCGTCCTTTTAGAAAGAAGTTGTAGGCAAACATCACTCATTTGGGTATGTTCAAGGATGCTAACATCAATATTTAATCCTTGCTCACATATCCACGAAGAAGGGGAGGTCAGTTACTACTGTACTTTGATTTTTTCAAACCAATCACCATGTTCCAAAAATAGCAAGCTGCCACAGAAAAAAATAAGGCTCCTCTACCCAGCAAGTTATCTGC
>NW_022900944.1:23981926-23982198 GCF_012274545.1 Fukomys damarensis
CCAAAGAACATAAGGGAGCAAAGAAACCCTATCTGATGTATTAGCTGGGACCACTACGTTGTTCAGGCTGAGCTATTCCTGTGTAGTGTTATTTTCCTCCTATTTTTGGTGATTCATCTAACCATAAAGATTTTTGGGTCTAAATTTTATGCACTTAAGGAGTGTGTGCACATATCTGTTTATAAAATTCTGACTGAAGATGCATGGCGATCAACCAAGCAAATGTTCTATAGTAGATGCAAGTTTGCAAAGCCTAGTGTAACTGGTGCAGC
>NW_022900944.1:23982698-24008134 GCF_012274545.1 Fukomys damarensis
TTTTTTTCTTCCCAAATGGACTTGACACTCTCTACCTTCTATCACTTTTTTCTTTTTACCTTCCTCCGGAGCATCGTCGCTGCCTTCGACCTGGGTCCAGGATTATATATCCTTCCTCCAAAGCACCGCTGCTACCTTCGACCTGGGTCCGGGATTACATATCCTTCCTCCGGAGCACCGTCGCTGCCTTCGACCTGGGTCCGGGGTTCATGAAGTGAAAGGTAGATTTACTGCGAGGATCAGGCACAGCGGTCAGTCCTCCGGAGCACCATTGCCGCCTTCGACCTGGGTCCGGGATTACATATCCTCATCTACTTTCAGGTCCCTGTTCGGGCGCCACTTGTCGTGAGCCGCGACGTCAGGATCCTGCCAGCAGGTCCTAAACCTGAAAGGATGAGGACAGAGAGACGGGAGGCACCTTTCTGTAGAGAAACATCTAGTTCTATATTTTTTCCTCTAAATAGGTCTGGAGTCCTTCTAATAGAATCTCAAATTCAATAATTGGAATAGCTCTTAGAAATCATCAAAATCAAATCCTTCCCATCATGGACAATAAAACTATGGAATGAAAAGAAATTATATAGATTTTAGAGTCATGAATCATGAATCCCCATCAAGGGCTCTTCTCTAACTTGCTTCCTTTTACCAAAATTTTAAACTAACTTTTATGAAGAGTGTAATGAACACTCAGTAAAAACACTCTGCCTATATTATTCTATTCATTTTAAATAGCCACTGACACCATCTGAGGAAGACTATGTACCAGCCAGTAGGCCTTCCAGAGCTGGAATTGAACCCAAATACTCTGTCTGAAAACACTCCCACATACCATGTTTTAAACTGTGCCTTCTCATTGACTGTGCTACAAGCAAAATCACAGATGTTCCTACCCTAACACAGGAAAAAATATTGTGCCTTCCTGGAGTATATATATTTTAAACAATTCCAGGAGACTCTGTTACAGAAGACACAACCCTTTGTAAAATACATGGCATTTTTAAGCAAAATGAAAAATCTCCTGTGTACAAGTAGTTGGGTATATGAAGAAAAGATTTTAGCAGAAAAAAAAAATCTGACTCATTCTGTATACACAATTCAAGAGCTGTTCCCAAAGACAGACAAAGGGGGGGGGGGGTCAAGCAGTCACTGGAATTATCAATGCAACTACAGATCCATTACACTTAGATTAGAAATTATCTGTTTCTGCTTGGTTATTTTATGATCCCATTTAGGAACTTTGAAAGAAAGAGCAGAAAATAGTGATTGTAAATACCCTGATTATACTTACAATTGTCATACAGCCTCTTAGGCACGACCCTCTTGCAAACCTCTTCAACAACCCCATGAAATTTGGAACATCGTTTAGTTCCACTACCTACAGGGAAATGCAATTCTTTTCAGGAGTTACCTGCAGCTGATACAGCTGACAACTGTTATCTAATCAAATCTATAAGCATCTTAGACAGGTGTGCCTCTCCCCCAGCCTAGGAAATCACCCTGAATAATTCATTACCCAATATGTTTCTCTAAGCCAACATACCTGAGGAAAAAGTATCACATTGTGCCACTCTTTGTATGGAAAAAGAAGCACTTTAGAATTCTCATTAAAAATGTCACAGAATCATTCTCTCCCCCTCAACCCCGTTAAAATTCTGTATTAGGGATATGTAATCCTTGCTGATTTCTATATCCATACTTTGGATCTCTCCTGCTCATAAGATAATCCTCTTCATTTGTTTCAACCCATTTCTAAATTGCCATCCTTTTACCACTCTCAGCCTAGTCACAGGCATAGAAGCACTCACTTGGTGGCTCCTGCAGGCAAATGGCACCTCAGGTCTCCCAGACAGGAAAGTCTTAGTAGGTTCCATGGCTCTCCCCCCAGTTCAGCTCCTTGTTCTCACCCAGGCACTCACTTCCTACAACCACAACTGTAGTGCCAGTTTGCTTTTGTTTTAACCCTTTTGGGGGTCTCAGGAATTATGTACTCTTATGTGCTTATAACCTAACACAAAGCTATTCCCTTTACCATTGATTCTTAGTGCACACTTAGAAGTCTTGCTCACATACTGATTTCTGGACCCTACCCTGGAGTTTCCAGTTCAACAGTTCTGGAGGACATCAAAATTTATTCATTAGGAACAAATTCCCAGATAATACTGAGGCTACTGGCCAGGAGATCATATTTTTAAAACCCCCAAGTTATATTTTCTTACCGAAGAATGCCTGAAAAAAAATACAACTTCTGGTTCTCTCCCCCTGTGCATTCCCATCTGGTAAATCTTTATTCTTCACAGATTTTCCAGGTGTTTACTGTAAACAGGCATGTTGGAGTTTTTGATGTGTCAAGATCAGAGTAATTTTGAACCAACAGCTTTAGTATAATTATGAGGTGAGGGAAGATAGTCCATGCAGAAGAAGAATATCTACTTCAATAGGTACTGGCATTTCTCAGGTTTATTGTGTATCAGTTGACTATTCCGAAGAAATTTCACTAAATTATAAAGCTTTCTAGGGCAAGATTTTATATCTTTCCTTTCAGATTTGTACAGTAAAGACTGCAGGGAGAAAGGAAGGAGGGATGGAAGAAAGGAAAGAGGGAGGAAAGGAAGGAAGTGAGGGAAGGAGAAAGGAAGAGAAGAAGGAAGGAAGGAAGGGAGAGAAAGAAAGAAAGGGGGAAAAAGAGAGGAGAGAAAGAGCTAAAGACCAAAATTTGGTTCAGCTCCTCTGAGCCCTCTTCTTGACTAACCATGACCTTGGCCTGCATTTAACAAGAATTTAACTAAGTCCGTTTAGGGAGAATCCCTCATCCTTCATATCTGATCAACTGCTTCATTTTCCATTCTTGATGTCTAAGACCCTGGCCTCTGGCAGGAACACTATTAGACCAGTTTAGCAAGAATCTGCCCATCCTTGATGTTATTTGCAGCAAGTTTCCATGCACTAACCCACTTGCTCTGCTTGTTAGCTATAAATCCCACTTGTCCTGGTTATGTTATAAGCCCAATCTCCCTCCCCTATTGCAGTAGTCTTCAGTAGCATATTCCCTACTGCTTTAACAAATCTGAGAATAGTTTTTCTTTAATAGAGGAAGGATAGAGACAGAGAAAGAGAAAAGCAGGCTAAGCCATATAAAAATTGGTCATTTTATGGAAACTTCTTTGGACTCTTCTGCCCACAAACTGGTGCATAAAGGAGAGAGCAAGCTTGAGTGCATAGACTTCATTGACTCTCTAGCTTTCCAGTGCTAAGTTTTCCTAACACAAATGCATTATATAGAAAGAAAACTTTTAAATTTTTTCTTTGAGTTTATTGGTACTTTTTTAAGTATACAGTACAGTTACATTTATCATTGGGATATTGTACCTTTACATGACAGGTCTTGGTTTTCATTTTTTCCCCTTACCCCTGCCCTCCCTTCACCCCCTCCTCCCTCCCCTACTTACAAACACTTAATTTCCATTTTTTTCATTTTCTCATGTTTTTTTCTATTCCCTTATTAGCTTTCCCCTACCCTTCCCACTTTCCATGCACCTTTAGTTCTTTCTTCCTATTTCACATTGTCCATTATATCATTAGGACCTTATGTACTATTATAGTTTATTCACACCAGAGAAATTATTTGGTATTTACATGTGTGACTTCTTTATTTCACTTAGGAGTATATCCTCAATATGTATCCATTTTCCTATGAATAAATCTAATTTCTCATTCTTTATGGCTGAATAATATTCCATTTTATAGAAAAACCACATCTTGTTTATCCAGTTTCCAACGGATGGGCAAATGGGCTGTTTCCAAGTTTTAGCTATGACAAATTGTGTGTCTATAAACATAGGTGTGCATGTATCTCTGTGATATGATTCTTTTAATTCTTTTGGAAAGATACCCAGCAGAGTGAGGGCTGGGTCAAATGGAACCTCTAGTCCAAGCTCTTTGAGGTATCTCCATATTGACGTCCATGGTGGTTGCACCAGTCTGCACTCCCACCAACAATGGAGAAGGGTTCCTTTCTCTCCACAGCCCTGACAACATTTGTTGTTGTTTGATTTCTTGATAGCAGCCATTGTTTCCGAGGTGAGTTGGAATCTCAGTGTTGTTTTCATCTGCATCTCTCCAATGACCAGTGATGTGGAACATATTTTCATATATTTACTCCCTGCCCTCCCTTCACCCCCTCCTCCCTCCCCTACTTACAAACACTTAATTTCCATTTTTTTCATTTTCTCATGTTTTTTTCTATTCCCTTATTAGCTTTCCCCTACCCTTCCCACTTTCCATGCACCTTTAGTTCTTTCTTCCTATTTCACATTGTCCATTATATCATTAGGACCTTATGTACTATTATAGTTTATTCACACCAGAGAAATTATTTGGTATTTACATGTGTGACTTCTTTATTTCACTTAGGAGTATATCCTCAATATGTATCCATTTTCCTATGAATAAATCTAATTTCTCATTCTTTATGGCTGAATAATATTCCATTTTATAGAAAAACCACATCTTGTTTATCCAGTTTCCAACGGATGGGCAAATGGGCTGTTTCCAAGTTTTAGCTATGACAAATTGTGTGTCTATAAACATAGGTGTGCATGTATCTCTGTGATATGATTCTTTTAATTCTTTTGGAAAGATACCCAGCAGAGTGAGGGCTGGGTCAAATGGAACCTCTAGTCCAAGCTCTTTGAGGTATCTCCATATTGACGTCCATGGTGGTTGCACCAGTCTGCACTCCCACCAACAATGGAGAAGGGTTCCTTTCTCTCCACAGCCCTGACAACATTTGTTGTTGTTTGATTTCTTGATAGCAGCCATTGTTTCCGAGGTGAGTTGGAATCTCAGTGTTGTTTTCATCTGCATCTCTCCAATGACCAGTGATGTGGAACATATTTTCATATATTTACTTGCTGCTTTTACTTCTTTGACTGAGAAATGTTCATTTTAGATGCCCATTTTTGAATCGGGTCTTTATATTTGGGGGGCGCTGATTGTTTTGAATTCTTTATATATTCTAGATAATAGTCTTTTGTCTGAGGAGCAGCTGCTAAAATTTTTCCCACATTGTAGGTTGTCTCTTAGTTCTGCTGATGGTTTCTTTTTCAGCGCAGAAGCTTTTTAATCAGATGACATCCCACTTGTTGATTCTTTCTGCTAGTTCCCCTGCTACTGAGGATTTGTTCATAAAGTCTTTTCCTATGCCAATGTCTTCAAGAGTTCTGCCTGACTTACCTTCCAGCAAGATTAGTGTTTTTGTTTTAATGCTTAGTTTATTAATCCACTTGGATTTTAATTTAGTGTATGGTGAAAGATAAAGGTCCAGTTTTAATCTTTGGCAGGTTGAGATCCAATTTTTCCAACACCATTTATTAAAGAGGCTATCTTTCCTACACTAAGGATGGTCAGCTCCTTTGTCAAAGATGAGGTAGGTGAGTGCATCTGGAGTTGTTTTTGTGTCTTCCAGTCTAGTCCACTGATCCTCAGGTCTGTTTCTTTGCCAGTACCATGCTGTTTTTAATCACAGTGGCTTTGTAGTATAGTTTCAGATTGGGACTTGTTATACTGCTGCCATGTGTCTGTTGCCTAGGATGGCTTTTGCTATTCTAGGTCTCTTCTTATTCCAAATGAATTTTTGGGTTTCTCCTTTCTAGTTCTGTGAAATATAGTGTTGGAATTTCCATTGGTATTGCATTGAATCTGTATAGCAGTTTTGGTAGTATGGCCATTTTCACTATGTTGATTCTTCCTACCCAGGAGCAAGGATATCTTTCCATTTTCTTATATCCTCTTCAATCTCTTTATTCAGAGTGCTGTAGTTTTCAGTGTAGAGATCTTTTGCTTCTTTTGTTAGATTGATTCCCAGATACTTCATTTTTTGGGGTGCTATTGTGAAAGGAATTGTGTCCCTAATTTCTGGTTCAGTGAGTCTGTTATTTGTGTAGAAGAAGGCTATTGATTTTGGGGTTGACCTTGTATCCTGCTACTCTGCTAAAAGTGTCAATTAAGTCTAGAAGTCTTTTGGTGGAGTTTTTTGGATCTTCAATGTAGAGTATCATATCATCAACATATAATGACAGTTTAACTTTTTCCTTTCCTATCTTTACTGCTTTAATTTCTTTCTCTTGTCTAATTGCTGTGGCTAATGTTTCCAGAACTATATCAAAGAGGAGTGGTGATAGTGGGCATCCTTGTCTTGTTCCTGAGTTTAACGTGAAGGTTTTCAGTTTTGGGCCATTTAATATGATATTGGCTGTTGGTTCTTCATAGATAGCATTTATTAAGTTGAGATATAGACCATCTATTCAAATTTTTTCAGGGTTTTTTTTCTTTTGCATTTATTCAAAACTGTTCTGTGAGCTAGTATGTGATCTATCTTGGAGAATGACCCATGTGCAGCTGAAAAGAATGGGTGTTGTGATTTTGTGGGGTGGAACACTCTATAGATGTCTATTAAGTCCATGCATTCAAAAGCTTGGTTGAGTTCTAGTATTTCATTGTTGGTTTTCTGCCTAGATGATCTGTCTATTTGTGATAGTGGAGTATTTAGATCCCCTACTACAATTGTATTAGTCCTTATTTGGTTTTTCATGTTATTTAATATTTGTTTTATATAGTTGGGAGCATTAATATTTGGTGCATATGTTTACGATTGTCATCTCTTTCTCTTGAATTGTTCCCTTTACAAGGATGTAGTGCCATTCTTTGTCTCTCTTAATCAGTTTTGGTTTAAAGTTTACTTTTTCTGTGAATAAGCTTTCTACCCCTGCTTTTTCCTGGGCTCCTGCAATGTGTAGAATTGTTTTCCATCCTTTCACTTTCAATATATGGGCTTCTTTTTGCACTAGGTGTGTTTCTTATATACAACATATTGTAGGATTTTGCTTCTTAATCCATTCTGCCAGTCTATTTCTCTTGAGGCCACTGACATTGATGGTTATAACTGATATGTACTGACTTATTATTGTCATGTTATTGGCCTTTTGTTAACTCATTTTACTTTTTCCCCCTCTCCTTTTAGTTTCTTGCCTTGCCTATTAGCTTTGGTCTGTTGGGCCTCATGGTTTTGTGACCTTCACTGTCTTTTTCTAGGAATTCCTTGTAGTGCTGCTTTGGTGTTCATGAAGTTTCTCAGGTGTTCTTTGTCATGGAAGTATCGTATTTCCCCATCCATTTTGAAAGAGAGTTTTGCAGGATACATCAGTCTCAGTTGGAGGTTGTTTTCTTTTAGGACTTTTAGGACTTGAAATACGTCGCTCCAGCCTCTCCTTGACTAAACCTAAGGGTTTGTGCTGTGATTCTGATGGGCTTTCCTTTGCATGTGATTCATTTCTTTTCTCTTACTGCTTGTAGTATTTTGTTCTTCTGTTGGGTTTCTGGGATCTTGCTTATTATAGGTCTAGGTATAGATTTTTTTTTTTATCATGGCTAGTTGGAGTCCCTATATGCCTCATTTACCTGTATGTCTAATTCTTCCCTTCTGTTTGGGAAGTTTTCAGTCATTAATTCTTTGAATAGCTTTTTTATGTCATTTGTATTTTCTACTGCTACTTCATGGATTCCTATCAGTCTTATGTTATTCTTCTTTGCATCATCTAGGAATTGTTGGATCAATTTACCTTGATCCCTTACTGTTTTTAAGAGACCTCTCTTTTCATGGTCACTGTCTACTATCCTATCTTCTATATCTGAGAATCTATCTTTGCAATCTTTTTTTCTGTTGCATATGCTTTCAATAGAGTTTTCAATCTCCTGGATATCCATTTGAATCTGTTTTATGGATTCCATTTCTATCCTCTGTTGGGCATTCATTGGCATCCATTTCTTTATTATGCTGGGCCTTCATAGCTTCTATCATGGTCCTGAACTCATCTATTTTTTGTCAGTTTCTATTCTAGAGTCTCAAATCATGACTTCCATTTTGCTCACCATCTCTATGGTTATCTGGGAAATTATTTCTGTTTTGAATTTTTCTAGAGCCTGATTGATCTGTTTTGTTATTTCCTGTGCTGTGAGTTCTGAGTGTCCTGGTAGTTCACTATCAGGCTTTTCATCCTCCTTTGCCCTACTGTTTGCCATTGGTGAACTGGAAGTCTGTCTTTGTGTCTTGCTTAAGTGTTTTCTCATTTTTATTTTTATTGTTGGGTTGTCCTTGATTCAATCTCTGGGTTATTAAATCTTCCTGATATCATTGCGTTTTAGCTTTTGATTCTCTAATGACTCATAGACATCTCATTTTCACAATATCAGAGAAACCATCTCATCAAATCAATCTCTAATCTTTATCCCATTTGATACAATCAGCAACACAATAGGATCAGGCACAACTTGCAAATTGACCACTTGTGGTAGTCATTAATCTAGCACCTTCAAACCATGTGAATTAAGTTAAAATCAAGAAGCAGCCCAAAATATATTTGCAGTGAATACACTTTTCAATATAGCATCTTTACCATTTAGGACGGGAGCTTAGACAGAGTTAGGATGAGAGGAGTAGATAAGTGAAAGAATTGGAGAAGGTTTCAAGTGAAGCCAGAGGACATAGAATGACCATAAAATCTTTAGGAAGCTATTAAATTCAAAGGGGATGACAGAGTGCAAGAATAAGGACAAGAATATATCCCCTTAACAGTAATAGGGGCTCATTTTCCCTTGAAACTATTGACCCTTGAGTGAGGTAAAATGACAGAAGAAAAGAACATAAAGAAAAAAGAAAAATGATAAAAGAAGAAGTCTGAGTTAGGGCAGGAGTAGGAACAGAAAGGGAGATGAGGGGTAATATAGTGGAGCAAAAGACTGAGTTGGAGAAAGAGAACAGAAAAAAGAAAGAATTTGCAAAGTGGAATGAGGAAAAGAAAGAAAAAAATGAATTTGAAGGGCCTCTTTCAGACTATATCTCTGCTGTCATAATATACCACATGCGCAGCCATGTGCAGAACCAAGTCCCCTGATCTCAGCTAGCCAATGGCAGATCCCCGTGACTTAGACTGACCTCAGGCTGCAAGGCCCAGATTGAGTTTCCCAACCTCCTGCAGGGTTGAACTTCACACAGGAGTTCTACTACAGGTTTCCCCCACCCTTTCTTTAAGGATGTTCAAAGTTGGGAGCTCAGAAAAATACCCTTTATGACCACCTGTGCCTCTGCAGAGTGGGTCCAAAGACTGGCCAGAGGGAGAGCAGATCTCGGAGCCTTCCCAAATCCCACCTTCCTCACTGGAGCTGGTGGCAGTGCAGGCAGGGGAGGGTGTGGTTACCTGGTCCTGCTGAATGGGCCCAAGCAGGCCAGAGGGAGAGCAGATATTGGAGCAGCCTTCCCAAAACTCACCTTTCTCGCTGGGGCTGGTGGCACACCAAAAAAAATTTTTTTAAATAAAAATAAAAGTGTAAATAAGATCCAAATTGTATATCTGATAATGTGAAATAGGAAGAAAGGGACTAAAGGTGTAGGAGAAGTGGGAAGGGTAGAGGAAAGGAAATAAGGCAAATTAAAATTTTTAAATAGTGGTATTTGCAGGCTAAAGGATATTGCTAATGACATTGTCTCTATTCTGACAACAACTATTGAGATTGTGGTTATTGTGAATCAAACCCTAGCTGACAGAATCATAACGAATTTCTAAAACTGCATAAAACCAGGTCTGACTATAGTAACTGATTTAATTGGACTGGGTGGGATCCAGACATTTGTAGATTCAGGAAAAAAAATTCTAGATGAAATATATAACCAAAGTTGAGAACCAGTATGGTATTAGAGTTAGCATTTCTGTGTCACTATAGAAAGTGACTGAGGTTTTAACTCGGCTATAGTGTTCAGCCCGCAAAAGTTTAACATCGCTAATCAGAAAACTCAAAATGCAGCAAAACCTCAAACTTTTGAGTGTTGATATGATGACACAAGTAGAAAATCCCACAACATGAAACTTTGTTTCAGGCACAAAATTATTTCAAATAGTATATAAAATCAATTTCATACTAATGGGCATAAGTTATATTACAGTTTGGATCTTGTATATCTCCCAAAGGCCCAAGTGTTAAACAATTGGTCTCCAGTATGGCATTAAAGGTAGGAGATGGAACCTTTAAGAAGCAGGACTAGTGAAAGATGTTTAGGTCTTTAGGGATATAAAAATCAGCTTCCCATCCCTTCTACAATGTTGAGAAAAGCAATGTAAAGGGGAGAGGTTTCTTTTTGGATCACAGTTCAGAGATTTCAGTCCACGGTCACTTGCCTCCATTGCAGTAAGTCATGTGGCAAGGCAGGAAAACTGCTCATATCATGGCAGCCTGGAAGCAGGGAGAGAGGAAAGAGCATGTACTAGAAGGCTTTCTCCTTCTTCCACTTTCTCCTTCTTCCAAGTCCCCACCCTCTTGGATGGTGCTCCCCACAGTAAGGGAGCGTGTCCCCTATCAAGTGCTGCCCTACATCAATCATCTCTGGAAGTACCCTCACAGGCACACCAGAAGTGTGACTTACTAATTTTGTAGGCCTTTTTTATCCAATCAAGGTAACAATCAAGATTAACTATTGCAGGGTGTATACTTGAAGGAAATTTGGGAATAGCAGAACCCTCCTCTTTGTGCACCCTGATCAGGGTTTTGTTGCACCCTTCATTGCTGTCATAATGACCCTCCTCACCACAAGCAAAACACAATGGCACCAACTTATCATGGACTATAAACTCCACAAGTATGAGTCAAATAACCCTTTACCCTTTATAAGTTTATTATCTCAGGTATTTTTCTGTAGTGATGGAACAATACCTAGTACCAGGTTTACATTAAACATAAATGAATTTTATTTAAACTTGGGTCCTATCCCCAACATAAGAAATATTATATATTCCAAAGTATTTTTTAAAAACCAAAATGTCACTCAATGTGATCATCCTTTATTATATTTGGAAAATCATTTATTATTAACTTTTCTAAATTTCAGTTTTATCGACTACAAAATGAAGATAAAATATCTACTCCATTTAGTGATTCTTGAAAAGGAAAGGAAAGAGGACATCTATTCACTTACTGCTTTACTTGTTTGTATATTTTTATTAATTCATTTAATAAATATTTGTTGATCACCTACTACATGCAAACCACTAATTTGCCTCCGTCTGTATAGCAAGCAGTGATGAAGACAGCTCAACACATTCCTGCCCTTGTAGGACCTTGCCAAGTCCTCAAAGTATAGCACATAAATTCAATAAATTCTTACCACAGCTGTTTTCCAAACAGGAGATAATAATCTTCACTTTTGTAACATGAAATGGTAAAATTGAAGACAATGTGTTTTGTATACCTCAAAGAAATAGTCACATTAGTAGACTTTTTGGCTGTGGTTAACATTTATAGATTAGAATATTATAAATTTGAAGACTGATTTAGCTTTTCCCTTTTTCTGTCCATAAATCAAAGGATGGTGTAGTTGTCGAATCACAGACCCTGAAATCTAAAGGTGATCTTAGAGGTCACAAAATGAAATCCTCTCATTGTGCAGATGGGAACTCTGCAGCTCTTCATTAGATGTTCTGGTCATTTCAGGTCAGACATGGAATGTTTTCACAAGTTAATTCTCCTGTATTTGGTTGGCCCCTTTTAAAATGCAGTTTCTGACTAATGTTTATAGACAGAGAATGAATGAAAAGTGTGTAAATAAAAGTCAAAGGCAATCTTTGCTGAAAGATTGCATATTGAGTATTAGGCAACCAAATGGGCAAGTTTTCAATGTGGTATTTTAAAGTCTGATCAAAAGCCTATAAATATCTCCTTCCTCGGATAGCACCACACATAAGCATGATGAGATATTAAATAAATTTTATAACAAATAAGCCTCTTTTCAATGTAAATTAATAAATTTCCTTTTTACATTATTTTTAGCTATCTAGGTTCTTAGCCTTTACTTAATGATGATGCACTTGATTAAATAAAATGAAAGAAAAATGAAAGTTCTTTCAGACATTAAAATGAATAATGAGTTTAGACTTAATCCAAAAGCAATTTGACTTTAAACATTCATATGAAATTAAATGAGCCATTGAATTTGCTATATAAGCAAGCATTAATCTTATCAAGCTATGAAAACTAGAGAGTTATACAGTTACCCATTAATTTCAGAGCCTAATACAAGGTCTGTTTAATGCCTATACTCCATTAAAAAGTCTTATTCCACAATATAAGTGCTTTTCATAAAAGTTTAAACTCCAATTCATTTTTTTACAGCTCCAATCATGTGATAATCTACTCTGACAAGATTATAGCTGCAAATCTGAATACAGTATGTAGTGTCATGTGAAACAAATTTTCTTCATGGCCAGCTTCCATCAAAAAAGAGGACATTTATATCATTGGCAAGAGCTGTACATAAATTACTACAGCCCACTCCTCCTACATCCAAAGATGTTTCCTCTGGATAAAGTACTTTATAATTCTCCCATTAAGTGGATAGATATACCTATTACTGAGAAGCAATATTCTTTCATAGATTTACACAAGCCAAAATTGTCATCCTAGTACACATGGACTATATACTATACACAAATAGTTCAATGTTTAAATAAAATTGCATACATTTATTTTCACACATTTAAAATATTTATCCATATAAAAAACTGAATCATGATTTCACTGAAAAATTTTATATCCCAACTTTCAGCTCCATGTGAAACCATCCCATTTTACAATTAAAATCACAGTTGAACAAATGTATTTTTTAAAAGAATGTAAAGCCTGTAATGTTGTATTTATTGGCTTATGATTAGTGTCTTAGTTACTTTCTCATTGCTGGGACAAAATACCCAACACCCACAAATTAAAGGAGGAAAGGTTTATTTTATCTCATGGTTTATAAAAGTTTCAGTCCATATTCAGCTGGCTCCAACGCAGGGCAGCATGGCAGAGGGACATGGCAGGGGAGAAATAGTCCATGGCCTAGTAGGCAGAAAAAAGCATCCAGTGTGCCTTCCATCTCATTTTTTATACTTCATCCAAGCTACAAGCCTATTGGATGGTATTACCCACAGCCAGGGTGGGGCTTGAGTGGATTAACCCAATTATCACACACCCTTAATCTATATCCTCACACCCTAGGTTCAGCCACCTCTGAAAAGCCTCGCTTATGACTGTATGAAGCTTTGAGGGAACATTCAGGCACAAACCATAACATTTAACTAGATGGAAAACTTCATATTGGATTTTATGCTGAATGGCATTTTATTTTCATGGCACCCATGTTGGAAGATATGGGAGAAAAAGGAGAACAGTAGAAAATTACAATGTAGGATTTGTGCTAGCAGGTGGGGCCACTATCAATTTTATATGCCAAATAGACCAATCATTTCACAATAAGGAAAAGGGAACAAAGAGGGTAGAAACCATCAAGAATATGATCAATGCAGTGTGAACTTTGAAATTCTCATAGGCATGTCTTATTTCATTGTATTCTTAAATACTCATTAATAAATGAGTATTATTGTTATTTAGACCCTGGCTAGTCATTCATTAGCAGCTCAATATTTGATACTTGAAATTTACAACTGGAAAGTTAAGTAATAAAATCTTTTTTTTTCCTCATTGAGTTTATTGGTACATTTTAGGTATATAGTACAGTTACATTCATATTGGGATCTTGTACCTTTACATGACAGGTCTTGGTTCTCATTTCTTCCCCATACCCCTGCCCTCCCCTCACCCCTTCAATAAAATATGTTATTAAAGCAGTAAATTCTTGGGAGTTTAAGACAGCAAACCATTGCTGTCTTATTATTTTTAATAAAACAACTTAGAATTTAAGTCTACTCATCCTTGGATTGGCATTCAAGGTCTTTATGGTCTGCCTCCTAAATACAGACCATGTGCTAGGGGATTTTTTAACTATATAGTTTAATCCCATATCTTCACTACATTTCCTCCCAGTCTTCTGCATGACTAGCTGCTGAAACATTATAGCCATTCTAGACCTGCTTTTACCACTTTAGTGGCTTGGGCTGGTCTAATGACTACCTCACCCAACATAGAAGCATCCCTAAAGGGAAGCTTGAAGGAAGCTTCTGTTTCTTTGTACTTACCACAAAACTTTAAGCTACTTTTCATAAAGTGTTATTATTAACTGAAGTGTAACGAGGAGTACCTTAACATTTTGAGTTCTGAAAAGAGAGACGAAAGCACATAACTTGAATAGTTTAAAAAATTATTTTACAAAAGGAAGAATTGAACATTAAATATACTTTGATCTGTGATACTCTGCCAAGTTATCATTATTGTAAATATCTCCTGATTTGAGAACTGAACTCCCTTCATATTTTGGAGAAGCTGCTTTTTTTGTGAGTCTTACTAGGATGCAAAGCTACCCAGCACCCTGCCAATAAGTTACCATGTTTTCAAAAGTTAACAGCATTGTTTTGCATCATCTGTGACCAGGAACTCTGAGTGGAACATTATCACTTTTATGTTTCACTTCCCTATCTTAAAATTGAGGATATTATGACCTATACTGCCTACCTGATGAGATTAAAAGGATCAAGTAGCATAATAGAAATAAAATTTTCTATAAGAACTGACCTGCATTCAATCTTTCACAAGTTTATTCCTTTTAACAGTCTCTAAAGAATTGAAGTAATTTCTCAAAAACTTCTCCTGTTTGTAAAAATGCAAATTATTCATTCTCAGACTACTGTGGAAAGCAAGTGAGATCATATATGTAAAGTGACTATTGTATAGCATGTTATGAACAGGAAAAATGTCTTCCTTCTTTACTTTTTTTTTTTTTTTTTTTTTTTTTTTTTTTTTTTTTGGTACCAGGGATTGAACTGAGGTCCTTGCACTTGCAAGGCAGGCCACTGAACCGCTGAGCTAAATCCCGGGCCCTCTTCTTTACTCTTAATAAGAGAAAAAGCAGAATCCCATTTCAAACTTCAAGACAAAAACTGGCCATCTAAAACTAGAATATCCATCTGAAAATACTTTGCAAGGGCAATCAAAGATATGTCAAAAAGAAAAGTGATGAGAATATGGAACTATCATCACACTTTCCAGGTTGATGTTCTCTCATTAACTGTAGCATCTTTTCAACTCACTTAACCTCTTTGATACTCAGCCCTTTCATTTGTAAGATAGAAATAATTCCATCTACCTCTCAGAGTAACTACTAGGATTGAAATACACAATGTACAAATCGTGATCAAACAATATAGTCAATGCTGCTGAAAAGTGCTATCCAATGGAAAGGCAGGGCTCTTCGGTACAATAAGTGAGAATCAGCATGTCAAATCTTAGTGACAGTGTGTGACAAGTTTCAACTTGTCCAGTGCAGGCAGTCAGTTATGAGCTACAGATGAGAGAAGGTGTGTTTTGAGAGATGAACAAACAGTTTCATTCTCCATGATGACAATGCTCCATGTCACCCATCACTTCCGGTTCAACAATTTCTGTCTAAAAACATTATTATGGTGCTCGCTTCGGCAACACATATACTCAAAACATTATTATGTATTTTCAGCCACCTTATTCACTGGCTAGCACCATGCAACTTCTCGCTCTTCCTCAAAGTCAAAATGACCATGAAAGTTAAATGTTTGTAATTTATTCAGGACATTGAGCCAGCCACAAGAGCACAATAAAGGTACTCCCAAAACAGGACTTTCAGAACTGCTTCCAGAAGTGCCAAACATGATGGAATAAGTGTGTTTGGAGCAAGGGAGAGTATTTTAGAGGGGATTATTTTGGTCACTTTCTCATCACTGACACACAATACCTAACATTCACACCTTAAACAAAGAGAGGTTTATTTTGACTTGTGTTTTAGTCCATGATCAGCTGGCTCCAAGGCAGGACAGCACAGTAGAGGGGCAGAGTAGAGCTGCTCATGGCATGGACAGAAAGCAGAGAGTCAAAAGAGGAGCCAGAAAGGGAGTATAACCATCAAGGACATGCCCACAGTAACACAACTCTTCCAAGCCAGTGGAAATGTCATAGTAATCCAATCATCTTCCAAAGGGGACATCTAGATATAAAACATAAAATTATAACATTCCCCTGGGCCCAAAAGACTCATGCACATCTCTGTATGCAAAATGAGTTTAGTCCATCTCTATGAGTTGCCAAAATCCTAACAGTTTCAGCATTGCTGAAAAGTCAGAGTCCAAAGTCTACTATAACACTCAAAGCAAACTCTTAGCTGTGAGCCCCTGTAAAACTCAAAAGAAAGTTAAACACTTTCAAAATAAAATGACAAAAGGTAAACATTTCTATTATTCCAATAGAGCAAAATAGGGGGATAGAAACCAATAGGACCAAAGCAAGACCTAAGCCCAGAAGGGCAAACATACAGTTCCATGTCTGGCACTCAGGACAAGCCATGGCCAGATGTGAATTTCAAAGGGCTTGAGTGGCCCCAACCCTATGGCATTGCCAGTAATTGTAGCTTTCAAGGCTTTTCTCATGAGCTGGCTTTGTTCCCTTCTTGCAGCTTTCCTCAGATATTCTACATTCCTGGCTCTTCCAGATTTCTGGGGTCTCCACTGCATTTTTGGCTTCACTGTCAGAACATCATGCACTGCCCTCTCAGGAGCACACGGCTGGCTTCCCAGGGCTTCTTCTGAATCTGCATGGCAGTCTCCATGACCCCACAAGCCTTGCATTCTGTATGCCTGTAAAATCAGCACCATGGTGATAGCACCAAGGCCTGCCACAGGCTCACCAGGCCCTCTTGCATCATGACTGCAGGCCTCTGAGTTCCTTGGATGGCTGAGTACTGTGAACAAAAGCCCTGGAAGCCAGTTTCCTAGGCAGCCATTGTCAAGCAATGTTCTCTGGGGGCTCTCTTCTCAAAGCAAAGCCTTTCACTTTTCCACCCTTCTGTCTGTGAATGGTAGGGATCTTCACATTCCTCCCATACCCTCAAAGCATCCTTTCTATGGTCCTGATGTGAAGCACTTGGCTTCTACTGTTTTCAGCAATCAAGCTCTCCGCTGTTCCACCTTTGGCCCCAACTTTATCACATTCCTTTCTAGCCCAACTCAAAACTTAAAATCATTCAGCTGTGCTATTTGCTCTTGATTTTCAATATAAAGGTGGCTAAAATCCCCCAACAGCATTCATGCCATAGCCTGAATATTGAGCTGCCTTGAAATTTCCTCCACCAGATTAGTCTGCTCCCCTTAATCTCAGTCTCCTGCAAAGTCTAGGAGCAAATGAAGAGAAATTTTCTTCCAGAGCATGACACACATGACCTGGAGTCCAACTGCCAATGGAGTCCTTCTTGTCTACTGAAACTTCCTGAGCCTGGTCTCTTCTATCTGCTTTTTTTATCAGCATTCTGGTCTTCTGAGATCTGACTAGAATGCCACATCAAGCTCGGCTTACATCAGTCTCAGGCTTCTCCAGCTGGCAGCTCCAAATCTTTCTGAAATCCTCCTGATGGCCAATTCCAGAGACCTCTAAGCTACATGGTCAAGTATAGTCCCAGAGACAGCCCCACTCCCGGTACCAAAATCTGTATCAGTTACTGTCTCATCACTGAAACACAATATCCAACACCCATAGCATAAAGAAGGAGAGGATTATTTTGTTTCAGTCCCTAGCCAGCTGGCTTCAAGGCAGGGTGGCATGGCTGAGGAGAGCATGGCAGAGGAGTGCTGCTCATTAGGTATGATGAATAGAAAGCAGAGAGTTCAGGGAGCAGCTACGAAGAGAGATAGAGCCTTCTGTGTCATACTTCACCCAGTGACCTAGTCTTTTGACCAGGCCTCACCTCCTAACAGCAAGCCAGCTATAATTCCCCTATAATCCAACCATCCTCCAATGGTCCCACCTATGCAAGAGACTGTAGAAAGACATCCAGATACAAACCATAACAGGAATAAATGGCAATGTGTCTTTTGCCATGGTAAAGTTTTTAACTTAAATATTCACTATATTGTTTGGCTACACCTCAGTATGTAGATATGGTATATGAACTCTAACATATTACAGACTATCATCAATCATCATCAGTGTAACATTTATTAAGATGTATCAACTCTAGGAGATATCATGTGTACATACACACATGCATTAATTTTGTATATCCGCTATAAATTTGCCAGGCTGGAAAAAAAAAAGGAATAGTGTGGCTAATAATTTTCTCCTGACAAAATTCCCAGCAAGGAAATATTGCAGAAATGGACTTGGCCTTTATTTAATATTGACAGGAATGTGTTGCTAAGACTCCAGCAGAAACCAGTAATTAAACCAACAAAGCCATGTTAATCTCAAGCATCATTCAAACTTGAGCAAGCATGCCTATGCAGACCACCTGAGAGAGAGACATGATCAGCCAAGCACTGTCACCAATAACCAACATGGCACAGAAAGTTTTACCATAGCAACATCCACTCAAATGATCCTATGTACTTCCTGTTTGAAATAAATTAGTTGAATATAGTTTTCTTTAGCAATGCAGTCTTGAATCTTATTGCAAATTAATCATTAGAGTCCTCTACACATAAATATATAGCATATATATGACACAGATATAAATGCAATTTGTTACATCAGAGGTCAGAGAGTCCAAAACAGCCATCTGCATCCTGGAGTGCTGAATGTTCAAGTAACTGGTCAGTCTAAACTTCTGGGAGGTGCAAAACAAGAAGAACCAAAGATACAGTGCCAGTCTGAAACTGAGGATCTGGAAGCTCTATAAAGTTACTGGTGTGAGTCCTTGTCAAAAGGCTGAAGAAACTGAACTGTGATATTCACAGGCAATGGCAATAGCGAAAGACGATACAGACTCAGTCAGAATAGAGCTTTCAAACACATGTCAGCTCTATTTCTTCCCTTTTTATTCCATCATGGCTGCAAGCCACTACAGTCAGTGTGGGTGATGCCATCAGTTTACTAGCATGTGAGTCATCTCTGGAAACACCCTCACAGATATACCCACAGTGCACTTTACTAATCTGCTAGGCATCCTTGAATCCAGTCAAATTGATAGTCATGACTATCATATTAAGATAATCAAGTAAAAGTACTATACTTGGCAGACTATATCAAGCAAAAATTTTAAATAATAAACTGACAGGCAAACAGACAGAAATTGGTTGACCAATAGGTAGACTGATCACGCCTGATAATATTTTAGCTACTTCATTCTAAGTTTTGTGTATTAGTCACTTTCCTATCATGGGGAAAGAAATACCTGACACCCACAACTTAAAAAAGAAGAGGCTTAACAGCCCATTTGCCCATCAGTTGGAAACTGGATAAAGAAGACTGATTTTTCTATAAAACGGAATATGACTCAGCCATAAAGAATGAGAAATTAGATTCATTCATAGGAAAATGGATACATATTGAGGATATACTCCTAAGTGAAGTAAATAAGTCACACATGTGAAAATACCAAATAGTTTCTCTGGTGTGAAAAATTATAATAGTACATAAGATCCCAATGAGATAATTAACAATGTGAAATAGGATGAAAAGGGTTAAAGGTGTAGGGAAAGTGGGAAGGTTAGGGGAAAGGCAATAAAGAAAAAGGAAAAAAAAACATGAGAAAATGAAAAAATGGAAATAAAGTGTTTGTAAATGGGGAGGGGAGGAGGGGGTGAAGGGAGGGCAGGGACAAGGGGAAAAAATGAGAACCAAGGCCTGTCATGTAAAGGTACAAGATTCCAAAAATGAATGTACCTGTACTGTATACCTAAAATGTACCAATAAACTCAATTTAAAAAAAAAGAAGAGGTTTACTTTGGTTCATGGTTTCGAGTCCAGTCTATGATGGACTAGCTTCATGGTAGAAAGAATATGACAGAAGGGCACAGCAATGGAAAAGCTGCTCAATCCTTAACTGTCAGGAAGCAGAGAGAAAAGGAAGGAGTCAGGAACATGAATATGCCCTTCCTAGTTATGCCCCCAGTGACCCACCTCCAGCCAGACCACACCCTCCTAAAAGCAAATTTAGCTATAAGTTCATCAATGGCACAATTCACAACGAGTACCCTCCATGATCCATGTACCTCCCAAAAGCCCCACTTCTGAACATGTGACACCTTGAAGGGGACGTTTTAGATCTAAACATAACATTCTGCTGCTGACCCCCAAAAGGCTCATGTCTGTCTCATTACACAAATAGCATTTAGTCCATCTTTAAAAGTTACCAAAGGTTTAACATTCCAGCAGTGCTGAAAAGTCCAAGTCCAAAGACTCCTCTGAGACTCAAAGCTCAACTGAGACTCAACTCTTAGCTTAGCTGTGAGCCCTTGTAAAGCTCAAAAGAAAGATAAATATTTCCAACATACAATGGCATAGGGTAAATATTCCCTCTCCAAGAAGGAGGAATAGGAACATAGAAAAGAAGTGGACCAAAACAAGACCAAACACCAGCAGGGTAAATGTTAAATCCTGTAGTTCCACATCCAGAACTTGGAGAACTATTTCCGCACATGGCCCTGAATGAACAGGGTGCTCTTCTCAACACAAAGTCTTTCCAAAAAGTTTACACTTTTACAGCCTTGAACCTGTGATGGGTGGGGTCTGACTAATACCTGAAATGCCCTTAAACCATCTTTCTTATTGTTCTAATACAAATCCTCAACCTTTTTTTAATGGCACTAATCTTTTCAGCAAGCACACTCTCCTTGCCCCCAACTTTATGAGACTTCTTTCTAACCAAGTTGTAAATTTTTCACATTATAGACCTGCTTTTTGCTCCTGATTCTCATTGTAAATCTGACTGAACGCAGTCAGCAACACTCATGCCACAGCATGAACACTGGGCTGCCTTGAAATTTCTTCTGCCAGATCACTTAGGCTGCCACATCTTAACTCAGCCTCACACAAATTCTTAGGATGTAAACAAGGGATTTTTTTTTTTTGGCCAGGATGTAAATTACCCCAGTCCAATTCCTAATACTGTCCTCAAAATTGCCTATCCAGCTCATCTTACAACCCTCTAGGCTTTCTTCTTCCTATATCTCCAAACCTTTCTAAACTCCTCCTGCAAACCAGTTCCAAAGGTTTCTGATCTACACAGTCAGGTACGATAATATTGATGACCACATTTTTCCATTACCAATTTTCTGTATTTGTCACTTTCCCATCACTGAGATAAAATACCTGACACTAACGATTTAAAAGAGGAGAGGGCCAGGGATTTAGCTCAGTGGTTCTGTCACCTGCCTTGCAAGTGCAAGGTCCTGAGTTCATTCCCCAGTACAAAAAAAAACTAAAAGGAGAGATTTATTTTTAGCTCACAGTTTTAGAAATTTTAGTCCACGGTTGTTTGGTTTTAAAACAGAAATGATGGCAGAAGCACATGGTGGAGAAAAAGTTGCTCCACTCATGGCAGCCAGGAAGTAGAGAGAGCAAATGGGAGCTGGGCTAAGAATACACCCTTCTAGGTCTTGCCCACAGTGACCCACCTCTTTTGACTAGGTTCCATCTCCTATCTGCAAATTCAGCTACAAACTCATCAATAGATTAATCCATTGAGGAGCATAGCATCACCACGATCCAATCACCTCCAAAAGTCCCACCTGCCAGGGCCAGCGATTTAGCTTAGTGGTTCTGCTGCCTGCCTTGCAAGCATGAGGTCCCAAGATCGATCCCTGGTACCAAATTTTTAAAAAAGTCCCACCTGAGAAACATTAAACTTTGGGAGGGATTTTTTAGATCTAAACTATTACACTAAGTAAGAAATGCAAAAGTCTATTCTTCAGCCAGGCATGGTGCCGCATGCCTGTAATCCCAGCACTCAGGAGGCTGAGGCAGGAGGATCACTGTGAGTTCAAGACCAGACTGGGCTACATAGAGAGTTCCAGGTCAGTCTCAACTACATAGTGAGACCCTGTCTCAAAAAATAAAATAAAATGAAGAGTCTATTCATTTATATCAAATCAATGATTTCTTTAAAAAATGGCCTCTGAGAAAATGTACTTTCAATCAATAAAGCTTAAACTTAATAGTTCTTGAAGGCAACTTATTAAATTTAGATTTAGGGTAAAACAATTTACTAAAATATTAAAATTAAGTAAGCCAATACAATGAGAAAAGTAAAATTTTTTTTCATAATCTTTCTTAATGGTATCTTAGGTTATGTATTTTTAAAACAAAATTATTGAAGCTACTTTTTTTGAAGCTACTTTTTGCAAGTTCTTCTTAAACTCAGGTTAAAGGTATTCTACATAAAAGCCATCATAAGTTATAATTGGAAGTAAGAAGTTCTGGTATGCTATTCCACATTGGGGAGGACAATAAATAATGATTCCATCTATATATTTCAAAAAGCTACAAAAAAGATTTTTAATGTTTTCACCATAAAGGAATAATAGGTGCCACCATAATCCCTATGGACTCCTAGCTCAACTCCCCCCTCCACAGTTCTTCTCCACCAGAACTGACAATCATGGACCAAAGATTCAACAGGTAGCAGCCTGCAGGCTTAGCCCCCATTGAACTGTGTAATGGAGTCTCTCTACCTAGTTACAGTAGCTGTTCCATCTCTGCCACTGACTTCATCCTCACAACAGATGTGTGGCTCAGGAGGTGGTGAAGCACTTCTAGAGCATGCTAACAGCTCCAGATCTGCTCTACAAAGAGCTTTATGAAGGCGTAGCCACTCAAGGAGGACTCACAGACATCTACATTTGGCTGGTTGCATAGGTTAACTACTTCACCATAATTGGCTACCCCAGTGGGAGGTTTAGATCTTGGTGACCAATATACCTCATATCATAAGTACAAGTATTCTTTAGTTTCATGTCACTGATTTCTGCCATTCTTCTAGGTGCCAAAATGAGCTACCACATCACATCTATCTCTATTCCCACTGGATGGTATGTGGCCAAAACATGTCCAAGAACTTGAACAACATGGTGGACCATAGAACTGCCCTTGGTCACTATACTATGGATGGCTTCTGTTACTTTCTTCTTAGGCTATATATTCCAATTTGGACTTGGACTACTACAATAAAAAGTTGGCTAAATTGCTGGACTCTGAGCTGGTAGTGCCTTAGGAAGTGAACCAACAGAATAAATCCCTCTGGGACCTACCTAGTTTTATGCACTGCCTACTTCCCTGCTGAGCCAGGTTGGTGGAGCCATCAGTTAGTGATCAGGCAGAATACTGCACTTATGAGCACAGTGACTGCTTTGCCCAAGTGGGTAGCAGACTGCTATAACTTTCAGATACATAATACCTTTTGGGGAAGTGACCAGCTATGTTCAGCAAGCTAACGCTTTTTTCCAAAGGCATGTACCATGGACATTCAACAGGCAGAGCCCAGTGGATGCTCCCTGGCTAGATGCTGTTCTTCATGTGTCCTTGGAATGTTTGCAAGTCTTTGCCTCAACCTGTTATTCCAAATCTAGCAACCAAGCTGATGTCTTCAGCGGGGGTGTTTGACACAGAGAGAATGAATTTGGAGAGCTGAATTTTCCTGCCTTCATTCTATGGAAATCAGTGCCCTTTTTAAGGGAGAAGACTAGGATTTGAGATGGAGCTTTTGTTTCAAAGACTGGACCAGCCCAGGGTTTGGCTGGTGAAAAATTACAGAACATAGAATCTTGATTTTTACTGACTTGTAGGAAAGTGCAAATGTCTTGTTTTATTTTTCATTTTCAGGAGAGTTATACTAGCATTTTCTAAAGTGTTATATCTGATAAATACATGAACTGTGTCCCTCTGAAAAGGCCTTAAGTGCCAACCCTCTCTCCTTCATTTCTCTTTACCCATTAGACACTGTCTTTTGTCTACTGTTATATATAATATGTCTGCAGGAGAAAGATGGGTAAGAGCCAGTGTTGCTGATATTGTTCCTTCTCATTATACCTCTTCTCTAACTAGTTATGTTATTTGTCCAAACTACTTCTTATGGTATCTATATCCCAGACCAATTAGTACAGTGACATATTTGATTGAGAGTAGGGTTTGGAGGCTTAGCTTTTAGGTTAGTTCAACTTTGTTATACATATTTGGTCTGTTAAAAAGAGATGATTTTTATCAAAAGTTTAAAAGCTCATGTTCTACACTGGATGATTTCTGCCTGTGTTTATTCCCTTTCTATAAATTCCGACAACTAGGACTCCCTGTTTTATTAGTTAATGGTCCAACAGTCATTTTTTTTGTAACACTGGATGTCAACTAGTGGGTGGCTCTAGTCTCACAAATTTAATTACTTGAGATTGAGGTTGTACAGACCTTGGCAGCAGACCAGTAAGAAGCAGAACTGCCTGGAGCTAGCCTACATCTCTCACCCCAGACCCAGACCTCAGCAGCATACTGGTAGGAGATGGAGTCACGCAGATGCCTGCAGCCCCCATTACAGCCCAGGCACACAAGCCCCACCCCACACCTCTGGCCTCCTGGCTGTGCTGGTACCTGGATTCACACAAGAGAAGCACAAGGGGGTCATAAAAGCCATTCTCCTGGCCTCTGCCCTTGATTTTTATTTGATTCACATAGTTAAAGGTGATAGATTAATAACTGCCACAAATTGTCATTTTCTAAGCTGTGCTTGATGCTTTTGTGTTGCTGATTGTATCACTTGGGCTAAGATGTTGTGATTGATCTAATCAATTGTCCTTCCTGGTATAATGAAAAAGAGACTGCTTCAGAGTCATTAGAGACTCAAAACCTAAAGACAAGCTATAATAGGAAGATTGAATTATTAACCCAGGTATCAAGCCAATGACAGTACCAACAACAAAAATAAAAATGGGAAGACATTCAAACAATTCTCAGGCACAAACAAAGACTTCCAGCTTACCAAGGGCAAATTCTAGGTGAAATGAGGTGCAAAAGTCTGATAATCAACCATCTGGACACCTTGAATTAATAGCACAGGAAGTAACAAAACAGATGAATCAGGCTCTAGAAAAATTCAAAATAGAAACAACTTCCCAGATAACTAGAGATTATGAGCAGATTGAATGACATAACCAGAGACTCTAGTAGAGAAACAGATAAAAAAATATACATGAGCTCAAGATCATGATAGAAGCCATGAATGCCCAGCATAGGAAATAAATGGAAACCATGAAACAGATTCCAACAGATATCCAGGAGATTAAAAACTCTATTGAAAGTTTACAAAGGGCCAGGGATTTAGCTCAGTGGTTCAGTGGCCTGCCTTGCAAGTGCAACGACCGAAGTTCAATCCCCGGTACCAAAAAAAAAAAAAAAAAAAAAAGAAAGAAAGTTTGCATAACAGACTGAGCCAATCTGAAGACAGAATATCAGATATAGAAGACAGGATGGAGATCAGTGACCATGAAAAGAAGGATCTCTTAAAAATAGTAAGGGAGCATGAGAAATCAATCCAACAGCTCCCAGATGATGCAAAGAAGAATAATATAAGACTTATAGCAGTACATGAAAAAGGAGCAAATACAAATGACATAAAAAACTGTTCGCAGAATTAATGACAGAAAACTTCCCAAACAGAGCAAAAGAATTTGACATTCAGA
>NW_022900944.1:24008169-24022947 GCF_012274545.1 Fukomys damarensis
AAAAAAAAAAAAAAAAAAAAAAAAAAACTACACAGAGACATAAAATGATCAAGTTCCCAAAAAACCAAACAGAAGAACAAAATACTACAAACAGTTACAGAAAAGAAACAAATCACATACAAAGGAAAGCCCATCAGAATTACAGCACACTTTTCAACACAAGCCCTCAAGTCAAGGAGAGGCTAGAGTGAGGTATTTCAAGCCCTAAAAGAAAACAACCTCCAATCTAGTGTGAAAAATTATAAAGGTACATAAGATCCTAATAGTATAATTGACAATGTGAAATAGGAAGAAAGGGTCTAAAGGTGTAGGGGAAGTGGGAAGGGTAGGGGAAGGGAAATAAGGGAAAAGAAAAAAAACATGAGAAAATGAAAAATGGAAATAAAGTGTTTGTAAATAGGAAAGGGAGGAGATGGTGAAGGGAGGGCAGGGGTAAGGGGAAAAAATGAGAACCAAGACCTGTCATGTAAAGGTACAAGATCCCAATGATGAATGTAACTGTACTGTATACCTAAAATGTACCAATACACTCAATGAGAAAAAGAAAGAAAACAACCCCCAACTTAGACTGATGTATCCAGCAAAGCTATCTTTCAAAATCAATGGGGGAATAAGATACTTCCATGACAAAGAACACCTGAGAACTTCATGAATACCAAATTAGCACTCCAAACAATTCTAAAAAATACCATAGAAAAAGACAATGAATATCAAAACTCCATGAGCCCAACGGAGCAAATCCAGCAGACAAGGCAAGAAATTAAAGGGGGGGGGGGGGCAGTTAAAAAGGGACAGCAACAGGACAATAACATGATAATGGTAAGTCAATACATACCAGTTATAACCATCAATGTTAATGGCCTCAATTCACCAATCAAAAGAAACTGACTGGCAGAATGGATTAAGAAGCAAAATCAAACAATAACTGTATATAAGAAATGCACCTAGTTCAAAAAGAAACTCAGACTGAAAGTAAAAGGATGGAAAATAGTTCTCCATGCAACAGGAACCTGCAAAAGATCAGGGGTAGCTATCTTATTTGCAGACAAAGTAAATTTCAAACCAAAACTAATTAAGAGAGACAAAGAAGGCCACTACATCCTTGTAAATGGAACAATCCAAGAGGAAGAGATGACAATCATAAACTTATATGCACCAAACACTAATGCCCCCAACTATACAAAACAAATATTAAGGGACATGAAAAACCAAATAAGAACTAATACAATTTGTAATGGGGGACCTAAATACCCCACTGTCACAAATAGACAGATCACCTAGACAAAAAATAAACAATGAAATACTAGAACTGAACCAAACTTCTGAACAAATGCATATCTACAGAGTGTTCCACCCCACAAATCCAGAATACACATTCTTTTTGGCTGCACACAGGTCATTCTACAAAATAGACCACATGCTAGGTCATATAACAGGTTTAAATAAATGCAAAGGAATTGAAATTATCCCATGTATATTATCAGAGCATAGTGCAATTAAGCTGGAGATCAATAGCATAAGAAATTGTAAAGTCAGGCGTGGTGCCACACACCTGTAATCCCAGCACTCAGGAGGCTAAGGCAGGAGGATCTCTGTGAGTTCGAGACCAGCCTGAGCTACATAGTGAGTTCCAGGTCAGTCTCAACTACATAGTGAGACCCTGTCTCAAAAAACAAAAAAATAAAAAGAAAAAAAAAAAAGAAAAAGAAAACTGTAAGAACTTCACAAACACATGGAAATTGAACAACACACTCCTGAGCAATCAATGGGTCACAGAGGAAATTTAAAAAGGGGTAGGGGAAAGGTTAAAACAGAAGAGAAAAAAGAAGAGAAAAGAAAAAAATGGAAACAAAATCTTTGTAAATAGGGAAGGGTAGAGGGGTAAGGGAGGCTAGGAGAATGGGGAAAAAAATAAGAACCAAGATATGTCATACAAAGGTGCAAGATCCCAATGATGAATGTAACTATTATATATCTAAAATGTACCAATAAAAAATATTTTCTAAAAAGATTAAGATTTTAGAATATTTAAAATAAATTCATTTTCTGCTTTGTAATCTCTCAGATCTTTCAGTTTTTATTCTTTTCTTAAGGTATAACTACAATCACTGCTGTTTTAACAGAAAGCAAAAGAAAAATCACAATTCTCGGTCTTTTAAAGGCTACCAAAGAAGGACATTTACTAATAAGTTAGTATGTGTTTCAATGTGTTTATAGTATAAACTATAAAACTTGAGCTACCTGGTATGTTAAAAACTTTCAACTTTAATAGCAGATATGACTAATCTATACAAACTTCACATGAACAATATTCTCTTTGTTCTTATAGTTTTAATTTTGTTATTCACATGTATAATTTACCTCATGACTTTTGTTCAATCGGGATCTACAAATCACTGTAGAGTGTGTAAAAGATGTTGAAAATGTTAATATTTGACTTTCAATTAGCTTTTGCTTATTATTTGTTTTTCACATGTAATTTATTAAAGTTTAAAAATGTTTAACAAAAAAAGATATGACAAATGCTTCTGGAGAAAGATAATGTTTAGCCTGATTTAAATATCATGCAGTGAGTATATGTATCAAAATCTCATGGTTCACCATAAATATATGCCATTTTATCTTTTTAATAATTCAGTTATAAATTCACTTTTAAAATAAAGTTAAATAAGTTCACTTTTATGTTTATATGTAGCCTTTAAAATTAATTTAACTTATACAAATACAAGAATGTGTCTAAGATTAGACATTCAAGGATGTCACTAGAGGAAATACTCATGTGGAAGAAAATGAGGAAGGAGCTAGAAAGCCCAGGAAAACCATCCGACCACGAAGCAATCTGATCCCAAGTAAAGAAAAGTGGGAGGGGATGTTGGGTTCAGACAACGTAGAATGCATGATGATTTTTTGCCTGTGAAATATGCACGACATCATATGAAATTTAGGCAAGGCCATCAGGGAGTCCAAAAGGCAAAGCCACCATGAGAGGGGTCCCACGTCTCCCTGGAACGGCCTGCTGTGCCATCCCTTCCATCCTCATTCACTGGCTGGGCGCAGGTGATGCGAGACGTCAGACACACAAGCTCTCATGGATTACACAGCACAACACCAAGTGTCCTTGGTCAGTTACAACTGGGAGACCAGCAAGGCACAATCTCATGACTAGCAAAAGGGACAAAATGCAGGTTTTCAATTTTTAAGAAAATATTTCTTCTTTTTATTTTAGTGATACGATGGTCAATGTGAACAGAAGTTCTACAGAAAGTACGTCATACAGTAAGTATGCCATGGAGGAAAAACCTTCATTTGCTCCATCTCAGCTACCATATTCAAAAAGACCTGCTCTTTGAAACAATGGCAATTGAAACAATCTCTTCCAGTGCCTTCACAAAGAGAAAAGGCTGTAAAAATATTTGTCAATGTCCAAGACACAAATCAGTCTAGTTTATTAATAGGCAGGATAACTATTGCGTTAGGTGCATTAAACAGTAACTCACATGAGTGTGGTCAGGCTCGTTTTTATTTGCCTTCCTTCTTGTGACTGTTTTACTAACTTGACTCAGAAACTGTTGTCTCAGGGGTCCCTCATCGTCGCTAATACTCTCCTAAACTGCAGCTATCTATAATGTAGTAAGGTCCTGTTTAGGATTCAGGTAAACTGGCAGTCTCACTTAAGCCTTTAAACCTCAGACAAACGCTCCTAACCTACTTTCCTAAAATGCTGCTTTGAGGAGCACTGATCCTTGATCCATCTAACAGTGCTGTGATACTGTACTTTGTTTCTATTTAGTAGTATTCATTGTATTCACTTCCTCTGTGAGAACCTCAACAACAACAAAACCAGATTCCTAACCAAACTATAATATCACCCCAAAGCTTCAAATATAAATAATATACACATGAGACACCAAAGTTATTTTTACAACATAAGTATTTCAATATATATTAAATATCTAAATGCCATTACATTGAAACCATCTGGGACCCAGGTCAGTTTGAACACTTGTGTTTCAACAATGTGGGAATTTCCTAGCATTCTGATGAATGAGTTGAGACTTAATTATATAATCCGCTTTTTATGTCTTCTTTTTTTTTTAGAAATTATGATTTAAAATATCTGTGTCTAATGAGTAGAACTTTCAAAACCAATCAGAGTGAAAGGTTGATATTTAAATATGTTTACCCTCCAAGGCAGGTGTTCTCATTGACATACTATACCCTGATTCACAAATGTAAGACCAATATAAAATTGCAGGTCTTGAGAAAAGGGGGAATTTTAGAGTGGCAATGTACATGATTAAATAGAAATACAAAATTCACATGTTAAAGCTTAGCCTTACCATGAGGCTTTCTGCACAGGTTAACCTCAGCTGTAATTCTGTGCAAGAGTTTTGTGAATTTTCCTAAGTAACTATTGATACATCACATCACATCCTAGCAGTGTCCTTGAGAATAGGACAAACTCTTGTGCAGGGCTGCAAATACTGAACCAGATTCCTCACACCCATACATCTAGGTTATGCTGTATGACTGCGTTTCAGTCAAGGAAATATGTGGTGAAGTGATATATGCATTTCCAGGTCTACACCCCCCAAACCAGTACTGCCTCTTGGGAGCAGGGGTGCAGCATTTGCCAATCTCCATAGTATAAATGTTCCCACCTTGGCTGATTTCAAAATACAATCATAAGTAGCTGGGTGGGTCGGTGCATGCCTGTAATCCCAGCACTTGGGAGGCTGAGGCAGGAGGATCGCTGTGAGTTCGAGACTAGCCTGGGCTGCATAGTGAATTCCAGGTCAGTCTCAACTACACAGTGAGACACTGTCTCAAAAAAAAAAAAAAAAGATACAATCATAATGTCACTGAATATGGAGTTGGGAGAGAGCTGATAAGGAGAATTTTCTATATTACAGATACAACGGACACAAATAATCTCAAAAGCATCAATAATAGTAAGACATAGCGATATAATTAGGAAATGACAAGTTTTGTTTTTAATGTGATCTGTTTAATTATGTTTATATAATCTAATTTTTCATAATGATCATATTTTAAAACCAACTCACAAAATTCCTAAAAATTTCAGGAATGGGCTCTCACAAGCCGTTATGAGGCAGCACCAACATACTACTGCTCTGGTTCCTACGTGGCTCCATATTCTCATTTTTTCTTTGTTCCCTAACCTGATGCCCAGGAGTCTGGAGAAGTTTAGGTGTCCAGAGAAAACCAATGAAGAAAGCCGGGGCCCCCAACTGTCTGCATGGAGCAGGGTTTCTCGCTTTCTCCTGATCCTGATAATCCACATTGGATTTTGAAAGAAAGAAACAAATATGTTAAGCTACTTGACTGTGGGATTATTTGTTCCCGGAGTTGAAGCTAAAAAACAAATGAATTCTCTCATTCACTGGTTTCCATGTTTAGTGAAACAACAGACCGAGCTGAAATTGTTTTATGAAATCCAAATTCCAGGGCCTCTAGTGATTAAGAATCTCCAGAACGTGATCACTAGCCAGGTTTAGGAACCATTGACAGGCAAATAGGAAAGGGAGTACTGGGGGAAGAAATCATTTGAGCAGTCTATGAAAATGTCAGCTTGTTTGAGACCAGCAAGATACTGAGTTAAGACATAGTAGAGAATAATGAAAAGAAGATGGAAAGATTAAAATATCTATTTTCTCGCTACCATGACACCATCAATACTACAAGGCAACTATGGAAATAAAAATTTTCCAGTCCATATTGCAGACTTCCTGAGTCAGAATCTACATTTTTAACAAGAGCCCCAAGTGGTTAATATGCACAATAAAGCTTAAAGGCAGGGAAATAATATACAATCCATACAGAAACTTGGCAAATTCTCTAACCTCGGGAAAAGAGATAGACACACACTTGGTATTACAAACACAAGTAAAATTCATAAGTAGTTACCAAGAGAAAAAAAATCATAATGTTTTCAGTTTAGTAATATTTTTATCTTTTCTTACACATGAAGTATATACTATAATATTTCATTGTTTGTAGTCTCTAAATGATTTAGCTCAACTCTTCTGTTATGTCTAAGATTTTGAATGCTAGCTAGTAAGGAATGAAAAATCATAAAACCAGAGAACATGGTTAAGTCTGAATTACAGGACCTTCCCACAGATATATGTACAGAATGTTGGACTGAAAAAAATGATGCTTCCAAAACTGTTAATTTTTAGTTTTGTTTGATTCATAATTGCTTTGAAATATAGGATGGTACATAAATTCTCAAGGTTTTTGTTATAAATAACTTATTTCTTCTTTGAACAATCTAAGCTTTCTCCTCTTGCACTATGAATACAAATACCTCTCTTCTGACCATAAAGATTTCTTTGTCCTGCTGACTGTATCCAGGGTTATAATACTGTATCTCATTTTAAAATTCAAATAGGCTTTGTTTCTTTTTTTTTTATGTTGTGACTTTTTTTTTCAGCTTTAATTGACTTTATTGGTACATTTTAGGGATACAGTACAGTTACATTCATTGTTGGGATCTTGTACCTCTACATGACAAGTCTTGATTCTCATTTTTTCCCCTTACCTCTGCCCTCCCTTCACCCCCTCCTCCCCTCCCCATCTACAAACACTTTATTTTCATCTTTTCATTCTCTCACATTTTTTTCTTTTCCCTTTTTACTCTTCCCCTACCCATCCCACCTTCCCTAAACCTTTAGCTCCTTTGTTCCCATTTCTAAATGTCAGTAATCTTATTAGAATCTTATGCATTATTGCAGATTATTTAAACCAGGGAAACTATTCGATATTTACACATGTGTGACTTATTTATTTCACTTAGGAGTATATCTTCAATATGTATCCATTTTCCTATGAATGAATCTATTTTCTCATTCTTTATGGCTGAGTAATATTCCATTTTATAGAAAAACCACAACTTCTTTATCCAGTTTCCAACGAATGGGCAAATAGGCTGTTTCCAAGATTTAGCTATTACAAACTGTGCCGCTATAAACATGGGTGCACATGCTTCTCTGTGATATGATTCTTTTAGTTCTCTTGGAAAGATACCCAGCAGAGGGATGGCTGGGTCAAATGGAACCTCCAGTCCAAGCTCTTTGAGGTATCTCCATATTGATTTCCATAGTGGTTGCACTAGTCTGCACTCCCACCAACAATGGAGAAGGGTTCCTTTCTCCCCACAACCCCGCCAACATTTGTTGTTGTGTGATTTCTTGATAGCAGCCATTCTTTGTGGGGTGAGGGAGAATCTCAGTGTTGTTTTCATCTGCATCTCTTGAATGACCAGTGAAGTGGAACATTTTTTCAAATATTTTCTTGTTGCTTTTACTTCTTTGTCTGAGAAATGTCTGTTCATTTCGGATGCCCATTTTTGAATCGGGACTTTATATGTGGGGGGACTGATTGTTTTGAGTTCTTTATATATCCTTGATAATAGTCCTTTGTCTGAGGTACAGCTGGTAAAAATTTTTTCCCACATTGTAGATTGTCTCTTAGTTCTGGTGATGGTTTCTTTTGAAATACAGAAGCTTTTTAGTAAGATGAGTTCCCAGTTGTTGATTCTATCTGCTAGTTCCCGTGCTACTGAGGATTTGTTCATAAAGTCTTTTCCTATACCAATGTCTTCCAGAGTTCTGCCTAACTTACCTTCCAGCAAGTTTAATGTTTCTGTTTTAATATTTAGATCTTTAATCCATTTGGATTTTAATTTAGTGCATGGCGAAAGGTAAGGGTCTAATTTTAATCTGTGGCAGGTTGACATCCAATTTTTCCAACACCATTTATTAAAGAGGCTATCTTTCCTCCACTGAGGATGGTCAGCTCCTTTGTCAAAGATGAGGTAGCTGAGTACATCTGCATTTGTTTTTGTGTCTTCCAGTCTGTTCCACTGATCCTCAGGAAATAGTCTTTGTTTCTAATGTGAAGATATCATTGAGTCTATCCATCTCTGGCTCAGAATGGTCCACTCTAACTATGAGAAAGACATTGGCTGTTGGGACATGAGAATTCTGGATCTGATGACCTTGCTTTTTCCTCTGTGATGTCCTGAACCTAAGAGTATTAGATCTAGCGCATATCTGCTAATTTCAGAATAACTGTGGATCCAAACTCACTTCTGTCAATTGAGGGAGGGAGACAAGCCATGGAGAGAGGTCAGGAGAGGCAAAGTGATAGATACTATTGCTACTGTGCCCAGAGTGTCTTTGGGGAGCATCTCTTCCCATCAGCCCTTATCACTCAGGAGGAGCTCCCCCACCTGCCATTCCAGTGGAAGACAGATGATGGTGGTCCTACCAACCAGAACAACCCACCCAGAGAGGTTCAGGGCAGACATACACCAAGTACAACCACACCTATGACTTTTGTAAGAATCATCAGGGAAAACAAAGTCCTCCAACTTTAACTTTACATTGAAATTGCTAATCTCCAAGTATGTACTCTTAGAGATGTTCATGACCATCTTTACTCCCCTGAATCCAAAGCCCTTATGACAAAGAATTACCCACAAAAGAAAGAAGAACTTAAAGATGGAGAAAGACATTTGGCTGATAATGTTATAACACCTTACCTATTTCAGTCATACATAAGATCTATCCTACACTTGGACTACATTATTTATGAGTAGATAAATTCCCTTTTAGTTTAATCAAAATGGAATTTAGCCCTTTTCTTCCTGTTTCACATTGTGAATTATACTATTTGGATCTTATTTACACTTTTAGTTTTTCACACCAGAGAAACTATTTGGTATTTAAACATGTGTGACTTATTTATTTCACTTAAGAGTATGGCCTTAATATGCATCCATTTTCCTATGAATGACTCTAGTTTCTCATTCTTTATGGCTGAAAGGTGTGGGGGAAGTGGGAAGGGCAGGGGAAAGGTAATAAGGAAAAGAAAAAATGTGAGAAAATGAAAAAATGGAAAAAAAGTTTTTGTAAAAAGGGAAGTGAATAGGGGGTGAAGGGAGGGCAGGGGTGTGGGGAAAAATATGAGAACCAAGACCTGTCATGTAAAGGTACAAGAACCCAATGATGAATGTAACTCTACTGTATACCTAAAAAGTACCAATAAACTCAATGAGAAAAAATGGAATTTAATATATAAGATTTAAAAGGGAAAAGTGTATCTTATGGGATCACATGTCAGACATATGACAGGGACTGAATTGAAGTCACCACTTCTTTTGTCACAGAGGAAGCAACACACACCTGTTGAGGTAGAATACAAAGCTTGGAAGGGTGATCATATTTGGGGATCTGAAGTAGACTTCCTGGGCTCACAGCCCACTTTATTAGTAAGTTGAGTGGTCCTGGTCAAGGTATGCGCCACTGACCTGCCTTTGTCTCCTCACTATACTAGCAGTAAGTGATGGCACCTGCCTATATGATTGATAAGTGAATTAAGTGTGGTCATACCGTGAAGCGCTTAGAGTGACTAGCCCTGAGAAAGCGTATTTGTGATGGCCGTCATTATTTCATGACACCCCCATTCCATTCTCCTGGCTTTGCTAAGTCCAGTATTTCCTCTTCTGAAACAGGAAATGCACAGTTCCTAAGAATCAGAGCCAGATGCCCTGAGCCTGGCCCTCACATAGCTCAGTCTGACTGAGAAGAGCTCACATTGCATTGCAAGTTTGGGTTGATGTGACACCGATTAGAGTAAAGTACTAAGACCTCCTGGAGAAGGGCTTCCTCCCCATCCTCAAAGTGGTCAAGGAAGGTTTATAGAAAGGGACCTCTCGGGGATACAGCATGGTTACTGTAGGGCATGGTGGCAAAAGGCCTCCTTAGGGAGATTTATGGGAGTCTCCCACATCAGTTCCCACATGAATTTCAATGTGAACTAAGTACAAAGCTGTGGGCAGAACAAACATTCAAATTAACATGACGTATTATTCCTGAGAAAATACATTTAAGCTGGCTTAGCCATTTTAAAAAGATCCCTAATTGCTGCCAACTCTCCAATTCTCCTTGAAAATTATGAAAGCTTGGGCTTGTGAGTCAATACAAAAGCTAAAGTGGGATCCTGGTGGTTCTAATATTAGGATGTGAAAAAAATGAAGTCAAAAGGCAGAGTTAGAGCTGTGATTAACATTAAACAATAAGATCTCAGGGGTATTTCATTCTGAAAAGGTGAGTCTCAACATGCCTCCAGATGTTTGGGAGGATCTCCCCAAAGCCTCACCTCTAGCAATCAACACCCCAATAGGAAACATAATGCTAATTTCTATACAGCTGAACTGTGGAGGACAAGTGTTTTTGTTCATAAGAAATATTCTGAGCTATAGTGTTTGAGCATTGCAACTGGAAAATGCAAAACAAACAGATGAAAAGGTAGGTACAGACACACTCACGGCTCCGTGTGTATCACAACCATACACTCATGGCAATCACGCACATAGTTTAGATGGCAAGAATACTAACACTCCATTTACCAAACACTGGGCCCTACCAGACATGTATGTAACCTGTGTATACATGGATCCAGCCCTGACACACACAAGGCGTAGCCACTACATGCGTCAGACCAGATATATCACACCAAACATACACATCAGCCCAACAGCCCTGATATTTGTCCAAGATATATATTTTTATGTAGACACATCCACATTAAAATTACACTCCAAATGTCACAGTCCACAATCTTTTGCCTTTATGAGATATGCACAGATTGATTTTTACTGAAGTAAAACAACAGAAAGTGGCAAAAAGAGGGAATATTTTTAATTTTAAAAATCATGAAGAAGATCCATGCATCAAGAGTCTTATTTTTTCTTTTTCATAATAGGCTAAAAGCACCTCTGCTGTGTGTCATTTTTAATCTACTGTGCATCCTGGTATGAGCTGGAAAGTGTCTGATGCAGATACCGCAAAATTTAGCAAAAGCACAAATTCTAGATTCTGCCAAACAATAGAATTTCTAGGAAGAAATTTTTAAATTTTTCTTACATCGTGGAAAATCCTCTTATACATCGTTCACTAACCTGTTGCTGTTGAATGAAAGAATAAATGAATGGACAGATTTAATGTGGAAGGAAAAATAGGAAAAGAAAAAGAAAGGATAAACAATGAGATGAAGGAGAACATTTATCAAGGGCCAAGCTCTCTGATTTGCACATTTCATGCATGATTTCATTTGATCTGAGAAACAACTACTATTAGTCCCATTTTTAAGTGGATAAAGTAATACTCAGATAAATCAAATGGCTTCTCACACAGCCAGGGTATTAGGAAACTAAGTGGGGAGACAGATTCTTGACCCAATACCTATACCATCTCTCTGTGGAGTTCAAGTTTTCTCTTTAAGGCGATAGGAAGAAATTTTAAATTCTGCTTGTTTTCTTTTCAGTGTGGTTCAATCAGAAGGATTAACGTTTTGAAACTATTCATCTACTACAGTTACAGGATGGATTGAGAGAGAATAACATAAACCCTAAGAGAGCTGGCTGACTGCTACAGAAATCCAGGCACAGGGCACAGAGTCTTTACCTTAAAATACTTGGCAAAACTTTTCCCCAGTAGCTAGTTGAGAAATATCAAATACATGGTGAAATTAATGTAGGCTAAGTGGGAAAGACAATAGAGGGGGGAAAAGGTGTCAAATGCAATAAAAATTCCTAGAATGGGGGTGGGGTGAGCGTCTGGATGTCCCTACACATTTATTCATTCACTAAGTACCTACAATAGAGATAACTACAAAGGGGGAAAATATTCATCAGACTCCATTTTCCATGCATCACAGAGCCTAGATGAGAAATCAACACAGTAATTTCAATTTGTAGACTTTTTCACACACAATCAGACAGTGGTATGTGTGAGGTGCTAATGAAGAGAGATCCCAAGCCTTTCCGCAGAGAGAAGGACCAGGGGCTTTGCACAGGAAGAAATGCTTTACTGTGTGTGGCAGTGAAACTGGAAAGAAAAAATGGAACTGAACTTTAGAAGGCAGTGGCCATGCCAAGGAATAGAAGTTTAACTTCCATGGTCGGACCCTGCACAATCAGAGACTCCATCCATCCAGGGCTTCTGCCTGGTGGACAGCAAATTGTTCTCCGCCTCCAGGAACAGAGAATGGCTTATTAAAGCCATTTGGGGCTGTGCCTTATTATGGCAACTGCCTCCCTGTGGCTTCCAGGTTATGCTAATTTCATTTTGAATTAAGGCATAAAATATAATAGGAGAATGATTTAAGCCAAGGTCAGAAACAAGAATGTCCCACTTTGCCACTTGAGCAAATGGTCTCTATGTCGTTTTTATTAACGTTATTAGAAAAAAAGGATTTTACCAGCCAAGAGTGGGAAGCTTAAGGGCCTCTTCTGGAGTTGCTGCTTGTGCTATGGGAAATTGTATTTGCACCCTAGGGTTCACGTTGATGGAATGTATTCACTTCCTCAGGAAACAAAACTAAATAATTCTGGAAGGAAGTCAAAAAGTTCAGGCTTCCAGGACCACCCTTGCCTATTCTGCAAAGGTATAGAGAACCCATCAGGTTGGAAATGGACCAGCTGTGAGAGGCAAAAGTGATTTTTTAAATACTGAAGGTCTATTTGGCCTTGACCCATAACAGCTATCACATAATGCATACAGTTTTCAGAATAATTTTGCAACACACAGCTGTGAGAACCAGCCGCACTAGAGATAATATCCACTGTTTCTCTTGTTAATCTTCTAAAAGAAAGTTTTGCTGTAAAGCCAGAAAAAAAAGCAACAAGTATGGATGGGTCACATGTGCGTGTTCAGGTATAAGTGGCTTAGTAGATAATTTTCATTGAATGACTTTAGGTTCACACGCCTTGTCTCTCCTACTTTCTCAAGATGAATCCAGACCTAAAAGATACAACTGTTTTATGTGTCATTTATGTGGAAAATCTGACCTACAGGCCATTTGTGCCAGTTAATTAATTTTCCTTTGCTCACCAGGCAGCTGTCACGGAGGTGGAGGATGCTCTCATTTTATGCCTGAGTTGTGTAGAGAAGGCTTCTTCGAATTAGAATTCAAGAAGCTACTCAGAGCTAGACTCTAAAGGGGAAAAAAAGCATAAATCTGGAAAACATTCTAGCCCTCTGTCTTCCTTGTCATGTGCCCTATATACCTTCTCTCTTGCACAATTCTGGGACTGTAAAACGTGTATAATAAATCTGCCTCTGTCCGCCTATCAAAAAGGGCTCCCTTCCGTTTGCACATTCACGGGGTGTGTAGGCCTGTCAGTCAGTCAGCCATCCATCTGCTCATTCTGTGACTTACTCCTCGGCTCAGTTAACAAACTCTTCCATTTTATACTACACGTGAAGAATCACTCTGAGCCACTTCTTATTATCCACGTAATATCTGTACATATTTTGTTCACAGTATTTCCAAAAAGACAGATTATTGGAAAGCAGGGGAATAGGGAAAAAATAAGAACCAAGAGACATCATGTAAAGGCACAAGTTCCCAATGATACATGTAGATGTACTGTATACCTAAAATGGACCAATAAAAGAATTCAAGGGGAAAAAGCAGACTATTTAAACATAGTCTTCCCAGGAACATGCACAGTCCCTGAGGGCAAGAACCAAGCTCTGTTCCTTCCCTGCTCGGGCCCTTACCTTTGCTTTTGCCTCTGCTCCAGACAGTCCTTCATTCCTTGGCTCCTCCATCCTCTCTTCCTTTAGGGCTCAGCTTAAATGTTGCCTCCTCAAAGGTCTGAATACTCTCTCGTTATACCTGGTTTCCCTGTCCCTTAAGAGCAGCTCTCACTCTATGTAGTTTTATATACTTCTTTGTTTTCTTTATCTCTGTCTCATTTGCCTACTACCTCCACGAAGGTATCTACAAAGTCAGTTTTCACTTTTTAAATGCCTAGTGCCTGGAGTACAGTGCACAAAATTGTTACTCAATAAATATTATCAGTGGTAAAACGGGTGAAGATAAATTTTGTGTTTGCATCCCCAGCTAACAGTTAAAGATTCTGCATTCTGTATGAAAAAGGCACTTGGTAAGTGTTGGCTATTCAAAAGTGAATGGATTCTATCAACTTCAGACTATGCAACTGAAAACATCCAGAGCTATATCCATTCTCTCTCTCGCTCGCTCTCTCTCTCTCTCTCTCTCTCTCCCCCTCCTGTTCCTCTTCCTGTTTCTCCTCTCCCTCTATCTGTCCTTCTGCCTCTCTCCCTCTTTACCTCTACCACTTGTTGCCAGAGTTCTTTAGGAAACATTTGAGGTCATTCGGGGTTTACACTATCCCAGGCAAGGTGGATAATGTTGTTTCAGTAAAGTATAAACCACAAAAGTACAACCAACTGAGCTCTTGACACTTTTACCATTGCTTCACATTTATATTTAAAACGTGGGCAAGAATGGATGGAATGAATAATTCAGCTGAGGCTGTCTCACTCACTTACTTGTGATATATTGTTTCAATTGGGCTGAGAAGGAAATTTTGACAGAGGGGATTTTGTAAAATGTGCATGGGAAAGCTGAAAGTTTAATTCTAATTTACATTATGGAACATTTAGCAATCACCTTTCCCATTGCCTATTAAACCATCTGTAGTACTTTAGTCATGGACATGAATCAAACCCCCAAAATTCAACAGATATTGCTTATCTTCTGAAGAGTGTTAGACAGAACTAAGCAAAGAAACCTGAGGAAAACAGAAACTTCATAATGGTAGTGTTACTGATGTCTGCACTCCATTCCATAACTTCCCATGTTTGGCCTCAGGAAAGAGGCACAAAGAAAGGATCAGATTAGTTCAATCCCTGGTACAAAAAAAAAAAAAAAAAA
>NW_022900944.1:24023010-24034084 GCF_012274545.1 Fukomys damarensis
TAAAAAAAAAAAAAAAAAAAAAATGAAAGCATCAGATTGTTAACACGCCTGGTCTTGTAAAAAGAAAAAGCTTATACTTATAACACACAGGTAAAAAAGACTAGGGACAATCTAAACGCTATCACTTTTATGGATATGTGTATAGATATACCAAAATAATCATCTAGCAGTGAAACAGGATTCAACAATAAAAAGAAACTAACTACTGGCACAGGATACATTATGAATGAGCCTCCAAAACATTACCCTACGTGAAAGGAGCCAAACCCAAGAGACCACATATTGTATGATTCCATTTATATGAAATGTCCGGAGAAGGCAAATTTATAGAGACAGACCGTAAATGAGGGGTTGCCAGGAGCAGGAGGTAAGAATGGGGATTAATTGCAAGTGAACAGGAGGGGTTTTTTTTGTAGGAGTGAAAATATTCTAAATCTGATTTAAGGTGATGCTTGTACAGCCCAGTAAAGTTACTAAAAATCACTGAATTGTACTGTGAGATAGGAGAATTTTATGATACGTAAAATATACTTCAATAAAGTTGTTTTTCAAATTTAAGGTTGTATTTTTTCTCATGCAATGGCATTGCAGGCTTAAATTAGTGCTCCTTTGTTGATAATAAAACACAATGAATTTTTGCCTACCACTCTCTTTTTTATTTATTTCTGTCTTTAAATTAAACTTGTCTCTGAAAACCAGGGTTGGACCAGTTCTGTTCAGAATATTAATTCTGAAAAATTAATTACATAACATAAATGAATGAGCTAAAAAAAATAATTGTTTCTAAACCAAACTTTTTTCAGGGATATTTTAAATAATAAAGTTTAGAATCTTTTTCCTTCAAAATGAAATATTTTCTCCTTCATTCGGTTCATTTCACTTGATTTCAGAGATTCTAATTTCTTCTGGGCTAATGGGAGTGGTCAGGGTCTTGTATATCTTCTCAAAGGGAATTAAATTTGCAATTATCCGTAGCATACCATAGACTCTTGCAAACCCGTGTTTCAGGCAGTCTTCAGATCCCTGCTGCAATTAGCATATTTTCAAGGTGAAGTGCAGATGTCAAATTAATGTGGAAGGCACCAAGATTGCCAAAGGGCCCAGGTCAATTGGTACTGGTCTAATTGGAGGACATGAGCCCTTTCTGTGGAAGGGGTCCAGGGACCAACGTCAGAAACAGGGAAGATCTTTTATGCGTGAGCAGGGGCAGCAGGGAAGAAGAGGAGACTGGAAACACAAAAGAGGGCCTATTTATATTGAGAAAGTTAAAATTTCAAGAAGAGACTGAAATTACCGGGAGAATTATTATTATCACTGTTGTTACTTCTGTTTAGTTAATGTTATTCTGCAGAGGAGAAAAGTAAGGCCCAAGAAGATGAAATTATTTACAATTGATAATTATTATACACCTACTATCTGCCAAGAACATTTTGTTTTAATTTTTATTTTTTAGAACATACTTGCAGCACATAATTATTATATTCATTCTAGGAAGCTGGTATATGTATCTAACATATCTGAATTTTTTATTCACCCCTTCCCTCTCTCTCTCTCTTTCTTTCTCTCCCTCTCCTCCTCCTCTTCCTCCTCCCTTCATCTCTTGGTTTCCTTTCCTTTTGTAAAAGATCCATCTCCCTGTTTCCTCTTATCTACCTTTTACTCTTTATCTATATTTCGGCTTTCTCATATAAGAGAAACTATGTAATATTTAAGCTTGTGCATCTGATTTATTTCACTTAAAATTATGGTTTCAACATGTATCCATCCATTTTCCTACAGATGACTCCAGTTTATTCTTCTTTATGGCAAGCACATTATTAAATGCTTTGCTTGTTATCAAATTAACCTCTCACCAAAAAAAAAAAAAAAAAAAAAAACATGAGGCAGATAATGCCATTATGGTTTCCATGTGGTGTAAGAGGGAATTTAAGAAACTTACCCAAGGACCCACAGCTAGCAGCTCCCATGCTGCTCCCGCCACAAGACCGAGGCCTCTGCATTTACACTACTTCATGTAAACCCCAGCAAGGGGGCAGCATGGGGCTCTTCAAGGGCCTGTGAGAAGGCGTGAGCTTCTGGACGGCTGTGCCCTTCCTTAGGCTGTCTTCCATGACTCCAAATCCCCAATCTTTCCTTCTGGCTTGCTTATTTTCTTTTAAACCAAGTTCCATAGAGTCTTTATGGAAGAAGAAAGGACAGACTCTTACAGCCTTACAGCTTTAAACGGAGCATCTCTATTTACTGTTGCATAAGATAGAGGTTTTTCACAAGATTTCATTTTTTTAAAAGAAACTCTAAAGAAACCACAGTTTAAGTCCTGACTCTGATCCATACCAGCTGCTGGTGATTTGATAAGAAGCCTTGTCTTCCATATCCAGTTTCCTCATCAATTAAGTGGAAGTATTATTTATTATAGGAATGTTACGAAGATGGCATGAGACATCTATAACGAAATACTTTGAATTCTATAAAGCAATCTTGAAATAATAGTAACAAATAGCAGTGATTTATTAAACCAGTTGTCTTACATAGTGCTGGGTAAGCCCCTTTACATGGATTATCCCCCATAAAGCCCACAATAGCTCTAAGCTATAGATATCATATTATTCCTATTTAACAGGTATGAAAGCTAAGGCATAAAGAGGTTGAGCAATTCACTCAGATGTCACAGCCAGCGAAGTGGTGTGAATTGAGTTTTGATTCATTTGCTTTAATAGCTGTTTTTCAAAGATGCATTTTAATATCACCTCTTTTTAGAATTTCTAAATGAAATTGATCATGCCTGCCTCGGCTGTCTCATGACATTTTTTGCACTTTTGCAGAATCTGATCATGGTCTTTCTTGTTTTCAGGACGACATGGGTTCTTGCATGTCTCCCACTAAGCCAAGTAATTAAGAGATAGGACTCCAGGATCTGGAGCAGTGTGAGAGTTCAAGAGAGGTGGGTCCCTTCCTCCAGGTCTTCCTTCCTACGTAGGATTTAACCTCTTCACACTCAAACTCATGTTCAGCTCGTCATCCCACAGCAAGTTCTACCTGTGGCTCTTTTGGACCTGTGCTGTCACACAAAAACTTTGCATCTGGTTAAAATGGAAAATAATAATTATAATAATACCAATAGTGGTTACTGTTTGTTGAGCACTTGAGCCTGTGCAAGTCCCTTATGTGTGTGCCCTCATTTCGTCTTTCTAACAAGCTGTTCTCATACCCTCCTCTCTGGTACAAACAAGAAAGCTCCAAGTTGGAGATCAGACCAGCTAAGAACTTGATAGAGTCCATTTAAACATAAAATTTGCTGACCCAACAGCCTCCATCCTTGTGCTTCACTAGAATTCTCCTGCAAAATCCCTGTCCCTCCTCTAGACACGCTTAATATGCCAGCTCCTCATGGAAAGACCCTCCAGTTTCCTCAGCCTTTCCAGTCTATCGTCAGCCTCCCCATCATCCGTTCTATACCCCACACACACACACACACACACTCCTGTCATTTTAGTAATGGTCTCTTCTGGCCACTTGATTATCACATCTCATTTCGCCACCGAATTTCTTGCACCAACTAGCAGAATACCTCCTAGGGACTCAGCACTCAGTATTAAGTTTTGAATTCTCTCTTTGCCATTCGTTCATTCATTTGAAATTCAATAGATGTGCTATAGAAGAGGACAGCTAGATTCTCTTCTCCCCAGCTCCCAGAGCAATGGTTCTTGATTATGTCAAATAGAGCTGTCTTAATTATTTGACTCATCTCTTAACTATAGGTTATTGAAAATCCTTTGGAGAGAAAGTCTCCACGGGATTTTTGACGTATTGTGACAGAGGGAAGGACAAGGCCCAAGACTGCCAGGACCTTAGAATAAGGTGGCTGCACACAATTTTATTCAATTCTATCTTCAATAGTTCATGGAAGTGGATGGGATTTTAGAACATTGAACAATTACACAAATTTACCTACTCAACATTTAATTGCTCATATCAGAGATGCAAGCAGGATCTATCAGGGGAAAGGTGGTAGGTAACATCATGATGTGGGGGCCTCTTGCATTAGATATAAAGCTTATAGAAAACAAAATTGTGTCGGAGCTTTACACTAATACTGAAGAGACTACACTTCTAGTCTTGGCTCTGGGTTTGAAGAATATTCTTAACCTTAGTTTCACCATACGTGAAACCAGAGAATCGGGGCTTTCTGGAGTCCTTCATAGCTCAGATTACACTAACTGTCAGCTATATTCTGCTTTTGGTATCCTCAAAGAAACACATGTGGCTTTTTGACATAAGAGTGGATGGGCAGCCTTAAAAGCTTCTCATACAAGTATTCAACTACCACCTTTGGAGTGTTAGTTTAAAAATCGCTGCTGTCAGTAATTATGCTTATTCAATTTTTTATTATTATTATTATGCAGAATAATAATTGTCACCACTTACTAAGTGCCCACACTTTAAGAACTTAGTTAAAAGGATAAAATTTAATTATAGGGTGCAGACATTTGCATAAATTGATGGATCTCAAGCTTATATTAAGGTAGCAATACAGTGTAGAGCCGGGAATGGTTATGCTCCTCTTGATCTTATTCTTATTTTCTTTTAATCTTGTTAATTGTTTTAAATGGGCTTATAGAGATGCATGAATTCTCTTCTTCACTCAGCCACCTGGCTGCCCATCTCGGCCACTAGGAGACTATTATTTGGAAATAATGTTTTAGCACGACATAATAGTGAAAATTTTGGAAGATGACTGAAATGTATCTAAATGTCATTCACTTGCTTCGTGACCTCAAACAGGCTTTCTACTTTCTCTTAATCTTAAGCATTTGCAGTTTGTTAATGGAAATAAAAGCCATTCTGCACAGGAATTTTTATTAAGACAGTAAGCTAAGGGCCGGGTATTTAGCTCAGCGGTTCGGCAGCCTGCTTTGCAAGCGCAAGGACCCGAGTTCAATCCCCGGTACCAAGAAAAAAAAAAAAAGAAAAAAGACAGTAAGCTAAAATTTGTAAAACACTGGGCATAAATTTGTCACTGACCTTTCCTTTTTCTTCCTTTCCCTTCTCCATAGCCCCAGGAAAATGGATTCTGTGGAGAGATACACAGATAATAGTCAAAATTGCTCACTCTTGCAAAGGAGAAATGGCTTCAGAATTTCTCTTGACTTCTTGTTTCAATCCTGTAGTAAAACCCATATCCCCCATTTCCATATTAATACTTCTCCACAAAAATGTGTTTTCATTGTAATCCCAGGAGAGATAAAAATTCATTTTGCACACCAAGTACTCATTCTCTTCTGTTAGCTTCCAAGCAAAAGAAACAAGTCAGTGGGCTGGGGATTTAGCTCAGTGGTTCTGCCACCTGCCTTGCAAGCACAAGGACCTGAGTTTGATCCCCAGTACCAAAAAAGAAAGAAAGAAAAGAAATAAGTTAGTAAATACCCAACGGCTGAAAAATGGCCCACATGGATATTATCTTTGCTGTGTGAGGCTTTAATTTTTATCATTTACATTTATATTCTTATACTTTAAAAAATTATTACATATCAGATTCTGAATATCTGGTTTGTTTTGAAACATCAAAAGATTTAGCAAATCCAGAAATAAAGCCTTACAAAATATGATTTTCAGCAAGGGTGCCAAGACCATCTGATGGGGAAAAGAGATTTTTTCAGAATATTATACAAAAGAATAATGTTGGACGCTTATCTTATACCATATATAAAAATGAATTCAAAGTGAATCAAAGACCCAAACATGAGAACTAAAACTACATACTCCTTAGACAATACAGCAGAAAGCTTCTTCACAGTAGATTTGGCAATGATTTCTTGGATGTGACACCAAATGCACAGGCAATAAAGCAAAAATAGATAAATTAGAACAATTCAACATCTAAAACTTCTTTGAATCCAAGTTCACAGTCAGAATCAGGCAACCAATGGAATGGAAAAAAATATTTACAAATCATATATTCTGACAAGAAGTTAATTCAGAATACAAAGAACTACAAGTCAACAACAAAACAACAATCAATTCTGAAAATACTCAAAGCACTTAAATAGATATTTTTCCAAAAAAGATGTATAAATGGCCAACAAGCACCTGAAAAGAAGCTTACCAACACTAATCATTAGGGAGATGTAAATGAAAACCACAAAGAAATACCATCTAACACACATTAGGATGGCTAATATGAAAAAATAAAAAAAAAGAAAAGTAACAAGTGTTGAAAAGGTGTGGGAAAAGTGAAAATCTCATACACTGTTGATGGTAATGCAAAATTGTGGAGTTGCTCTGCAACACAGTATGGAACTCCTCAAAAAAGCTAAAAATAGAATTACCATGTTATCCAGCAATTCTTTTTTAGTTGTTTTTATGGGCTTTTTAAATTTTATTAATGTACTTTATTAATACGTGCTTGCAGTACATAGTGATTCCATCTATCACGAGAATTTCTACATGCATACGACAAATCCTAATTTTTGGTCCCCTTCCTTTCCCATCTCTCCCTGCTCCCTCCAGCTCTTAATCTACTCCCACATATAAACTGAAGCATTATTCACAATAGTTAAAAAGTAAAAGCAAAGCCAGATTGGTGGTGCACGCCTATAATCCCAGCACTCAGGAGGCTGAGGCAGGAGGATCTCTGTGAGTTCAAGACCAGCCTGGGCTACATAGTGAGCTCCAGGTCAGTCTCAACTACATAGTGAGACCCCCACCTCAAAAAAAAATAAATAAAAGCAATTCGTGTGGATCAAAAATGAATGAATTTTTTTCAGCTTTAATTGAGTTTATTGGTACATTTTAGGGATACAGTACAGTTACATTCATTGTTGGGATCTTGTACCTCTACATGACAAGTCTTGATTCTCATTTTTTCCCCTTACCTCTGCCCTCCCTTCACCCCCTCCTCCCCACCCCATCTGCAAACACTTCATTTTCATCTTTTCATTCTCTCACATTTTTTTCTTTTCCCTTTTTACTCTTCCCCTACCCATCCCACCTTCCCTACACCTTTAGCTCCTTTCTTCCCATTTCTAAATGTCAGTAATCTTATTAGAATCTTATGCATTGTTGCAGATTATTTACACCAGGGAAACTATTTGGTATTTACACATGTGTGACTTATTTATTTCACTTAGGAGTATATCTTCAATATAAAAATGAATGAATTTTAAAAGTAGTATACTCACAAAATGGAACAGTACTCAGCCTTAAAAAGGAAAAATATTCCAACTCATGCTACAATCCGAGTAAACCTTGAGACATTATGCTAAGTAAAATAATCCAGTCAAAAAAGACAAATAACATATTAATCCATTTATATAAATTACCAAGCATAATCAAATTCATATAGACCCGGAAAGTAGAAGTGTAGTTTTTCAGGGCTCAGGGAATAGAGAATAAAAACTTTTAGTTTAGTAGATATTGAATTTCATTTTGCAAGATGAAAAGACTTCTAAAGATTGGTTTCACAATAATGTGAATGGACTTAACACTACTGATTTGTACAATTAAAGTGGTTATGAGAATAAGTTAATGTTAGGAGTGTTTTGCCAATTTTTAAAATTTTTTGCATTACCAAAAGATCTGGCAATAATTAGTTCTTATGGGCATTCATCTTATAGTTTAGCAAAGTTATATCTACTCTAATACCCAGCCTGCTTCACTCTTTTTCATAAATAAAAAGACTGACTATTCTTAACATTTCTTTTGTGCTCCAGGCTCAGAATAAGATCTTCACATTAAATGTGTGGGCTGACCATGTTGTGTTTCTATGTCTGGAGCTGTAACACTCTCCCCCATGCAGCAAAGGCTGTTGAGTGCATTCTTCCTGCCTTGGCTCAAGTCACCATCCCAGGAGGCTTTTTCTGACCATTCTATTTAAAACTGCAGACTCCTGCACCTGCTCTATTACTCCTGTTTCTTTTCATACTATTTTCCTTCATAGGAAGTACCAAACTTTGATCTATTACTTATCTTATTTTATTGATTTTCTTATTTCCACTACCGACTCATTATATAAGACCCACAAGGAGAAATACTTCTGTCTCTTTTATTCACTGATAAAGATCCTGTGGCTAAAACAGAATCTGGGGCATGGTGTGTGCTCAATACATGTTTTATTGAACAATTGTATACATCAATTAGTAGTTGATAGACAACAGCATTCTATATGGCATGTGTGTGCATGTGTGTGTGTGTGTGTGTGATGCATATATGACACACTTGGAGATCAAGAAAGAGAAGGAAGGGAGGTGATGTGACTTGCCCAAGATACACCTGAATCAGATCATTACTGTCTCACTTACCTGTGAAAAAGCCACTCCTTTATAATATTCCTAGGTTCTTGATTAGGAGAGAAACTAATTGACCATGGTTTGTTTGTGACAGTCTGATTGTTCAAACTGAACTCTGTCAAGTATATTTAACAAGACTATGTTCAAGTAGTAATTACCTGAAATTATAGGTCACTATTACTCATTATGGATTTCTGAAGAAGCTCATCAGTCTCTGGAAGAAGTAGCAGCCAGCTAGCTTACCTTTGGAAAATCATTTGACTTGTGTACATAAAAATGAGCATTTGGAAGACAGTCCGGCACAGTTACTAGCTGAAAGACAGGTAGCTGTCCTGTTCTTTGATGTTTGTAAAAATTTCTGGAGAACTGCATGCATTATGTCCTTTTTAAGGGATTAATATCTAGAGTATATTTTAAAACTTCTATAGCACTATGTCCTTTGTGTATGCTTTGAGTACATCTCCTAAGTAAACATTCTCCTTCATAAGGATATTCAATTTCCAAAGTAATCTATGTGCATAAACTATGTTTTAAGGCAACAAAAGCAGATATAAAACTTCTTTTCACTAATTCAATTTTGTAATGCAGAATTATTTAGAGGATGGGAAATTGGGCAAGTAATTTTCTTTGGCACTAACAATACACTGGGAATACATAAATAGGTAATGGGTACTTGAATTCCCTCTATGCCCAAAAGGTGCTGTGAAACCATCCATGTTTAACAAGGCTTGATTTTTCCTTTTTCTCTCCCCTACTGGAGCTTCACCATGCTGACCTGACCTGTCCTCAGCATAGAAGCCATTAGTTTTGTCCTTCACTTCAGCACAGGACTCACACTAAACCTAACAATCCAGAGTACCTGTCAGGAAACTACTCCATGGCAGTGTGTGTGTGTGTGTGTGTGTGTGTGTGTGTGTGTGTGTGTGTGTGTACATCTCCTAAATAGGCATTCTTTTTCATAAGAGAGATATTTAATTTCCAAAGTAATGTCTGTGTGTGTAAATGCTGAAAACTTCAGCTCCATACTTAAGTAATAGCTGCGAGTAGTCAGTGCTTTTTTGAACAGAAAACTAAGAAAAATCACACTTATTACATTTAAAGAAAACCTACACTTTGGCACTTTGGTTCCAAAAAATTGAATCATAACAGGCACAAATTGGAAATAAACTGCTCCCCCCTCTTATTTTTTCATCTGAAAATGTGAAATAATAGCATCATAAGTTTACTGCAGAATTAAGTGACATAATATGTACAATCATTACACAAGGGGTATTACCAAACAATAGAGTGACTGTTTTAAATAGTTTTAATTTATTACAGTAAAAGATATAGATTCCATTAACTTCCCCAAAATGCTACCCTGGCTTTGAACACACATATTCCCCTTTGTTCTAGAGGACCTCTTTCCTGATTATCTTTAGATGTGCTGTTATGGCTACTTTGGTGTTTTGAATTGAATTAAAACATTTATTACTAATTATTTCATTTTAAAATTCACTACATGTTTTTATCACCCTTTGTACAGGTACTCTATTAAGCTTTCATATATATTATCAGCATTTATTCATTCAGCAGATGATTTCTTGAACAATCACTATCCATTGAACATTATTTTCAGTGCTAAAGATAAGGATGTGGAGGAAAGTCTGTGCCCTGTGCAGCTGACATCCAGTTAGATGTAAGGAACAATAAAATATGTAAAATATATAAAATGTTAAGTGGTACAAGACAATATAAAGGAAAACAGAAAGAAAGGAAATAAGGAGGGTCCAGGTGGCAGAACCACCAAGCTAGATCCCCAGCTCAGAAACGCCTACTTTAAATTGGTAGCAAGGTAAAGACTCATTCAGAAAATGATGAAGAAAAAGAACAAGCCAGGAAAATATGCAACAGAAGAATAAGCCAAGAAAATGTTAGATTGAATATTTTTAAATTTCTTTTTAACAATTTCCTGGTGTGTTTCAGGAACAACACAATGACAAGCAGAGTAGGAGGAAATCAGATCAGAAAGAAATGAGGCTAAGGACATGGTACATGGAGGCTGACAGGCCACTGTCCACTGTCTGGGCTTTGGCAGCCTTCAGTGTTTTGGACAAAAGACTAATGTATCTTTGACTTGTATCTGGGATGCTGCAATAAGAAAAGTATATAGGGAGCTGCCTGCCCAGGCCCACCCGGTGGGTTCACGACCTCCCAGACTACACTACCAGATCCAGTAAGGACCCAAGGACCCTGGAGGAGGTCTCTCCAGCTGCCTGCCTGGGCCCACCCGGCAGGTGCATGACCTCCCCGACTGCACACCACCAGATCCAGTAAGGAAGGTAGCTGTGTGGGTGCCCTTGAAACACTCCCATGACCTGCTCCCTCCCCAACCCCATTCTCAAGCCCCCTGATTGGGCCAGTCCTTGGACCCACTCTGCAGAGGCATAGGTGCTCATGAAGGGTAGTTTTCTGAGCTTCCAACTTTGAACATCTTTAAAGAAAGGGCAGGGGAAACCTGTAATAGAACTGAGTGGAGTTCAACCCTGAGGGTTGGGAAACTCAAGTTAGGCCTTGTGGACTGAGGTCAGTCTCAGTTGTGGGGACCTGCCATTGGCTAGCTGAGATCAGGGGATTCGGTTCTGCATATGGCTGTACATGTGGTATAATATGACAACAGAGACATAGCCTGAAGAGACCCTTCAAATTCTTTTTTTTTCCCTCTTCCTCATTCCACCCTACAATTTCTTCTTCTTTCTGTCCTCTCTCTCCAACTCAGTCTCTTGTTCCACCATATTATCCTTCATCTC
>NW_022900944.1:24035617-24037393 GCF_012274545.1 Fukomys damarensis
GGGCCCACCCGGCAGGTGCATGACCTCCCCGACTGCACACCACCAGATCCAGTAAGGAAGGTAGCTGTGTGGGTGCCCTTGAAACACTCCCATGACCTGCTCCCTCCCCAACCCCATTCTCAAGCCCCCTGATTGGGCCAGTCCTTGGACCCACTCTGCAGAGGCATAGGTGCTCATGAAGGGTAGTTTTCTGAGCTTCCAACTTTGAACATCTTTAAAGAAAGGGCAGGGGAAACCTGTAATAGAACTGAGTGGAGTTCAACCCTGAGGGTTGGGAAACTCAAGTTAGGCCTTGTGGACTGAGGTCAGTCTCAGTTGTGGGGACCTGCCATTGGCTAGCTGAGATCAGGGGATTCGGTTCTGCATATGGCTGTACATGTGGTATAATATGACAACAGAGACATAGCCTGAAGAGACCCTTCAAATTCTTTTTTTTTCCCTCTTCCTCATTCCACCCTACAATTTCTTCTTCTTTCTGTCCTCTCTCTCCAACTCAGTCTCTTGTTCCACCATATTATCCTTCATCTCCCTTTTTATTCCTGCTCCTGCCCTAACTCAGAATTCTTCTCTTATTATTTTTCCTTTTTTGGGGGGGTGTTTGGTTTGGGTTTTGGGTTTTTTGTTTTGTTTTGTTTTATTTTTTCTTTATGTTCTTTTCTCCAGTCATTTTACCTCACTCATGGCTCCATAGCTTCAAGGGAAGGCTACCACCTGTTACTGTTAAGGGGATATATGCTTGTCCTTATTCCTGCACTCTGTCTATCCCCTCTGAAGTTAATAGCTTCGTAAAGATAGTAAGTTCATTCTACATCCTCTGGTTTCACTTCAAACCTGCTCCAGTTCTTTCACTTATCTACTCCTCTCATCCTAACTCAGCCTAAACCCCCCATCCTAAATGGTAAAGATGCTATATTGAAAAACGTACTCACTGCAAACATATTTTGGGCTTCTTGTTGATATTAATTTAATTCACATGGTTTAAAGGTGATAGATTAATGACTACCACAAGTGGTCAGTTTGCAAGCTGTGCTTGATCCTATTGGGCTACTGAATGTATCAATTGGGATAAAGGATTGTGATTGATTTAATGAGTTGTTTTCTCTGATATTATGAAAATGAGGATGTCTATGACTCATTTGAAACTCAAAAGCTAAAATGCAACTATATCAGGAAGATTTAAGTAATACCCAGAAATTAAAGAAGGACAACCCAACAACAAAAATAAAAATGAGAAAACACTTAAGCAAGACACAAAGACAGATTTCCAGTTCACCAATGGCAAAGAGTAGGGCAAATGAGGATGAAAAGTCTGATAGTGAACCAGCAGGACACCCAGGACCCATAGCACAGGAGGTAACAAAACAGATCAATGAGGCTCTAGAAAAATTCAAATCAAAAATAATTTCCCAGTTAACCATAGAGATGATGAGCAAAATGGAAATCATGATTCGAGACTCTAGAAAAGAAACTGACAAAAAAATAGATGAGCTCAAGACCATGATAGAAGCCATGAAGACTCAGCATAAGAAAGAAACGGAAACAATGAATGCCCAACAGAGAAAAGAAATGGAATCCACAAAACAGATTCAAACAGATATCCAGGAGATTAAAAATTCTATTGAAAGTGTATGCAACAGAATAAAAGATTGCAAAGATAGAATTTCAGATATAGAAGATAGGATCACAGTCAGTGTCCATGAAAAAAGAAGTCTCAAAAACAGTAAGGGATCATGAGAAATCAATCCAACAACTTCTAGATGATACAAAGAAAAATAA
>NW_022900944.1:24037893-24095963 GCF_012274545.1 Fukomys damarensis
GAAGCAGCAGAGAGAACTCCAGGATGTGTCTTGGTGCACAAGCAGAGACTTTATTGTCCAGAATAAGGATTTAATGGGATTGGTGATTTAATAAGACATCTCAAAAGTTTTAGACTGGTCACTCGAATATTCCATGGACTTAAGTTTGTCTGCAGAACTTTGGAAAATAGATTCACCTTAGAAAAGTTAGGGGGGAATCCCCTCTCTTTCAAGATTCAAATCACAGATGGAGGGATTTTCTGTTTGTCAGTACTACTGCTAAATAGTATTTTTCTGTAATATTTATTCCTGTATTGTCGATCATTGTAATTTTGATAATTTTTCATATTTGTAATTGTTATATGTATCACAAGATGACAAGAATGTATCAATCTTTTGTGTTTCGATTTGCTATGGCTGTACACCGATGCATCTCGGGTGGCCATCTATTTGGCACAAGCCCGCCGTACATAATTCCCTCTCCGTGGAGCATCCAGAGACGAGTAAGGTCGGGGCCTTCTTTCTACCAACCTAAGACAGGCAAGAGGGACATAAGCCCTCTTTGCTGATGACGGGTAAGGAGAAAGGACATCCCTGCCACCTAAGAAAGGAGCTCCTTGGCATATGTCTGGCGCCCTCTGCAAAGGCTCACTGACATAAGAGAAATGGGGGAATTATGGAGAACATTGTAAAGGAACACGACATGAGTGCAGCCATATTGACCTGTGATTCACCCGAGCAGTGTGGACATGCCGTTGCTATAGCAATGGGCTAATTCAGCTGGTGGTCTGATCTATTGCCTAGCAGATGTAACCCATAATGGTTGTTATTGTTTCCCTCTGGAATGTGTGGGCGGTACTCTCGCTCCCGTGCAGCCCTCGCTCCCATGCAGCTGGAGAGTATAAAAGGTAGAGGTTCTATAATAGAGCAAGCAAGGAACTTGAGAAGTAAGGTGCCTTCCGTCTCTCTGTCCTCGTCCTTTCAGGTTTAGGACCTGCTGGCAGGATCCTGATGTCGCGGCTCGCGACACTCTACCAATCCTTTCTTTTTTCACCTTTACCTTAGTTTTTGTTACTCACAACCCTTGTTGCTACCTTCACATTACATATATTTCTGTTTCTCCTTAATGTGTTATCCTAACACTGTGTCATTAGAGAGAGGAAGCAATATAGAAAATGCTTTTCTACCTCACAGATCTTGCTTATCTCCACATTGGAACCATGCACACTGGAACCATCATAATAGCTTTTGGGAGATATGGGTCCAGTGGAGTCAGGCATCACTGAGTTAGGGTTCACTAGATGAGCAGGTTTATTATAAAAACATATATGTAATATATAGGATTTACAAGGTAGGTCCATTTTGGCCATCTACAGAGTCATGTGTGGAACAGTGCAAAAGGGCAGTTTGTGAATTTAGTAAAACATTGAAAGCCTGGAGCTCACTTCAGAATCTCATGAAAGTCCATTATTAGGGACTGAGCTGGAAGCCTAGGGATGGATATCCAAAGGCCACAGTGAAGACTGGCGTTCTGAAGAAGCAGAAGCAAAACTTCCTTCTTCCCCTTTTTATTCCATCCAGACTACAAGCCTATTGGTTGGTGCCACTCACATCCAAGGTGAGTCTTCCATCTTCAGTAAGTCAGTCATCCAGACACACCAGAAACTGTGCTAAACTGATCTGCTGGGTATTTCTTTTTCAAACTGACACCACAATTAACAATCACACTGAGACTTTTGGATTTGTGTCAGGGCTGAATGATAAGGGAAAGGTTGATTCAACTTGGAAACTTCAGGAAGGGCTTAAAATTCTGAGGGCAATTTTGGTTGTTGGTCAAAAGATAAACATTAGATTTCCATTATCCCGAGATAAAGGAAAAAAAAAATGTCAGTTATTCAGTGACTTCTCAACATTAAGCTGTGTGGCCATTGGGTTTTCATGTTTAAGTATGAATCATTTAAAAGTAAAAATACAGCTTGAGATAGTTGGCTAAACTACCAAAGCCACTAATAATATGTAGAAGAAATAAAATTAAATGATTTTGAAGGATAATAGTATATCATTTTAAAGTAGCAAGTCAAATAGCATGTGAATCAAGAATGTATCCATATATGAGACTGGAGGTGATGAGAGTTAGTAGGGGCCATGACTAAATATTGAGAGCTTAAATTGGTTGCTACACTTTAAATATACAAATTTCAGCCTTGAAAAAGATGGGTATAAATGTTAGAATTTATGACAAAGACAAAATAAGAGAAATGCCAGAATTAGAAGCACCAAACTGACATAGTAGATGAAATAATTTGGCAGATGAATTTCACTGGAAAAAACAACAGAGGAGGGGGTTCTATTTTTCTGCCAGAAATTGCCCTGTGATGAAGTGGTCTCACTTCTCCAGTCCTCCTATCCTAAGCTCCTTACTCACACTCTGACCTCCTTTTTATTCCTCCTGGTTGGAAATGAGCTACAGCATGGTCAACTCTGCCTTCAGCTTCAAAAGTGAGTCAAGAGCAAATTAAGTAGCAATTCTGGGAGATGAAAACATTAAGAGATATTGCTTCAGACTAAAAAATTACCCCCAGATTTTTCTTGAGTGCTGCAGACATGAGAGCAGAAAATTGCTCTGTGCCATTTCTGGGGCTCGCTGCTATCAGAGGCAGATGATAAACTTCACCAAATTGGCACACCATGCAACCGGCTGTAGCAGATAGACATAGCTTGCCCTTTTCAAAACGGAACTAACATGTCAACAAGCTGATTGCAGCTAAATCAGACCCTCCATCGAGCTCTCTCTGGAGGCCACTGTTGAATAGAGTAAATATAAATCTGTATGTGAACATGTCTCATGTTCCTTTACTTAGATCCCTCTAGAAAGGGGAATAAAGAGTCTAAAAGAGCCATAAACTTCCTCCTTCCTGTTTCACTGCAAAACGATTTCAAATTACCTTGAATTTTAGACAGATCTGGAGTTCCAGACTCTCCAAGCTTACCTAGAGGGTCCTTGAAATCATACCTGAGTTTTAATCTTCATTCCAATGTTTGTTTATTAGCTGGAAAACTGAAGCAGATACCTTCACTTCCTCTCCTTAATTTGAGGGATAAGATGCTGATTACATTTTTAGTATTATTCTCCCTCATTTAGCAAACTAAATGAGTTTTTTGCTTTTTTTTTTTTTTTTGGGTAGTTGACTGTCTTTTGGCAAATGTAAGAAAGGTAATGGAGAGGGAGAGAACCTGAAGAGAGAAAACAGCACAATAAAACGTCTAAATAAAGTGAAATGATAAAAAGGTTGAAGAAAAGGGGAAATAGAAGAATGATAGGGATGCAAAAGTTTGAGAAAGTCCCAGCAGAAAGTCTAGAGAGACCATGGATTCCTGATAACAGAAAGTGGTGGTGGGAGTTTGAGAGGTGACTGTGAGTTATGAACTTGATCCCTTTCAACATTAGAAAAAAAAAAAAAAGAATAGATGCACACAGAGAATAGATTCTTTTTACAATTACCAAGGTTAATTTTATTATCAAACAAAACAGAGGCTGGACTGCAGGGCCCATATTTTAAATGGAGGTTATACATATATGAACTTCTTTTGACTTCATAGCTAAAAGATTTACAATTACCAAGGTTAATTTTATTATCAAACAAAACAGAGGCTGGACTGCAGGGCCCATATTTTAAATGGAGGTTATACATATATGAACTTCTTTTGACTTCATAGCTAAAAGCAGATTATTGGTATTCTTACTTTATATATGAGAATACTGAGAACCACACATAGATTATTAGATAGGGTCAGGTTTATTTTTTTTCTTGAAAAAAATGAGAAGGAGGAAAACAGGAGGAAGGGTAACCAAGGGTGTTACATTTTTGACAGACTGTTTGGGTAACATATCTGAGAAAGTGACACTGAAGGAGATGCCTGAATGAAGGCTAGGACTAAATTGTGCAATAAAGGGTGGGGTGGAGGTAGGGTTGGGCAGAGAACACTTCAAACCAAATGAGAAGCTCTGCCTCCAGGACGGATGTATTCCTAGTGTGTAATTGGGGAGAAAGCTGTAGAAAATGTAGTTGGAAAAATGGCCATGGGTTGCATTATAAACCTTGGCAAATATTTTGGATTTCACTTTTATGATGGGAAACAACCAGGTACTTTTGAGTAAAGGCAGTGCTTTAATCTAGTACATGCATACAAAAATGTGAGTATATCTGCATAGAAATATATGCACATGGATGGAAATGACTCTCATTCCTTTTGAAGGAGAGATTGAAGGGGAATAGGAGAAAGTGAAAGGAGGGAGAAAGTTAGGTGCTGTTGCCACAGGACAAATGAAAAATGCTGATGGCTCTGTCTTTGACCAGGTTGGCTTTAGAAACACCAAATTTCAGAAGCACAGTGTATAAAGCTATATCTACGTATGCAAATCTCAATTCCAATACTTTAGCAGTACACAAGGGAATCATATGTGCACGGCTGGGCTTTTCTGGGAATAAGGGATATCATTTCCATCACTGGGCACACTCCACCAATTGGTATACATCAAAATGTCTTAGATCAAATTTGTACCCCTCTGGCATAATGTAAATGATGGAGAGAAGGAACCTCACTTTGTCACCTTCTTTTAAAATATCAAGTTGTATTAAAGAAAACATTTTTCTCAATCACAGGTGCAGATTGGAAGAATGAGTGACATCTTGATGTCCTTTCTTTGATAAGGCTTCTCCCTTGGCAGCTTCCAGAGTACTTTTACGAACAAGCTTCAATTTATCTTTTACAGAGTGGTTCTGTGTCTTGGAGCCAGCGGAGCTGCATTTAAAAGTGTGTTTCTGGCTTGAGATTCTCAAAGGAGTAGAAAAGCAAGAACAGAACACTGTCCTAAATGTTTGGAGAGCTCAGATGGGGGCAAGCCATCAAATGTAACTGTTGTCATCACAATTCTTTGCATGTAAGTGTCCAAAATGCTGCTTATATTCACTCTTCCCCTTTTTCTTCATAGCAATCCAGTGTGATAATTGGGGCAAGAAAGTGGTTGTTTTACTGGCGAGTAAAATGAGGCCTAAAGAGGTTAAATAAATTCTAGAATTGAAGGCCCGTACACAAGTTTGCTGATTTAAAACTATAAATGTGAAGTCCTTTATACAATGAAAGGCACACAGTAGGTTCTTACTATTACTGGCCACTACCTATATAGAAATTTAATTTTCTTACCCTACTGGCCACTACTTATATATAAATAAGTGCATGTATAAAACTTATAATAATCTACATTTATTGTTAGTAGAATCTTAAAAAATTGAAGTCATACAAGTAGAGAGTAGAAGGATGGTTGTTAGGGGCTGAGGTTAAAAGGAGTTAACATATGTGATACCTCACATATTTTTGTGTTGAAAACATTTGAAATCTCACCACAAACTCACTCTCTTTTTTTTTTTTTGGTACTGGGAATCTAACTCGGGACCTTGCGCTTGTGAGGCAGGAGGCGGTGGAACCACTGAGCTAAATCCCCAGCCCATAGACTCTTAATAGAATTTTAAAGAATACAATGCATTGTTGTTTAGTTATTATTAGAGTTTAGATCTAAAATGTATCCCTGAAAATTCTCACGTGTTCAGAAGAAGGGCTTTTGGAAGATGGTTGGATGACGGGAGTACTACTCATCAGTGGGCTAATCCAGAACTAAATGTAGTGTTAGAAGGTGAGGCGTGGCTGGAAGAGAAGGGTCACCAGCGGTGTGACCTGGAAGTGAGCATTCACATCCTCAGCTCTTTCCTTCTACTTCCTGCCCACCATAGGTTGAACACCTTTCCTCTCCCCTCTCTTCCACCATGCCATTTTGGCCTTAGACTTAGCCAACCATGGGCTCTGAAACTGTGAGCCAAGCTAAGCCTCTCCTCAATGTCAGGCATTTTGTCCCAGTGACAGGAAAGTGACTAATACAGTTACCATGTTTTACAGTAGATCTTCTGGGCATTCATCTTATCTATCTTCTCAGCACAAGTTTCCCCCAAACATTGCCTCCGCTAACATCCATTCTGTTGTCAATTTTTGTGAATTCAAGTTTTTAAGATTCCATGTATAAGTAAGACCATGCAGTATTTGTTTTTCTGTGCCTGTTTTATTTCATTTAATATAATGTTTTCTAGGTCCATTGGTATTGCAGATGACTAGATTTTGTTCTTGAAAGTCTGAATAGTGTTCAATTGTATTTTATGTCATCTGTTGGTGGATATTTAGATTGATACCATATCTTGGCTTCTGTGAATATGAATGGTCCTGTAATGAGTTTAAGAATGCATCTGTCTCTTCAATATATGGATTTCATTTCTTTGAATACATATCTATGTGGTAATGGGGTTGCTAAATCATATGGTAGTTCTATTTTTAATTTTTTTGAGGAACTTCTTCATTTTCCCATAATGGCTGTACTAATATACATTCCTATTATCAGTGTACAATAGTTTCCTTTTCTTTATTTTTTTTTTCCTCATGAGTTTATTTGTACATTTTAGGTACACAGTACAGTTACATTCATTATTGGGATCTTGTACCTTTAATGACAGGTCTTGGTTCTCATTTTTCCCCCTTGTCCCTGCCCTCCCTTCACCCCTTCTCTCCTCCCCCTTTACAAACACTTCATTTCCATTTTCTTATATTTTTTCTTTTTCCTTATAAGCTTTCCCCTACCCTTTTCACTTTCCCCACATCTTTAGCCCCTTTCTTCCTATTTCACCTAGTTTCGTTTTCTTTATATCCTGGAGTGAAGTGTTATTTCATTGTGGGTTGGATTTGTATTTCTTTCTTGATTAGTGATGTTGAACATTTTGTGTGTGTGTGTGTGTGTGTGTGTGTGTACTTGGTGGCCATTTGTATGCCTTCTTTTGAGAAATATTTATTCAGATAATTAATTCAATAAAGAATTTGGTTATTTTCTTACTGTTGAGTAATTTGAGTTATTTATGTATTTTGGATGTTAACTCCTTACCAGGCATATTGTTTGCAAATATTTTCTCCTATTCTGTAGGTTATCTCTTCACTCTGTTCATGGTTTCCTTGAATGTAGAGGAGATTTTTAGTTTGATATAATTCCAGATAACTATTTTTGCTTTTGTTGTCTATGCTTTTGGGTTCATGATAGCAGTTGCCTGTAATCCTAGCACCCTCTGAAGCTGAGGCAAGGAGATCACAATTTTGAGCCTCTCTTGTCATTTAATGACTTAGTGACACATGTCTCAAAATAAAAAATAAGAAAGGGTAACTCTGGGTTCAACTAGAGGCCCTGGATTCAAAACCCCTCCCCCAAGTACTGAAAAAAAAAAGTCATTTCCCAGACTAATTTCATGGAGCTTTCTCCTTATGTTTTTTTCAATGGTTGTTTTGCTTGTTTAGGTCTTACGTTTAAGTTTTTAGCCCATTTTGAGTTAATTCTTGCATATGGTGAGAGATTAGGGTCTAATTTAATTCTTTTGGATAAAAATATCCAATTGTTCTATTTTTTCCTACAAATGACTCAAGTTTATCCTTCTTTATGGAAGAGTAGCACTCAATTGTATATGAAAATCACATTTTCTTTATCCATTCATCTGCTGATTCCTGCCCATTTTAAGCTTCATTCTCTACTTCGTTAGCTTTGTGAGGCATAGTATATTCTTCCAATAAATCTTTTAAATATGTAAGTTAGAATTGGTTCCTTTTGCATATAGTCAGAATAAACTGGTATTTTTTTTTTTTTTAAATTGACTGGTAGTCTTAACAACAGTGTCTCATCACCTTCCTTGTCTCTGGCCTAAAATACCTGACACTTCCAGTTTAAAGAAAGAGAGGTTTATTTTGGCTCATGTTTTTAGTGTATAACTGGCTGCTGGCTCCAAGACAGGAAGGGACGGTGGAAAGGTCTGGTGGGGGAATGCTGCCATGTCATGTTGGCCAGGAAGCGGAGACGGGAAGAACCAGAGAAGGAGATAACCCTTCTGGGTCACACCCTCAGTGACCTGCCTCCCCGACCAGGTCCCACCTCCCAAAGACAAGTCAGAGATAGCACCACCCCCATGGACCCTCCTCCTCCAGAAGCTCCTCCTCCCAGCGCCTGAGGCTCCTGGGAGACATCTCGATATACATTATGACAAATAGCAATTTCTGTACTTTTCTATTTGCCTGTCCTTATTTAACTTATCCTGATTTACATTCCAGTCCTTGAATGGAGCCCTCCCAGACTAATTCATTGCTACATTGATTTCTGTGCTCTCTGAATGTTGTACTATTTAACATTTTATTATGTGATAACTGGTAAGTTTTTTCTAACTGAACTGAATTTCAAATTCTAGATTCCATCAAAAGTTCTTCAATGGCCTATTCTTTCTTCATCCTTTTCACTCCCATTTTCCTCCTCTTCCACTCTTCCTGGTGCAACTTGTTTTTTTTATTATTATTATTATTTAAATTGTTTTCCTTGTTGAGTTTATTGGTACTTTTTAAGTATGCAGTACAGTTACATTTATCATTGGGATCTTGTACCTTTACATGACAGGTCTTGGTTCTCATTTTTTCCCCTTGTCCCTGCCCTCCCTTCAGCCCTTTCACCCTTCCCTATTTACAAAGACTTTGTTTCCATTTTTTCATTTTCTCATATTTTTTCTTTTCCCTTATTAGCTTTCCCCTATCCTTCCCACTTTCCATGCACCTTTAGTTCTTTCTTCCTATTTCACATTGTCAATTATACAATTTGGATCTTATTTACACTTTTAGTTTTTCACACCAGAGAAACTATTTGGTATTTACACTTGTGTCTTATTTATTTCACTTAAGAGTATATCCTCAATATACATCCATTTTCCTTATAAATGACTCTAATTTCTCATTCTTTATGGCTAAGTAGTATTCCATTTTATAGAAAAACCACATCTTCCTTATCCAGTCTCCAATTGATGGGCTGTCTCCAAGTTTTAGCTATTACAAACTGTGCTGCTCTAAACATGGGTGCACATACATCACTGTGGTATGATTCTTTTAATTCTTTTGGAAAGATACCCAGCAGAGCAATGGCTGGGTCAAATGGAACCTCTAGTCCTAGTTCTCTGAGGTATCTCCATATTGATTTCCACAGTGGTTGTTCCCTGGTGCAACTTTGTATGAGACTGAGCACAGAAAAAGTCAGAAGGTCAGAAAATACATGTTTTTAAAAATGGCTACTTGCCATAGTGCTTTATTGATTAACACAAAGTTAAACCAAGCCTGTGTAACCCTGTATTAGAAACTGCTATGGGTTTATATCTGAGCAAGGACAATATAAAAATAGATGGCTTTAGTATGGACTGTGAACTTGGATTTGACTTTAAAAAGCTTTAATATTTTTAGCTATCTGCCCAAGACCAGCTTAGGACTCACCTTCTTTGTTATTGAGTAGGCAAAAATAACACAAAATGACCAAAAAGATCTGTTCCCCAGTGTATCATGAGCTAATCTGTGTTGAAGTTTTCCTATAGTTGAAAGTGCTTGGGCATCTGGGTGAGGGAGGGTGGCATCTGTAAGAGATTCTGGCAAAAGCTCCCTAGACTGTTTTCACCATGGTGTCTGGGAAGCTGGATAACTCCCCATGCTACTTCGAAACCAAGCACTTTCATAGTAGCTTGGGAAACTTACAGACGCTTGCTGTTCTAGCTGGATGCCTGGCATTCATAACGCCATCCTGCATTTTGGAAATGCTTTACTTTGTTACCACAGCAGCTTTCACCATGAAAGCTGAAAATAACAGATACTAATTGTTTTTATAAGGTTTCTTATATATATATTCAGCCAATTGGCCATACCTGTCTTAGATTTGAGTGACTCATGATGCAAAACAAAATCATACCCCAACCCAAGGCCTCAAATTCCCAACCAAGTAAAAGAAAACTAAAATAAAACCCCAGGAGCACAAGGAATGCATTCTGATAATGAGTGAAGTGGTGGCTGCATCTAGTTTCCAAAGTTTTCAAGGGCGGTGGTTCGGGTGGAGGCATCTCAGGAGTAGTGTTGATATAAGCAGTATATTGTTATTTCCATGAAGTTCAGTTTTTTTTTGTGTTGCCACGTGATACAAGAATGATTTATTAGAATAAATTCCACAACAAATCATATAAAATAACCATTTTCTGAGACATCCACAAGACCATCTGAGAACAATGTAGAGACACCGCCAAGAAGCCAGGCAGGGTCGATCCTGGCCCCAGGCTGAGGGCCAGTGGGGGAACAGGGAGTGTGACATGTGGAGGAACACTAATGTGTGCATGAAAGAAATTGTACAGCGGTGTCCGGGACCAGGCGTGGATGAAGGTGAGCAGCCACTGTTTCCAGGGCCAGACTGTGGGCAGCTGCACAGGGCACGCAGGTGGGCAGCAGCCCAGCTAGCACCTCCTCCAAAGGGACAGCAGGTTCTTGGGCTGGGGACCAGTGGCATCTGCCACCCAGCCCCTGCACACACACGTAAACATGGGTGGGCCGAGTCTCAGGCACACAGGACACCTGCACCAGGCTCCGTATTGGCAAACTGTAAACAGGGAGGCCACATCGCCGCTGCGGACTCCGGGTCCCACCGCTCGGCCCCTCTTCCAGCCCCTGCCGGTTCAGGTCTGACACCCACACCAATGCCCGTCTATGGAGGCGGGCACCCCAGCCACCACAGCAACAGCTCTTTGGCTTAGGGCTCCAGATACAGTGCCTGAGGGGGCGTTGCATAGGGGCTGGTTCCCAGCAGAAAGAGTCCTGAGAAAGGGTCACTGCTCCTGGCGCCTGTCCCTGTGCCCCCACCATCCCCTGCAAGGGACCAGGCCACTACCTGTTGTCCATTTAATGCCCACAACATCCGGAGAACAGGGGCGACGCTGGCACACTGTCCACACCCCTGATGAAATTCAGTTTATTAAGCTTTAGTTTATAGATTTTTGTGCCCCACTTAAAACGCTTTTGCCTATTCCAAAGACATGCTAATTTTTTCTATATTTTATACCAGAAGCTCTGTTGTTTCATCTTTCATATTTAACTCTGTGACTTTCCTAGAATTAATACTGTCTATTTCATGAGAAACGAGCCAAGGTTCAATTCTTCTTCTTGTCAAATGAACATACAATTGACCATGAAAAAAAGGCCATTTTCCTCCCTATGGAACTATATACATTTTTGTCCATGTGCTTATGGGTTGCTTTCTTATCCTCTGTTTTGTTGCATTGTTCTTTTTGTCTATCCTTCAACTAAGGCCACACCGTTTGTAACAGGTCTTGTTGTGTACATTTTCAAACTTCATTATTTCTCAAGTTGCTAATAATCTTAAAATAGCATATAGATTTAACAGTCAATTTTGCTTTTCATTAAGAAGGGTATAGGAACCAAATAGTTCTTAACGTAAAGCTTGTAACTAATTGAGTCAAAATTCATCTTGGAAATGATTGCCAGAATTAATAGGTTAAATATACTTAAAAGGATGTAAGGAAAAATGCTGTGGTTCCCTAGAAAGCTGGTGGGTCATTTTAGGGTAAATAAGATTAAGTACATACACTCATCTCTCTTTCTCTCTCTGATTTCAAATTTAAATTTTATTCTTTAATTGTTTGAGAGTCAGTGACAGATGTAATACCTATCTAGATGATGAAATAAACCATTTGTTTTGTTCTTTTTTTAGTTTTGGGGATCGCACTCAGGCCCTTGCCGCTGGAACCACTGAGCTAAATCCCCACCTGAAATACACCATTTATTTAAAATATTTTTATATAGATGTTTAAAAATATTAATCAATGTTTCTTTATTGCATCCATCTCTACAAACCAATGCATCTGTGATGTAGCAAAATTAAGGTCAGGTGAAACAAATGATCACAGTTTTGTTGGTTAAAAATAGGTGGAGGTGTTTTCAGCCAGTTGAAATTGGTTAACCATTTGGAAAGCCTGGATAGGACCGATAGGAAGTTAAATCTGCTAGGTGCATAAGAAAGATTCAAGCACTGGTAACCAGTAAGTTCCAGATTAGTGATTTCCAAAATGTTCTGGAGAGTTCTAGGGCTGTCCAGAAATCCTCAGTGACTCTCAAAGAAAGAAGGTTATGAGTGAGAGGCAAGCCTGACACTTGCTCCATTTGGATTTTTTTTTTTAACAGGAATCAAACTCAGGGCCTCATGCTTGCCAGGCAGGTGCTGCGCCACTGAGCTACATCCCCAGCCCCATTTGGACTTCTTCGTCATCTTCTTGTGTTACTGTTTGAATTATGTCATTCAAACCACACAGTATGAGTCATGATACGGAGTCTCTGGCTAAAGCTGATTTGTCTTCTTCCTCATGGTATAGAATCAGGGTTTCTGCTTTCTTGGTTCCTCATATGTATTGCATGTTCTTTGGAAGTATGCTCAGTATAGCTCCTCATGCTGAGGTTTGGGCATATGTGGGCTTACTGTAGCTGATTGACACTCTCTCCAGAGCTTTGTCTACCCACAAGGGCGCCCTGTTCCTTTTTGCTTGCTTTGGTATTGACTTTCTTTCTCTGCAGAGTTGGAGGCTGGCATCTCACAGGAGCTCAGCATGTGGTTCTAAATTCAGATGATCAGATAGCCAAGAAAGTGCTAATAGCTTATGCTTTGATGAAATATGCTCTTTTGTTTTCTGTATATAATTGCCTTTGTATTTTTTCCTTTATCCCCAACTGACAGAATTTTAATTAAAAGTTGAGATGAGAGAACATGGGGAAGTCTGTGGAGGAGCATGCTTGCTTTTCATTTAATCCTATCATACCAAACAATACTTTAAACCTTCTGCAAAGCAAGCAGAGAACTGGAAATATTAAAAAGCTGGAAACAGTGTTTTTTAAAAACAGAATTTTTTTGTTCTTGTCTTTTAAGAAAATATTCTGAATTCAAATGCTTTAGCTTTTCCAACTCTGTGTCATTATGTCAAGAAATTAACATTGAATCCTTTCACTCTTGAATCAAGTAAGGATACCATAATCATATTAAAACAGAACATATATACACATATATTACCACATACATACATGCATATATGCATATATGTACATGTATAATTTTAAAATTGCAGATTCTATAATTACTTCATCGAAATGAAATATGAATTCCAAACCTGAATGCAGTTGATTAAAGTAAAAAAAAAAAAAACACCACTAAGGTTCTACTCTCACTGTTTCTCTTTCTCTGAAATCCACTTTCTGAGAATTGTTTCCTAAATGCATAATCTCATATAGAAGTGCTTATAGGAATACAGTGGGAGGGAGAGCATTATTTTATTTCTTACATTAGGTAGTTTTTTTTTCTGTTTAGTTTTGCAGAAAAATGGATACTGCACGATAATTACTGAAGAAATTTATTTATTATAGCTACTCATTGGCGGTTGCACATAATGTTTTAGTGTGGGCTCCTTTCTTACATTTTCTCCGGTCCCATTTCCAAGGACAGAAAAGCTATACAAATCTCAGAAATCACCTGTGTTCCCCTAGGAGCACATTTTGTTGATTCTTTTTTTTTTTTGGTACCAAGGATCAAACTTGGGACCTTGTACTTGCCAGGCAGGCGATGGAATCACTGAGCCAAATCCCTGGCCCCTGATTTTGTTGATTTTTGTATCCTTTTTTTCCTAATGCTAGATGATTATGAAAGCCAAACGCTTATTTTCCAAAGTTGGATCAATTTACCATCTTTGTAAATAAGCAGATAAAAAGTCGAAGAAATAAAAGATACTTTAGGGATTTTTAAAAACCCTTTCCTACTTAAAAAAATTATGGAAAGCTTCATCAGGTTTGACATCCTTTATTTTGGGGGCTCTATTATTTATTTCAGAATTTTTTTTATTATTGCATGTTTGCAGTACATAATGACACATTGATTGTGGAGAGTTGGTGCCTGTATATAACTCCCCTTAATTCTTTTTACTTTCTCTCCCTCTCTTCTCCCTCCTTAGTCCCTTGCTTGGGCATTGTTTTGATGTTAGGACACCCTTGGAATAGTCTAATTACTTGATGGTCTCACTAATCAGTAAGAGAATTAAAAAAGTCAGTTTAGTAAATAAAAGAAGTAAAGATTATAAATGAGGTATTTCAGGGCTTAAAACAATCACCAATGCTTATAAGTTGGCATAGTTTATAAGAATTCTTTTTGAACTCCCTTTTTACTCAGTGACATGAGCAGTAGAACTGAGATGGGCATGTGTACTTTTTACAGTTAAGCTGTGGGAACAAAAATCTTTAAATTTCAGTCATCACAGTGTATATTGAAGGAGATGAGGATATATAAAAAGGTCTGACTGGCAGGAAAGAAGAAGAAATTTGTCTTCAGTTCTTATTACCTTATTTCTGGCTTATACAGTACCCTGGTCATTTGTCGATTTGTCACAGATTGATTTCCTGACCAAGGCTGTTCTGTTGTGTATTCTGCTTAACTTCACTTTTAAATGATTCTTTTACTTCTGACTTCTGAGCAGATTTGCCAGCCGAGGCATGGGCACAGACTTAGATGCCAACAGGAGAGAGAAGCCAAAATGCTGCTCTTCTCGTCTCTCTAACTGATACTTCAGGCCTTGATTTGGGTCAGAGGCATTCGACAGAAAGGCAAAGAAAGCTTTTCCTCTCCTACTTTCTCCCCCACGCCTCTGTGTTACTCAGCACTGAAGCCAGGGCCTTTTGCATCCTAGGCAAGCACTCTACCATTGAGTTACATCCCTAGCCCTTGCATCTTCAGAATTTGCAAATAGCCAGCACCAGGTCTAAATCATGGAAGGGACACTTTAAAGTGTAAGGGATGTATTATTTGTACAAAAGATTCCTGTATGTATCTCCTCTTTAATACTGTGGAATCCAAATCTTCAACTTCAGTGATATCAAAATTGCTTCCAAATTTTGTGAAAAATTCAGAATCTTAAACGTCAATCACTGATATCTAGCTCTAGAAATTCTAGGTAGGGCCCGAGAATCTACATTTTATTTTCACAGATTCTTTGCCACTACAGATACACAATTAACCACTCTGTAAAATACTGTTTAGTTTAGTTCCTATAGAGAGTATTTCTCAGAAAGTCAGGCCTAGAAACACTGGCTAATAGTGTGCCTTTAATGTCCTTGTTGTTTTTTTAGCAGCCTACAAAATTCTTTGCTCTCTCAATAGCTTCATAATCTCAACCTCTTTTATACAACATTTTAATTTTTATTAGTACATTTGTACTACATGATAACACAGCTTAATTTTTCATGTCCTCTTCTCAGTCCCTCCCTCCCTCCCTCATCCTTTGATTTCTTGGTCCCCTTCCCTTTTGCAAAAGACATCCCTGTTTCCTATTATCAGTTTTTAATTTTGCTCTTTAATTTATTTATACTTTGGGCTTCTTGTATAAAAGTAACCACGTGATATTTAAGCTTGTGTGTCTGATGTATTTCACTTAGCATTATGATCTGAAGTTGCATCCATTTTTCTATAAACGATTCAAATTGCCTCTCTTTACAGCACAGTAGTATTCCATCGTGCTTATGTACTGCACTTTCTTTATTCATCTGTTAATGGACATATGGGCTGCTTCCACATTATGAACTGTGCTGGTGTAAACATGCGTATACATGTATCACTATAACATGATTTCTTTAACTCTTTTTGGAAGGTACCCAGAAGGAGAATTGAAAAGAATTTCTGTTTTTAGTTTTTTGGAGGGATCTCCCTACTGATTTCCATAGTGGTTGTACTAGTTTACATTTCCACCAACAATGGAGAAGTGTGACTTTTTCCCCACAGCCTCACCAATATTTTATATTATTTGACTTTTCGATGGTAGCTGCATTAGCTGTATTAGCTACTTTCCGCTCATTGCTGAGATAAAATACTCAGCACCCAAAGTTAAAGTGGCGTAAAGTTTATCTGGCTCACAGTTTGTAGAGGTTCCAGTCCATAATCAGCTGGCTCTAAGGCAGGGTGGCACATGGCAGAGGGGTAACAGTTCATGTCTGTAGAAGACAGCAAAAGCAATAAGGGGCTTAATAGCATCTTTCTGCCCCTTTAATCATATCTGAACTACTAAGATTAGGGAGGGACCAAGCCACATTCATGTGTGCAGTGGTTTAAACCTCCCCCATTACTTTGCTGTGAAGAAGTTTTTAATTTGATATATGCCCATTTCTTGATTTTTGATGTTATTTCTTGTGCAATTGGTGTTCTGTTCAGAATGTTTTTGCCTATGCCTAAGACTTCTAGAGTCTGGCCATTTTGTCACCCAGCAGGTTAGGTGTTTCTGCTTAAATACTTGGATCTTTGGTCCATTTTAATTTTAGTTTATTATGTGGTGAGAGACGTGGCTCTAGATTCAATCTTCTGCATGTGGATAGCCAGTTTCCCCGGCATTTGCTAAAGAGGCTATGTTTTCTCTAATGTGTATTTATGGCTCCCTTGTCAAAAGTTAGATGGCCAAATGTGTCTGGGTTGTTTTCTGTGTCTTCTATTCTGTTCTAGTAATCCATGTCTGTTCTTGTGCCAAGACTATGCTGGTTTTTTTTTTCTCTTTTGTACCAGGAATTGAACTCAGGTCCTGACACTTGCCAGGCAGGTGCTGTACTATTGAGCTATATTCCAGCCCCAAGATGATACTGTTTTTATCACTTAGCTTTGCAATGTAGCTTGAAATTTTGGTAATGGTGTTGCTGCCTGCTTTGCTCTTGCTGCTCAAGATTGCTTTTGCTTTTTGGTCTCTTCTTGTTCCATATAAATTTTAGGATTGTTTTCTGTAGTTTTGTGGGAATGTTTTTGGTACTTTGATTGGGGTTGCAGTAAATCTATATATCATTTTTGGAAGTATGACCACTTTGACAATATGGGTTCTGCCCATCCAGGAGCAAGGGATTATCTTTACACTTTTCTGATGTCTTCTTCAGCCTTATTTTTTCAGAATACTATAGATTTTGTTGCAAGGTCTTTTACTTCCTAGGGTAGGTGGTTCATTCTAAGTATTTCATTTTTCTTGATGCTATTCAGAATGATATTGTTTTCCTAATTTCTTTCTTGGTTAGTTCATTATTGATGTACACGAACACTGTTAATTTTTGTGTGTTTATTTGAAACGGATACATTGCTGAATTTTGTTATTCATTCTAGAAGTCTTTTTCTGACATTGTTTGGCCTTCTATATAAAAGATCATGCCATTTTCACCTATTGATAATTTGAGTTCTTCATTTTCTATGCGCATTCCTTTCTCTTACCTGATGGCTCTGACTAATGTTTCAAGTACTGTTTTGAAAAGGAGTGGTAATAGTGGGTATTCTTGTCTTGTTCCTGATTTCAGAGGGAAAGCCTTTTGCTTTTCTCTAATATAATGTTGCCCACAGGTTTGTCATGAATGGCTTTTATCAGATTGAGATAAAGTCCTTCTATATCTATTTCTTCAGGATTTGAAAAAATTTATGAATGGATGCTGGGTTTTATGAAAGGCTCTCTCCATATCTATTGAGATGATCATGCGATTTTTGTGCTTATTTTTGTTTATGGGATGTATTTCAATTATTGCCTTTTGTTTGTTTTTGGTGATGCTGGCCTCAAATGCAGGTCAGGATGTATTACAAGCATTTTTTTTTCATGTTTTGAACCATCCTTGCATCACTGGGATCATCTCTTTTTGGTCAGGATGTATAATCTTTGTGATGAGTTACTGTATTCTGTTTGCTGAAATCTTGTTGAGGATTATTGCATCTATATGAATTAAAGAGATTGGTTTGAGGTTGTCTTTTTTATTTGAGTCCCCATTTGGTTTTGGAATCAGGGTAATACCAGCTTCTAGGAATGAATAGGAAGTACTCTTTTCCTTTCAATTTCATTCAAGAGTTTGAGGAGTTTTGGTGTTAGGTTGTCCCTAAAATTTTTGTAGAATTCAGTGGTGAATCCATCAGTTCTGGGCTTTTTTTAGTTGGTATACTTTTCATTCCTGCAACAATTTCATTGTCTTTTATTGGACTGTTTTGAGTTTTTATGTCTTCTTGTTTTAGTTTTGGTAATTTTTATGTGTCTAGAAATCTGTCCATTTCATCAAGATTCTTCAGTTTGTTGGAGTATAGTTTTCCATAGTAATTACTATCAATCTTCTGAGATTTGGGGATATCCATTGTGATTTTGCCTTTTTCATTTTTTTGTTTTTTTGTACCGGTGATCGAACTCGGGTCCTTGCGCTTGCAAGGCAGGCAGCAGAACCACTGAGCCAAATCATCTGCAGCCTTTTTCATTTCTTTCTTTTTTTTTGAGACAGGGTCTCACTGTGTAGTTGACACTGGCCTGGAACTCATGATGTAGCTCAGGCTGGTCTGGAACTCACAGTGATCCTCCTGCCTCAGCCTCCTGAGTGCTGGGATTACAGGCATGCGCCACCATGCCCAGCTCTTTTTCATTTCTAATTACATTGATCTGGGCCTTTTCTTACCATCTTCTTGTAAGTTTGGCTAATATTTTGAGTATTTTATTTTTTATTTCAAGGAAACTACCCTCTGATTCATTGTTTTGTTTTGTTTTTTAGTTTCAATTGTATTAATTTCCACTTTAATCTGTATGATTTTCTTCCTTGTACTAGGTTTGGTCTTTACATTCTCATTTTTTCTAGTATCTTGAGGTGCATCATTAGATTTTTATCTGGAATGTCTCTGTTCTTCTGATGTGGGCATTTATAGTAATAAAATTCCCTCTTAGGACTGCTTTCATCGTGTCCCATAATTTCAGGTATGTTTTATTGTCATTATTGTTTGATTCTAGGAATTGTTCAGATTCTTCTTTGATTTCTTTTGTGACCAACTGAGTGATCAGGAGTGTGTTATACATCCAGGTATTTGTAAAAATTATCTGGTTTCTTTTGCAGCTGATTTTTAGCTTAGTGTGCTGTGATCTGATAGTATATTGTGGAATGATTTTGATTCTTTTGTATTTATTTCATCAGGCTGTATGGACTAGTATGTGGTGTATTTTGGAGAAAGTTCTGTGTGCTGCTGAGAAGAATATGTATTATGTTTTAGTGGGGTAGAACACTCTGTAGGTATTTATTAAATTCATTTGTTTGAAGATATGGTTCTGCTCCAATATTTCTTTGCTAAGTTTTTGTGTGGTTGGTCTGTTTGTGAAATTAGGGTATGGAGGTCACCTCTTATGATTGTGTGTTGTTGTTTACCTTTTATATACAGTAATACTTGTTTTATGAAGTTGTTTTTAGCAATATGTGGTGCTTATATATTTATAATTGTTATCTTGTCCTGTTGAATTATTCCTTTAATTAATATTTAGTGACCTTCCTTGCCTCTGCTGATCAGTTTTAGCTAAAAGTTTAATTTGTCTGAAGATAAACTTGCTACCCCTATTTGCTTTTGGGATTTTGGTGTATTACGTATTGTTTTCTATCCTTTAATTTTTAGTCTATGAATTTCTTTTTGGAGTAGGTGAGTTTCTTCAGTGCAACAGACTATTAACTTTTTTATTTACTTATTTATTTGATCCAGTCCACTAATCTATCTCTTTTAATTGGAGACTGAAGGCTGTTTAAATTGAGAGTTATTACTGAAAAGTAATAAGTATTGATTTTTCCTGTCATCGTGTACCTTTTCTTGCTGACTTTATTAATTTTCTTTTTTATTTAACTATTTAAATTACTTAGTATATTCATTCTGTCAGACATTTAGTCTTTGTTGCTTCACTGCCTATGTTTAAAATATTTTTGTATGATCACTGGTCATTTGAGAAATGCAGATGAAAACAACACTGAGATTCTACCTCACCCCACAAAGAATGGCTTCTAACAAGAAATCAACCAATAACAAATGTTGGTGGGGTTGTGGGGAGAAAGGAACCCTTCTCCATTGTTGGTGGGAGTGCAGACTGGTGCAACCACTGTGGAAATCAATGTAGAGATACCTTAAAAAACTAAGATTGGTAGTCCTATTTGACCCAGCCATCCCTCTGCTGGTTATCTTTCCAAAAGAATTAAAAGACTCATACCACAGTGATATATGTGCACCCATGTTTATAATAGCAGCACAGTTTGTAATAGCTAAAACTTGGAAACAGCCCATTTGCCCATCAGTTGGAGACTGGATAAAGAATATGTGATTTTTCTATAAAATGGAATACTACTCAGCCACAAAGAATGAGAAATTAGAGTCATTTGTAGGAAAATGGATGCATATTGAGGATATACTTTTTTTTTGCACTTTTAAATTGAATTTATTGGTACATTCTAGGTAGATAGTACAGTTGCATTCATTACTGGGATCTTGTACCTTTACATGCCAGGTCTTGGGTCTCATTTTTTCCCCTTGTCCCTACCCTCCTTTCACCCCCTCCTCCCCTCCCCACCTTCAAACACTTTAATTCCATTTTTACATTTTCTCATAATTTTTTCCTTTTCCCTTATTCCCCTTTCCCTATCCTTCTCACTGTCCCTACACCTTTGATTCTTTTCTTCCTATTTCACATTGCTAATTGTCCCATTAGGATCTTGAGTACTATTTTAGTTTTTCACACCAGAGAAACTATTCGGTATTTGCATATGTGTGACTTACTTATTTCAATAAGGAGTAAATCCTCAAAATGTACCCATTTACCTATGAATGAATCTACTTCCTCATTCTTTATGGCTGAGTAGTATTCCATTTTTTAGAAAAACCACATCTTCTTTCTCCAGTTTCCAACTGATGGGCAGATGGGCTGTTTCCAAGTTTTAGCTATTACAAACTGTGCCGCTATAAACATGGGTGCGCATATATCACTGTGGTATGATTCTTTTAATTCTTTTGGAAAGATACCCAACAGAGGGATGGCTGGGTCAAATGGAACCTCTACTCCTAGTTCTTTGAGGTATCTCCATATTGATTTCCACAGTGGTTACACCAGTCTGCACTCCCACCAACAATGAAAAAGGGTTCCTTTCTCCCCACAACCCTGCCAAAATTTGTTATTGTTTGATTTCTTGATAGCAGCCATTCTTTGTGGAGTGAAGTGAAATCTTGGTGTTGTTTTCATCTGCATCTCTCGAATGACCAGTGATATGGAGCACTTTTTCATATATTTACTTGCTGCTTTTATTTCTTTGTCTGAGAAATGTCTGTTCATTTCAGATGCCCATTTTAGAATTGGGTCTTTATATTTGGGGGGGCTGGTTGTTTTGAGTTCTTTATATTTAGATAACAGTCCTTTGTCTGAAGAGCAGCTAGTAAAAAGTTTTCCCACATTGTAGGTTGTCTCTTAGTTCTGTTGATGGTTTCTTTTGCAGTGCAGAAGCTTTTTAATAAGATGAGATCCCAGTTGTTTATTCTTTCTGCTAGTTCCCGTGCTACTGAGGATTTGTTCATAAAGTCTTTTCCTATGCCGATGTCTTTTGAGGATATACTCTTAAGTGAAATAAATAAGTCACATGTGTAAATACCAAATAGTTTATCTGGTGTGAAAAAGTATAATTGTAAATAAGAATCTAATGGTATAATTGACAATGTGAAATAGGAAGAAAAGGGCTAAAGGTGTAGAGGAAGTGGGAAGGGTAGGGGAAATGAAATAAGGGAAAAGAAAAAATACGAGAATATGAAAAAACAGAAACACAGTTCTTGTAAATAGGAAAGGGAGGAGTGGGTGAAGGGAGGGCAGGGGTATGGGGAAAAAATGAGAACCAAGACCTGTCATGTAAAGGTACAAGATCTCAATGATGAATGCAACTGTACTGTATACCTAAATGTACCAATAAACTCAATGAGGAGAAAAAATTTTTTTGTGTTTGTTTTCGAATGCTGGTATGGTGGTCATGAATTTCTCAAGATGCTCTTTGTCATGGAAAGACCTTATTTCTTCAGCAATTTTGAAAAACAGTTTGAAATTGTTTTCTCTTAGGGCTTGAAACATTTCGCTTCAAGTTCTCCTAAACTTTAAGGTTTATTTTGAAAAGTCTGCTATAATCTTAATGGGGTTATCTTTATGTGATTTCTTTTCTTGCTTTTCTCTTACAGCTTTTAAGATTCCATCATTGTGTTGGACTTCTGAGATTTAAAAAAATTAATTAATTTTATTGGTACATTTCAGGTACACAGTGTAATGATATTCATCCTTAGAAATTTGCATCTTTGCATAATGCATCTTGGTTTTTTTCCCCCACTTCCCTGCCCTGCCTTCAATCTCTCCCTCCCTCCCTATCTAGAAAGACTTTGTTTCCATTATTTTTCATTTTTTCATATTGATTCCATTCCCTTCTTTTGTTCTCTCTACCCTCCCACCTCCCTTTCCCCTTTGTCCCTTTTCTTCCTATTTCACATTCTCTATTACACCTTTTATGGACTTCTGGGATTTTGACTATGACCTGTTGTGGGGAGTATCTTTTTTTCCATTATAGTTGTTCAGTCTTTTATAAGCCTTGATTGCCTGTACATTGAGTTCTTCTCAAAACTTGGAAAATTTTCTTCTGTGATTTCTGTAAACAGACTTGTTTATTCTGTGTGTGCTCCTCTCTAATTTCTCTGTAATTCTGATTAGCCTTAGGTTAGTCTTAGTGCCATCTAGTAGCTTTTAGATGAATGTTCCTTGCTCTCATATTGTTTTTAAGGTTTCTCTGTGTGTATTATCATGTGATTCCATTTTGACCTCAATTTCTGAGATGCTTTCTTTACAGAGGTCATTTCTGCTATTCATGTTTTCAATAGAATTCATCATCTCTGGGATTTTTATTTGTCTATTTCTTTGGTACCTCCGTCATTCATGTTTTGAACAGTGTCTAATTTTTTGTTTATTCTAAAACCACAATGATCTGTTTGTTAGTTCCACTAACTTTGGGTTATATTGTCTTTGAGCTAGCCAACGTTCTTTGTTTTCTCCTTAATCATTTCATGCAGGTGCTCAGCTAACTGTTTGATTCTTCCTCCATTGGTGCCGCTTGGATCTGCTTTGAGCCCTTGCATCTACTTTGGGAGAGTTGGGAGTCTTTGGAGGCATTTTGTTGCCTTGATTTTTCACCTTACTCTGTGTGTGTGTGTGTGTGTGTGTGTGTATGTGTGTGTGTGTGTGCACATGCTGAGGTTTGAGGTCAAATAGAGTGAAGAGAATTTGTTTTTGTATGAAGATCTCTTTAGGTTCTATTTTCAGTGATCTGTTCTTGGCTTTATTTATCAAGAGACATTACTTATCATTTTAGCTCATTCAATTTATTTAGGCTGGACCCTGTTACTGTGTTGTAAGCTCAGCATTTTTAGTGGTTGTAACAGGTGGAATAGATCCAACCCTACATCAATCATAAAAATTAAAACTTGTCTTGATAATTTTACTCTTTTACCAGTACTCTTGAAAAAGTGTATTACACTATTATTTGCAGTTAATCTGGGCTGTGGAGGGAGGAAGGAGAGAGGAGTGGAAAAGAGAGGGAATATTTCAATTAGAAGAGAGGGAGGTAAGGAAATGTCAATAGACTAGAGATCAGACTCTTGGAATTATCTCTTATCTGGGGAAAGGGCTAATGTTGAGGGGCTTGAGAGAGTATTTCAGTAGGAGAGAGGGTGTAGATAGGTGGAAGTGTATTCAGAGACTGAAGGAGGCTGGGAAGTTGTTGGAACATGTTTATATATTTGTAGTTGGTTTTGTTTGGATACTCTAGGCAAAATTGTGTCAGGGATTGCCCTGATATGCCTTTGAGTGGTACTGCTTAACTTGTAGTACTGATTAATCCTTACTCTCTAACACGCATATACAGGTGCCTGTTCTTTCCATGCTGTTAGGTGTAGAGGAGGAGGTGGAGGACAAGAAGGTGAGAAAATGAGGAGAGAAGAGGAAAGAATAGGGAGGAAAGAAAATAAAAAATATAAATGAAGAAAGACTAAAAGAGGGAGCAAGTCAAAAGGGAAAAACCTTAAAGAATATAAGTAAAATAAATAAACAATACTAATAAAGAAGCAAGAACCAGAAGAAAAAAAAAATGAAAACAGAAAAAACAAAACAAAACAACCAAGGTAACCCAGATCAAGCAAACAAGCAAGGAAACGTAAACTATGATGACAAAAATAAAAACAAACTCCGTCACACCATTGTTTTAGTATTAACACACAGCACCCATGAAGCTCCCTCCACGCTGCATCCTCACTTTGATTGCGAGCAGCCAGTTTCGCCCTGTGAACCAGTCCATTGCCTGCCAAAGTAGTAAGGGCTGCTCTCTGTCCAGACCCATGTTCGGGTTGTATGCTCTGCTCCAGGTGACCAACTGCAGGCCTCCATGGTGATCTCAGGATCCAACTGTCTCTGTTGCTTTGGTGGTAATCAAATGTGTAGTTTTCCTGACTCCCAGTCCTCTAGTTCTGCACTGACTTCTGCCAGGGACCTCACCCTCTCTCATTTCTTTCAAGCATAGCATATATCATGGTCATTTCCACATCTTTTCCCCACAGGCTTCCCTTGCCTACTGTATGGCCAGAAGACCTCAGGCATCTATTAGGCTCATACCTGACCGCAGAAACTAGAGTCACCCCCAAGATTGGCAGAGGACTCTCTTTGCCAGTATGGGGTGGTAGGCAGAACCTCAAACCATTTTGTGGCTTTCTGGTGTTTGCAAAAACAGTAGGAAGTGCCTGCTCTGTTGAATTCCCCTCTGACCTGGGCACCAGTCTCCATCATTCCTCTCACAGATTTTCCCATTCCGTTCTTCATATTTGCTGTACGTCTGGGTTTCTGAGCCCTCTGCAGTAAGAGGTACTGTGCCCACCTTAATAGAAGCCTGCTAGAAATCATGGGTAGCGGGCAGAGTGTCCCTCAAGCACAGTATTCTCTTTGTTTTGTATTTTTGGTAGCAGGGATTGAACTTGGGACCTTGCGCTTGTGAGGCAGGGAGCAGAACCACTGAGCGAAATCCCCAGCTCCACAATACTTTCTTTACATGTGTGTTGGGGGCATGGGTGACTTATGTTTTTCTGTGTTTGGTAAGCTTTCTCTCTCCCCACAGTTCTGCTACTTGCAGGTGCTGTAGTGCTATTTCTTCCCACCATGTTGTCCTGCTTTTGGATTTTTCTGAATCCTTGGCTTGTATGTGTCTCACTTGCTATGCACGGCAGTGAGGTTAAAGTGATTGTGAGTTGATTCCATCACTGTCACTGAAGGTGTGGATTCCTTCAGTCTAATTCTTCCCCAGGATGGCATGCATGCTGGGTGTGCATTGCAGGATGGGTTCTGTGATCAAGGAGTAGTCAAGGGTCCCCTCATACATTCCCTCAACACTGGATTTTGGCCCCGTTAGATTATTTTTTTTCATTCATCCTCTTGTATTAGACTTTATCTTTCACTTTTGCCTCAGGGTGCCTGCTTTTTCTCAATTGCCATTTTGGAGACAGTCGCCTTGGCTTTCACTCTCTAGGAAGCCATCTTCTCTCTTCTCAACTTCTCTTAATGGCCATTGCTATAGTTTATACCTAGATGTCCCTTCCAAGCCTCATACACTTAGAGGTGGGGAATTGGGAAGGTGACTGAATCATGAATGTGTAATAATAGATTAGTTCACTGATTGGATCAGCATGGTTCTGGGTTTGGATGATAGATTTATTGAAGAGGGAAGACAAACCCTAGGTATTAGGTAGTACCGATCAAACTTGTAGCCTGGTTGGAATACAAAGGAAAAGAAGAAGGAAGGCTCTGCTTCCTACCTGCTTCGTGCTTCCCATGCCATGGACTGTTGGTCCTTTGCTGCGCCCCTCTGCCATGCTGTCCTGTCTTGGGGGCAGTCAACTGTGGACTGAAACCTCTACAAACTGTGAACCAAGGTAAACCTTTCCTTCTTTAACTTGTGGATGTTGGGTATTTTGCCCCAGCAACAAGAAAATAATGAAGCCATTCACTTTTATTTGTATATAGCGGTCATTTGAAGGGCTATAGGGCAGTTGCTAAGGAAGTTAATAATTATAATGATCAACTCATGTAACTTTTTACTATACTCAAAGAATGACGTTCTATTTTACAAGAGTACAAGGCAATTGCATTCATTTGAAATTCCTAGGCTCACTAAGAAGACAGAAAATTCAATGGGATTTAAAAACAGTGTTTCTGCGTCTATAAAAATGATCATATATTTAGCTCCTCATTTTGTTCTCTTAATTTAGTGAATTGTACTGAATTTTTAACGCTAAATAAATTTTGCTTGTTCAGAGGAAATGTAACTTGATTGTTATATATTTTCTTATTATTAATTGTGTTCTTTTCAGGAATTTATGTATTAATAAAATAGATCTCTTTTTCTCATTAGGTTTTAGTGTTAAGCTAATGTTGGCATTATACAGTGAACTGAGGACTTTTTCCTACCTTTTTTTGCTTTATGAGAGAGGCTGTATAATTCCTTCCTTTACTATTTAAAAGAATTTACAACACAAGTCATCTGGGTTGAAATTTTATTTGTAGGAGTAATTTAATAATGGATTTAAATTTTAAAATAGGTATAGTGCTATATATTCAAATTCCCTATTTCTTTTTTTTTCTCATTGAGTTTATTGGTACATTTTAGGTATACAGTACAGTTACATTCATCATTGGAATCTTGTACCTTTACATGACAGGTCTTGGTTCTCATTTTTTTCCCATATCCCTGCTCTCCCTTCACCCCCTCCTCCTTTCCCTATTTACAAAAACTTTATTTCCATTTTCTCATACTTTTTATTTTCCCTTATTTCCTTTACCTTACCTTTCCCACTTCCCCTACACCATTAGCCCTTTTCTTCCTATTACACCTTGTCAATTATACCGTTAGGATCTTATTTACAATTATAGATTTTCACACCAGAAAAACTATTCGGTATTTGCACACATGTAACTTATTTATTTCACTTAAGAGTATATCCTCAGTATGCATCCATTTTCCTATGAATGAAATTCCCTATTCTTGTGTCTCTTGTAGTTTAAATTGTATTTATCTAAAACAATTTTACCTTGATTTTTAAATTAGTTTAAAAATCATTATAAGTATTTAAGAAAGATCTTCATTGAGGCATAATTGGTATATGGAGACTTGCATATATTTAATGTAAATAATTTCTTGATTTGGACCTATGCAAATACAAATGATACCATTACCACAAGCAAGGCAAAAGACTTGTATAACACTTCCCAAAGTTGCCTTGTGTCCTTCCTTTTTTTTTTTCTGGATATGATTTTATTAAGTCATTTAAATTTTTAGGAACTGTCACGGTAGCCCCTTCTTCAGTACTGAAATTCATAATTTTAATAATCTTTTTCTCCTTTTCTATTGATCACTTTTGATGCGAGGCTATTTATTTTATTACTTTTTTAAAGAAATAGTTTTTGCATTTTTGTCTTTGTTTTGTAGTTTGGTGTCTGTATTAGTTTCTGCTTATTTTCAATCTTTCCCTGTTTTCCTGGGATTGATTTTTAGTTCTATATTTGAAAAAAATTTTGAGATGTATGTTAAGCAACAGAATAGGTAATCCCATTACTTTGGGAAGCTGAGGAAGGAGGATCACAAATTAAAATATGATCTGGGTGATTTAGCAAGATGCTATTTCAAAAGAAAAATTAAAAACAGCTTGTGGTGTATCTCATTATGAAGGCTCTGGGTCCATTCTTCAGTATTGAAAATAAAAAGGAAGGATTTAACTACATTAAAATGCTGATAGAAATGGTGCTTGGGTGTTTTGTTGTTGGTGTTACAGTGTGTGTGTGTGTGTGTGTGTGTGTGTGTAGTCCATTTGCATTACTCTTGTAGTAACTGATGTACTATTTGTTCTCTATTTGTACTACCTAATGTTACTTTCCTCCTCACCTTTCTTGCCCCTTTTATTAATCACATTAAAATTACTCCATCACTTATTAGACAGTTAATTTTACTTTTTGTGATTTCTCTAAAAAGTAAAACATACATCCTTAACTTATTTTATTTTCATTTATTTATTTTTTTGGTACTGGGGATCGAACTCGGTACCTTGCACTTGCAAGGCAGGCGGCCGAACAACTGAACTAAATCCCCAGCCCATCCCTTTTTTTGGTACAGGGATCCAACTTGGGATCTCACGCTTGCAAGGCAGGCAGTGGAACCACTGAGCTAAATCCCAGGCCTTCTTATTTTAGCATAATATAATTTAGAACTTTTATCACTTCTGTTAAAATTCTAGGGCATTAGAACACTTTAGTTCTGTTCATCTTACTTTTTTTGTTTTTCATCTAGCATTCCCATGTTTCCACCTGATTTTTATTTGCCTGAGAAACATCCTTTAAAAGGATGTTTACTATATTTTATGCAAAATTTCTAGTTTTTTAGGAGAGTTTTCAAGATAATCTACTATATTTCCAGAAGTAGATATTAGTTATTCTTTTCATTGGACTTTCTTTGTCTGTTGTAGAATACTGAGAATGAATTGGATGAGCACTTAGTTTTTTGTCCTGATATTACTTTCAATGAAGATGCAATAATGTAGTAAAATAAACTTCTGAACTTACAACTCAATTAGACTTCAGTTGTTTTCTATAGCTAGATTGTCTTGTCATATAGTGCTACTAATGCCTAAATATTCAGGGAATTGCTTTATTTAAAAATTTTGAAAACATGTGTTTTAGTCACTTATTTTACCCTTGAAACAAAATGTGTGACATCCACAATTTAAAGGAGGAGAAGTCTACGGTGGTGCACGGTTTCAGTGGGTTTAGTCTGCAGCTGGTTGGCTCCCAGGCAGAAAGGCACGGCAGAGGAAGCTGTTCAACCCATGGCAACCAGGAAGCAGAGAGAAGAGGGAGGAGCTGGGGACAGGAATAGTCCTTCCAGTAAGGCCTCTGGTGACTCACCTCTTCCCACCCCACCTCCGCATAGCGCACGCAGCTACAACTCATCAGTGGATCCGCCGATGAGTATGACACCCCCATGAGACAATCACCTTCCAAAGGCCTCTCCTCTGAGCAGATGAAACATTTGGGGGAAATTTTAGATCTAAACTATATTAACACAGTTAATTGAGTCTTGCTAAATATAATCTGGAATACTTTACACTTCCCAATCTAATATAACAGGCAGCTTTCTCTGTAGTTATGTAGTCCTTTCTTCCTAATGTGTCATAATTACTGGAATTTTAAATGTATTGTGCATTATCCTTTCCCTATATTTACTTTTATGTTTGATTAATTTTGCCCCTCCAAACCATCACCTACATTCTTGTCTGGCAGCTTGGTGGTAGCAGTAGTAATTAGTATTATTATTTTTTTCTTTTCTTTTTTTATGTTGGGGCCGAGGTGAGCCCATGGGGTATTACCTGATAAAACCCTGTTTTAAGACTATAAAAAAAAATCTATCCTGTTTCTTTCCAAGGTAATACACACAGAGTCACGTTATCAGAAATGGATATGCTTGTTGTTAAAAATCTATTAGCAAAAGGCCCTTCCACAGGCATGATACACTAACCTGGTAAGTTGTCATGATATGTTTCCCCCTTAGGCTTCATTTGGCTTGTGAAATTTACAAACATTGCTGCTGTCTCAGATCTGAATGCTGGAAGACTAAACGTCCAGAGAATCTGACAGACTTGCCAGAGCCAAATTTTATTTCTATTACAAAACAAGTATTGTTTAGATTTATTACACATAATTAGGGGCTTACTGGAGTCTAAGGAAGACTATCTATATGTCACCAGTGTTGCAAAAACTATTTTTGGTGATCAATATTTCAGGTGTAGAATAGAATTTAAATTTGTGTGTTAGAGATGTTTTGGTATTCAGGGATCATCAGGCCTTCGGTTTAAGGAAGTTTGATAGGGTTACTGTGGACTTCATTGTTCAAATGAAAAGTTCAGAATAGAGAGTATAATGGAATTTGGAATCTATTCTATCTGCGTTTGAATACAGCCTGGCTATTATATTAATACCAAGACAGAAAAGAGCTGGTGCTGTGTGCAATTTTTCTTACTTTGAAGCCAGCTACATGGAGAATTTTTATGTTTTGTTTTTGAAAAGTAGGTAGATTATATTCTTGGTTCATCTTTGTTTCACAGAGGTAAAATTAGAGGCCTCGGTCTCCTGCTGTCAGAACAAGCTCTCAATTTCTCACTGTCGAAATTCAATCTGATTTCTATCTTTTTCACTAAAAAGCTGTCAACAGCAAATAAGCATTCCCCATCAAAGAGCTGCATTCATTGTGAGGTATACAAATTCGTCTCATGGGAAAAGATTCAAGTAATTTAAATTGTTTCTGACTTTTAATTTCTTTCCTAGAAGATGGGAAATGATATTAGCATGGACTCCAACTCTAGGCCAAAATGGAAGGAGAAAAGACATGCACAGCTCCTCCTCGTGTGACATCCTTGGGACCTTTCAGCTTCGGAGTGTGGCAGGTTTACAATTCACAGGATAGGGATTGCATTTGCATTCCTATTTTCAGCTAGTGAACTAATCATAACTATAGCTGCATCTTTTAAGATGCACCAATGTAAATAAATTCATTTAAAAAAGCACACTAGCTATATGAGCATGTAGTATCAGTATGAAAAAGAAACTACCTTTTGAATTAAATATATTTTTTCTTCTTGGAATTTCTTTTATTTTGTTTTGGGAAGTGGCCATTTCTTTGGAGAAAGATGAAATTCTGTGTACCTTACTCTGCCAATATAGTCACTTAACATGGTGGCTCTTTTTTCCTTTTTTCCACATTTTTACTTTTTAGAGGCTTATTTATTTAAGGTAAGGATTTAGTAGAGTGTATTGCTTTGTAGCTATTCCCTCATAATGCGCATGCACATTGCTTTAGACCCGTGAAGTGTGACCCTTTTGGTTTTAAACTATGCATTTTATGATATTTATTCTCTCCCGCCAGTCCATGTAAGCATCCACAATCTCAAAATCTTATAATTTGGATAAGAAGTGGTAGGCATGGTACACACATGCAAATAAGTAAGCTACTTATTAAAGTTTATAAAAATCTCCCTTCTGTGGAATGCATTTGGCAGTATTTAGGAAAAAGAGCACCATTTAAGTAAATTTGGAGTGGGCTAGAAGATTACTGCATAAGTTGTTAAATGACATCCAAGAGTTTTAAATTCTTATACCCCTCTTAGGAATACTCTGATTTCAAGATACCCCTTAAAATGAAGACAATTTGAATTGAACTAAATGTTGCAAATGGTGTCTCACAGAATAAAATACAACCTCACTGTCTTCCTCCTCCTCCTCTGCCCTCCCTTCTTCTTCTTTTATTTTTTTGGTACTGGGGATTGAACTCAGGACCTTGCACTTGCTAGGCAGGTGTGGTGCCACTGAGCTAAATCCCTGGCCCTCACTATCTTCTGTGTGTGTGTGTGTGTGTGTGTGAAGACTTTTATTCAATATAATTTTTAAAGATCCATGTGGAAGATTTCTGAAAGTAGGCTAAGCACTGTACAGTATTAACATAAGCAAAGCTGAACCTTATAGTACTAGACTAGAGAAGACAGCCTTACATGTGACACATTTCAAACACAAGGTAGGGAGGGATAACAGGTGGGGCTGGGTTGTTATGTGAGCTCTGTTGATAACCGTGAGAGCACAATACATGCCTGCAGGAAGGCAGGGTGGAGGGGTAGGGGAGGCAGGCCTGAGCCTCTCCTTCCCTGTCCTGAAGATTTCAGCACTGGCCCTAAAGGACATGACCACCTAGCATAACGGAAGTCTCAAGGGTAACCAAACCCATCCTTTTTACAAGACAGTGTAGCCATCATCTAATTTTAGCTGCTCAGTGATTTGGTGTTTCACCCACACCCCCAGTATCAAATAATGAACTCAAGAGGGGTCTGGTAAATCCAATTTGTTTTCATCTCATTCTATACTTAGGGGTGTGTTTCAGTACCCTTTCTAGATTATGGCTCTGCTATATCAGAGTCTCCCACAGTCTCCCTGAGAAATGGTGTGGCTTTGGAGCCGGAGGAAAATTCTGTCTATGAAGACATATGGGAAGAATGAATTGGAGGAAAAAGGATCAGCGTGTGCAAAAGGCTCTGAGGTAGAAAAGAGCAGGTTCTAAGCAGCCAAAATGTCAGTGGCAGGACAATGAGGGAGAGGAGACGGCTTGAGAAGGAGCTACAAGAATGGGTCAACTTTAACTCTTTTTGTTCATTTGCGCCACCAAGTCCATCCTTTGCCACATTTTGTCCTCTTCTACACTCCGTAAGTTTGGCCCTTGGAAACTGATTAACACTCCCTTGTTGAATTTGGCCAGTAAAATGCTGTAGCAGTATATTGAAGTGTGGTAGAAAAGATAGGTTGAAGTATTTAACTTCCTCCCTGACTTCATGTCCTATTTCTGGTAAGAATCACATCCTGCCTGTGCCTTTTGGAGATTTCTCTTCTATGGCTCTGGTTCACACTAGGTTCCCCGAATGCCTAATTTAGGATTTGGGGGTTTTAATATCTTCATATCATCATAGTTTCTCATTACCTCACCATCTGATTTGTTCCCCAAACTATGCCTACATTTCTGTATGCAGTCCCTAAATTCAAGTAAGTCTTGCTAAATATAATCTGTAATACTTTACCCTCCGCAGTAAAATATAACAGGCACCTTTATTTGTAGTTATATAGTCCTTTCTTCCTAATCTCTTATGATTTAAACGAAATGAGGTGAATTCATGTAGGGAACCTGACTCTTTCAAGTGTATTCTAAAGATTTACAGCTGAGGGTCCATTTCCCGAGTTCAATAAAATCACTACTTTTCTTAGCTTGGTGATTTTTTGATTTCTACCTTTCTAGGCTATTAAAGATGGAGCCTTGGAGAACCTTAGGAACTGCTGTCATGCTCTTTCCTGGTATGAATCACATATAAGTCTGGATGAAGGCAAACTTGCAAGATTGGAGGGATTTTCACACTTCCCATTTCCTCCTACTCCCTTCTTATTTGGAAGGCCATTTCTGACCTCTTGTATTGGTGCTATGTGCTAAACTGAAGAATTAAAAAAGATTTATAGTTACAATTACATACACTTCTATACTGGTAGCCAGTACATTTAATATATAGGCCAATGACAGGGTGTGTGGCTTATGATAAAATAGTAAGCATCTTCTTTCTCTAGGGTAGAAATCTTATAATACACCATCCCTGCTGATGATAACTTTATCAGAATGTAATGTGTCATTATCCTACCTCACTTTTGAGATGTGTCACAAGAAATTTGTTACCATTCCTAGTTAAATTATTGAAGTTTGCAAATAATTACCTATGGATTCATGGTTATCCTATAATAACAGAACATTTTCTTGCATTCCACTATGCTCTTCTGAGAAAGAGAAAAAGCAATTAAGATACAGCTGACGTGCAGGGAATTGAACAGAAATCCCAGCCTGCCATAGCTATGTCACAGCTGTGAATGGGAGTATGAGTCAGGTATTTAACTAGCACCTTGGAAAAAAAAACCTAGGAACTACTGTCTTCACATATTACTATGAGTATATAGTTTCTCATTTTGTGATGTATTGAGGGTTCTTATTTTACTTTTGTGTGTGGGATATGTGGCAAAGAATAAGGATCATTTATATTTATACACAGAGTGTATATAGAGTTTCAGGAGGCTGGGGTCTTTGATTTGCTTACTGCTATGACCTCAGTGAGTAGTCTAATATGACAGATTACATATTTTGATGGGAAGGGGAGAATTGGACACTCTCTTTTCTGCAAGACACTCACAGCCACTTCTTCTTTACCCTGCAGCACGAAGCAGGGTAAAAGTATAGATTTTGAAGGCCAGTAAAGCTACTGGCAAATTCCACTTATTTGGTATAGATCTCATTTGATTTAATTTATTTTATGCTCCTCAATTTCTTCATCTATGCTTTTGTAAAATAAGCTACCAATATTTACTTGATTGTGTTGTAAGTGTATCTGATATGTGGAAATACAGGTGGGGGATAGTAAAAAATTTTCTCATTATTATTGTCAACATGTGAGATTATTTATGAACAAGGTATATTTGTAACCTCTGTATTAGGAGACCTAGTTGATCTTTTTGTGCATCAGGAGAAGTTGATAGGGCCTTTGGGATGAGAGAACTAACTGTTCAGACTAGCAGTCACATGAGAAAGTGAAGATTTGAGAAATAGAGATTTATAGCAAGATCAGGGTCTTTCTCCACCTATATTTCCACTATGGGTAAAAGTTGGCTTTGAAGAAAGGAAATAGCTATTTTTATCGGGTTGGTTCAAATAACTTTATCTCAGAGGAAAAAAAAATCGAATGATTTGTATGAGAAGATGTAACCATTGAATCAGTTTTCTCATCTGTAAAATGGGCATGAAAATTCTTGCCCCACCCTTTTTTTTGAAGAGGGAGGTTGGGAAGACTTTTCAGAGACTAAACTGCAGGGTCTTGTGTTAACCTCTTAAATCCTGTATGCACGTTAGAGGTTGCCTGAGCTTGATCTGGTTAATTAGGGAATTGGAATGGCTAATCCTTGTAAAAATCTCTAGTGTGATAGATTAGTGAATTAGAATGACTAATCCTGGTACCGTCTATAGGTGAGGCTGTGGCACTTGATAAACACACGACACCCTGCTTTTTTTGCAGTATGACTTTGCAGCTCGTGATGGTACTTCTCTCTGCAAATCTGAGAAAGTCTGGGAACAAACATCCACGGTCCCAGACAAAGTGGGATGCCTTACTCTAGAAAAAGCCTGGGGGCTTCCAGGGCCCTTCAGCTGAAAGCACAAGAGTTAAACACTGTTGCTCATGTAGAAATCAATACCAAGCCTTTGTTCTGCTGTGCAGAATGAGACAGCTCTATTCTGATTGGAGTGGGATGTGTGAAACATATGATAGCCTGTGCTGGGACTCGCCTGGCCAGCAATTGTGAAGGAAGCAACTTGATAACCCCAGGTGACTGTGACAATGAAACCCACCAGGGACTTGAAAATGAGAATGTCAGTACATTGCTTCTATTTATTTCTTAAAGACAGAAGTAGAAAAGATTTAAAGCAAATATTGTCCTGAAATGATGGAATGTTTTCAAAATCTTTTCTTTAGCTGTTAAACGAACCCAAGATCTCAGTCTGCCTTACACAATGGATTCAAATATTTTTTGAGGATGGGCTTATGTGTTGATCACAGAAAGCTAGTGAGTGAAATAGGTAAAGTGGACCTGCTCTGGTTGAAGGGCATGGGGACCACTGGATCTGTCCCTGACTGTAAATTCTACCAGTGTCATCTCTAAGATGAAGGGCTTTTGGCTCTGGCCCTCTGCTCAGGTTGCCCAATCCAACTATCATTATCACCCAAATGATGATGCCTTTTCCTGATGAGCTTCCCAGGTTGAGTCACAGGGACCACCTAGGGGATTGAGACTCCTACAACGTCTTTTGTCTCTTCAGCGCATGGCACAGTGTGCAGTCCGCATGCCGGGAGGTCAGTGTGTGTTTGCTGAATTTATCTGGCTTTTCCATCCCATCTACCTGTACCTGGGTTGTTTCCCATTCTAGAATACATATATTCTCTGGATTCCAGGCTCCTTTAGGTCTGAACCATCCTACTGATATTGAGCTTTGATTTAAAACACTAAGGGTAAATATCTGGATGGAGATTTCAAACCCACTGGAAATAGGTAGAGTTCTTGAATGCCAAGCGGAATGTAATTAAGTATTAAATGAGACCTTTCTCCTTCGCTTGTCATTTATGTTCATCTGTATCCACACAGTGAATGTTTAGGAGCGTTTCCTAAGTGTCAGGTACTGTTCTGGTGGATGTAAACAAATATAAACAATGTCAAAAAATGAACAAAAGGTGACAGTGATGAGTGCCACAATACTAATTAATACAGGGTGGTGTAATGGTGGCTGAGTGCCTCTTTGTGTGGTTAGGAAAAGCCTCCCTGAGAAGAGAACTGGCTGAGAACTGAGTGACAGGAAGGATCTGGTCCTGTGGAGATTGGAGGAAGAGCTTTTCCACAAGGGGGAAAACAAGTGCTGGTGTTACAAGAAAACAGGTAGGAGTGTAGTGACAGATATCAGACAGCTCCTGAGGGCCCAGGTCATGTAGTGCTCTGTGAGCCAGGGAAGGTCTTATAATATTATTCTTACTGTTATAGGGAGCCTTTTGGTGAGTTTTCTTTTAAATTAAACTTGTTATTTTGAGAGAATTACAGATTCGCATGTGTTGTAGTAAATAAAGTAGGGAATCCAGTGCACCTCATTCTCTATTTTCCTCCAATGTTAACGTGTTGCAAGATTGTAATGCAAACATTACAATCAGCATTTTGACACTGATATAATCTGATTTTATTCCGATTTCCTTAGTTTTAATTGTCCTCATTTATGCATGTGTATTCATATGTGTTCTACGTAATTTGTGTAGTGATGTATGTGCCAGTACAGCCAAGACAAAGAACCATTTCACCACCACTAGTAATTCTCATGATGTTCTTTTATAGCCACAGCCATGTCTCTTCCACCCTCATCCTTATCCCTAGTCCCTGGCAACCACTAATCTGATCTCCATTTTTACAACTCTGTCCTTCACTTCAAAAACGTTGTATGTATGGAGTTTTATAGTATACTGTATCTTTTGGGGTTGACTTTTGCAACATCCAAGTTGGTACACGATTTCTTTTCATTGCTTGAGTAATGTTACGTGGGATGGATACACCAAGTTTACTTAGTTGTTTACCTATTAAGTTGCTTCCAGTGTTTGACTATTATGAATATAGCTGCTGTGAACAATTGTATACAAGTTTATGTGTGAACATAAATTTTCATTTTTCTTGGATAAGTCTCTAAGGGTCCAGTCAGTGGGTTGTATGGTAGTTGTTGTTTAGCTTTTAAAAGAAACTACCAACTTGTTTTTCAGAGGCACTGGTGATTTGAAACATGTGATGATGTGATTTATTATTTGTTTTGTTTGAGACCATTCTACATGCTCTCTGGAACACAGAACATCAGGTTGCCAAGTAGAAGCAGAGACAGCAACTCTGAGCCAAGAGGACAAAGAGGATGGCATAGGCTAAGGAAGCACTAATGGAGGTGGAAAGCAGCAAATGTAACTTCAAGCAAGCTCTTTAACTTTTCAGAACCCTCTCTAGCTCTTATTAGTATCCTCACTTGTGAAATGGTAAAAGAAACTGCACCTTGTAGTAGGTTGAAGGTTGCGGATAAAATGCACAGAGGGCTTGGTAGCCATCAGGAGACTAGGAATCAGGAACAATCATCCCCAGGTTCAGTTTTTAGTTTAATACCTGCAGGCTCTCTATTGCAGTTTTCCTTTTCTTTTAAATATCATTCCCAAGTTGCTTAGAGTTTCCTCATGTAATTTTTTGTTTTTGGTCTAAATTATTATTTTTTAAAAAAAAGCTAACTCTGTATCTTGTTAATAGATTGCTGCCTTTACAAAGAGAGAGAGGAGAGTGAGGACACTTGAGACAGGATTTATTTTGTCCCTCTGGCCATATTCCCATGTCCACTGATATTCTCTGTTCCAGCAGAACCTCACCCTTGCCTTGTCCCCTGTAGTTCTGTGTTCTGGAAAAGCAAATAGGATGAGTCAGGTTTATAGCTGTCAAACTTCCTTAGGAGCTGGGGAAAGAGTAAAGCTGATTCCTACCACAAATGTCTTCATTCTTAAGTTTCATACGAGGTTAAACATTGCATTTATGTTTCTGCTCAGGACTGTAAACACAAAAATAAGAGGAAAAAAGCTAATTAAAGAAGAAATGATATATGTATGTGTAATAGAAAATAAATGGGAAAAACAATAAGAAGAAAGGGTCATAGGAATATAGCATAATTAATTCCTAGTAAAGCTAAATTCTCGGGGAAAAGTCCCAAGGTTGGTGGAAGTAGTTGGGTGACAGGGTAAGCTTAGAAAGTTTTGTTTCAACTTTCTGAAGGACAGTTGCCACATTATATCTTCCCGTGTCTCAATTTTACCAGCATTTGCAACATGGCCAGATCCTTTTTCTACCCTAAAAATTTGCTAGGAAGATGAAGGTGATACTTTTTTTTTTTGGAGTGGGTAGGGCTCAGCAGTTCCTACATGTAGACTCCATGCCCAGGCCCATGGAGATAACTTTCAGATATTATCTCAGTCTCAATGAATTACCCCAAATCGTAGATAGGAAGATAGACAAGAATATCCTGATAGCAATATTAAAACACATTGCGTAAGTTTGCAGATGTAGTAGGTGGTAAGTGGAGCTCACACTTGAGTCCAAATCTTTCCAACTCCACCTACCATAATCTTCTCTCTGAACCAGAATGTCAGTCCACTTTCCATTGCCATGGTATAGTAATTGAGATAATCAACTTAAAAGGGAAAAGATTTGGCTCATGATTTTTGGAGGTGTAAAGTCTATGGTTGCTTGGCTCCCTTGTTTTGGGGCCTGTGTGAGGCAGAACATCCATGGCAGGGAGCATGTGGCAGACTGAAGCTGCTTACGTCATGGCAGCTTGGAAGTAGAGAGACAGAGGAAGGGACTGGGATCTCAGTGTCTCTTTCAAGGGCACTTCCCTTCTGACCTAACTTCTGTCCACTAGGCCCTGTCTCCTAAAGGTTCCGTTAACTGCCCAATAGGCCACAGGACACTAAGCCTTTTAGCATATGAGCTCTTTGGGGTCATTTAAGATGCAAACAATAAAAGGTCATAATCACAGAATGTCTGGCCACGGCTCTTGACCCATGGGCTGTAGATGATGTATCCTTTAGAAAAGGAAAGCTGGCCTATTCTCAGCACCCCTGAAAGAGATCCTATGACCTATGGGAATTCTTCATATTTTTTTTTGAAATTCATACCAAGAACAAGACATTTGCCTGGAGTCCATTGGATAATTTATTTCAGGATGTCTGGCACTGGCAGCTCATGGGATGCATATCAAGAAGGAATTGAGCTGAATAAATAGCTGAAGTCCGAAGTGGGTGGTCAGCCTCAGACAGAGCAGAGGTGAGTTAGCATCATGTCAGCCAGCGCAGCTACTTTCATTTCTGTTCATTTGCAAGATTATTAAATGTATTTCTTTGTCATTTTAATTCTTTCTCCTTTTGGCACCGAAGAGGGATATTTATCTCATGATAAGATTTTGGAGCTCAGTGTCAGGTTCTAGTTCTCTAAATGCCACTCCAGTATTAATCTCATGCACTACATTATATTTCAATGTACGTACAAGAAAAGCAAAGCATAGTGGAGTCTAGAGTTGAGAATGAAAGGCTTGGGAGTTATTTCTTTGCAGTGTGATTCCTTTGTTTATTTTGGATACTTATCATAGGCAAAGAAGACACTGATGCAAGGGGAGAAATGTTCAGGTAATAGGGACCCAGCAGCTCATTGTGGAGAAATCATTATTATTGTACCATCAAAATACACAAATTAGGATGTGAGATAATGAAAAGATGGAAATAAAGTGGTTGTAGATGGGGAGGGGAGGAGGGGGTGAAGGGAGGGTAGGGACAAGGGGAAAAAATGAGAACCAAGAATTGTCATGTAGAGGTACAAGATCCCAACAATGAATGTAACTGTACTGTATCCCTAAATGTACCAATAAACTCAATTAAAGCTGAAAAAAATACACAAATTAGGATTTATTAAAAAAAAAGGGTCAATGTAGCTGACATCTAAATTCTGTCTGTTCCATCTGTTGACTTTGTTTCTTTAGGGAGTTTCAGTCTCCCCAACTATCTATCTGGAACATCTTGAGGGTTTGGTGGGACAAGACCTGCAAAGTTCTTAAATGCTGAGCACTTCTACTGTGCTCAGAAAATACTGGTTACTTTCTGTAATTAGTCAGCTTTTCGTCATTGGAACAAAATACCTGACATATGCAATTTAAAGAAGAGAAGGTTTATTTTTGGCTCATGATTTCAGAGCTTTCAGTTCATGTTCAGCTGACTCTAAGGCAGAAACATCATGGTAGAACAATTTGTGGCAGCTGCCAGGTAGAGAAAGGAAGGGGTTGGGGAAAAGAATATGCCCTTCCAGGTTAGCATAATTTCTTAAAACAGGCCCCACATCGTAACATCACATTCAGCTATGATTAATCCATTGATGAGGTTATTCCCCATGATCCAGTTACCTTCTGAAAACCACTTCTGAACACATGGGACTTGGGGTACATTTTAGAATAATACTCCCTTCGTCAGTCCTATTATTATTCAGGGCTGATGTGTATGGAAAAGGGTAGTAAGAAGAAGGGAAAAGATGCTGCTTCTGACTTGAAGTTTCCCTAACTGTCAGATACACAGTTGTGGAGGATATACAACTGAGTGGAGGAGAGATGAAACTTGTGGTCAGGAAATGTGATCAGGAACAGAGAAAGGAGAAACTACATCGCTTAGGGATGTATTGTGGGGACAGAAAATGGTTACATAAGTGGAGAGTGAAGAGAGACAAATGGAAAGTCGAGATGAGAGCGCAGAGTGAAGTATGAGGCAGACAAGGACAAAATGCAGGAGATCTATTGGGCACAGTGTTTTATAGGCTGTAGCATATTTTTCTTCAATAGGAGTCAAAGAGCTACAGCCAGAAGGTTGAGAAAAAAATTACCTGCTTATTAACTGGAATTGTAATCAACATTTTCAGATATTTAATCATCATTCCTTAGAAGGTACTTAGATGTACTTCAGATGCACACTTTCCCTGTGGTCCCAGTTTAAGACCTGAGCCTTCTCTTCATCTATTCTTATGTTTACCTCGTTCCAAAGTACTGGTTCTTCTTCTCTTCTAATTCTATGCCTTTCCCTTGAGTAAGGCCATTAATTTTCTTTTTCCTATTTTTGTCATCCTTCTTCCTAGATATGGCTGAGTCTCAGCTTCTCCTGTTGCTCATGTGTAATCCCTCTGATGAAGAAGCCCTGGTTTCTGGTACCAACTAAGCCTTGGTTCATTTGACTGAGATCTTTTGCTGAAATTAACTCAGAACTCTGTAAAAAGGCAACTGAAAAACTTTGTCTTTTCCGGCCTAGGAATTTTGGCATTGTCATTGAACTTTACAATCCAAACACATGTGAAGTGCTTTGGCTTGCTTCCAATGGTACTATGTTTGAAAAGTCTTCTAACAAATTTGTTTTCACCTCTTTATTCAAGTATCAATGCTGAAGAGAAACAGCCTAATGTAGAGAAAATAAAATGAAATAATTAAAAAGTTGCAGAATGTGAAATGACTGAGATAAAACCAAGCAGGTCTGTTGGAGATAATGGTTATCTGTTTGCAATAAACATGAAGTGAGAACAAGTCATGACTTGTGATAACATTCAAGTGTAGAGAAGTAAATTAGATGTAGACACGGCCAAGGAAAGAATTACAAACACATGCAAGGCCAGACAGTGCAAAGGGAGGGTAGGGGCTGTATTTTGTCTTTATCAGGTAAGTGAAATAATGCTTTCTATTAACACTATGAGTTCAGAGTAGAAAGCAGAGTCAGGAGGTGCTGCTGAGAACTATGCAAATGCCATTAGAAATGGGTATGGACTGGGAATGAAATCACCGAAGGTATATGATGTGCCAAGTGCTTTTACATACATAATCTCATTTAAGCCTATGACAAGCTTGCAAAGTGTGACTAGTAGTCCCCTTTTGATGGGGAATATGAGGCTCAGATATGTAATGTGTCCAAGTCTTTACAGCAAATAAATAAGTGGTGGATTTGAGATAAACGCCCAGGTCTGTCTGATTTTTAAGGCTTCTTCTCTTTAAATATTCCACACTCTATCCTCACAGCTGAGTGATAATACACACTGGAATCCTAAAACAGTGTTAGAACTACTAGAGTACAGCTGGATGTCATGGGCCCAGCCCGAAGGTGGCCCTTTGTCTCTTCCCTGCCCCCTTTCCCCTCCACAAACTAGACATACTGTAGACCCTGGATGGCACAGTCCCGGGAGACAGTCACATTGTATCCTTCCCTTTTCTCTTACTGTACTTGTCCCATCACAAAACAATCATGCTATGTTCCGCCTGGGCCACGTAGGCCGTGTAGCACTATTTGCCCCGCCTTCTCTTCCTGTTTGCCTACCGCTATGAATAAAGAGAACGTGGTGCCCCACACAATCTATGGTTCCATCTGGTCCCAGCTATCAAGAGTAATCTTGGTCTTGTCAGCTTTTCTTCATCTCCCACCACTCTCCCTGGCTTCAGACCCTGAGCTGTAGGGGTGTGGCAGCTGGACCCGGGAGGAAAGTAGATCACTCCAAATATTTCATATTTCTTTATGTCTCTTTCTGACCCCAACACCTACCCACCATCTCAGCCCCACATTGAGCTGTTAACTTTGTGTAACCACTTGGGTGTCCTACAAAAAAGTCACACTGAATTTATCTAGAAGTCGCTGAAGCATTCTACCTTGTCATATTTTGTCTTTTCTGCCCATTTTCTTAAGTCAGAAATTTAAATTTTCCCTACCTTTTTGTTAGCCCTCGTACAAGTCTTGTCAATGCTATTTTAAAAACATCCCCATTTTCTTCTTTGCTCTATCCATTCAATCTCAATTTCATTTCAGGCTAACAACCTCTCCCGCAAAGATTACTACAGAGCTCGTTACAAAGAGCTTTATAAAGAGCTGGTCTCTGTCTTCCATGTCCCACTCTCTAAATCCATAATCCATATTGTAGAGACATGTGTAAAATGCCAATATGTGCAACTCTTTCACACTTCTTCTTATGTCTTTAGCATAATACATTTTCTTTAGAAAATATTTGTGTGTGATGGGGGATAGGGAAAGTGATTGGATCGTGAAGGCCTCCACTTGGCAGTGGATGCAGCTAAGTGTGCTGTTAAGGACGTGGAGCCTGGTTAGGAGCAAGTCACTGGAGGCCTGGCCCGGAAGGGTTACCTCCCGCCCTAGCTGCTCCTTCCATTCTCTGACTCCTGACTGAGATGTGAACAGCTTTCCTGTACCATGCCGTTTCTTCCTCAGAGCTAGCTAACCGTGGACTTTAACTGTGAGTCAAAATAAACCTCTTCTCCTTTAAGTTGTGGGGTTGGAGTATTTTTTTTTCTTTTTTTCTTTTTATTGAGCTTATTGGTACAATCTAGGTATACAGTACAGTTACATTCATTAATGGGATCCTGTACCTTTACATGACAGTTCTTGGTTCTCATTTTTTCCCCTTGTCCCTGCCCTCCCTGGTTTGGGGTATTTTGTCTCAGTAATAAGAAAGTGACTAAGACACTAAGAAATATCACCTCTCTCTACCTTTTACCCTCTAAATAACTGGGGAAAAAAGGCATTATCTATGGTGTTATGCTTTCATTATCAGATGACGATGATCTTTGAACATGCTGTTCCATTTTTCTGCTTTTTCCCCTTATTGGACTAATTAGTTCCTCCTTATCATTTAGAAGTCTGTGTAGATATCTCCTCCTCCACAAATCCCTTCTTAACAGCCCAAAGATTCAGTTAAGAATACTTCCAGTGGCCCTTGTAATATTTGCACATCATAGTTTTCATACACTGCATTCTAATGGATGAATTGCTGTCTCCATAAATTGTAAGGGCCTTGAGAACAAAGATCGTGTCTGAGAACAAAGATCATTTATGAGTACTGATTCTGCTTCCTGAAACATGATATCTAATGAATAATTTTGATTGGATGTTGTTATGGATACAAATTAATGTGCAGAAGATGTGTCAGGATGATTTCTTGGAATGAGGATTATTCAGAGAGAGACTGTCCTTCACACAGCCTCAGGGAAACTCCTGTTGACCTAAGAGATGCTCTGAAACTGACATAATCCCTTGACCATGAATGCAGGAAAAGGGGGATTAATCAGTAATTGACTGTGGATATGATCTTGAATGAGGGGCTCTTTTCTAGCAAGGCAATCTCCAAACGAGGCTGATAGCTGAGGACAGCCTGCCAGCAGTATGTCTAACAGCTGGGGAACAAATCCTTCATTTCTGAAGGGAGATTTTATTTTTGAGTATTTATAATCATTGTTTTAATACAATTAATTTAATGGAAAATTTATGCAATTTAATTTTTAATCATAGTTGTGTTTAACAATCTGCTCTCAGATTCCTGAAAATTTAATAATTGGCTCTTACAAGTTACAAACAAACCAGCTCCAGCAAATGACTGCATGTGTCTATCAAATGCCATCTGTACTCCAGCCAATTCTAATTCATTTATGACCCAAAGGTTTCTTTAGTAAGAACATTGCTTTGGCCACGATGCTGTGTTACGCTAAAATTTTTATTTGCAGTATTATAGCAAAGACAAATTCTTTCTCCTCTCTCTCTCTCTCTCTCTCTCCCCCCCTCCCTCCCTCCCTCCCTTCCCTTTTCTTTGGTTTGGGACAGGGACTCACTCTGTATCTTAGGTTGTCCTTGAGTTCATGTAGCCTAGGCTGGGCTCGAACTCATGGAAACGTTGTGTCTCAGCCGCTCAAGTGCCAGCATCATAGGCATGCCCACCATGCCTGTCACAAATTATTTCTTCTTTTATGTATAATTTATATATTGTTATGGCTTGTGTCTAGATGTCCCCCTGCCAAAGCCTCATATGGTCATAGGTGAGGCTTTTTTGGAGATGGCTGGATCTAGAGTGTGTGATGCCGGGATTGATTCTTGGTGTAATGCCAGGATCAAGAGTGCTGACATCAAGGGTGTGAGTGCTGCCTCCCCTGAGTAGCCTGGATAAGACATAAGGGATAGAAAGAGATGTAGTTATCCTTTGTTGTTTTGTTGCCTTCTGCCCACCATGAACTGTTTCTCCTTTGTGATGCCATCCTGTTTTGGCACTAGCTGATTATGGACTGAAATCTCTACAAAATGTGAGCTAAGTAAATCTTTCCTCCTTTAAATTTGAGTGTCAGAGGGCCAGTGATTTAGCTCAGTGGTTCTGCCACCACCTTGCAAGCACAAAGATCTGAGTTCAATCCCTGACACTGCCCCCCCCATTTGGATGTTGGGTATCTTGTCTCAACAATGAGAAAAGTAAGACATACATTTACTTAAAAATACCACCTTTCTGAAGGGAAAGGAATAAATATGAGAAAAGGGGGAAATAAAAAAACAGAAGCAAAGTCTTTGTAAATAGGGAGAGGTGGAGGGGTTGAAGGGAGGGCAGGAGAACGGGAAAAATTAGGAACCAAGATACATCATATAAAGGTACAAGTTCCCAATGAAGAAAGTCATCATATTGTATACCTAAAATGTATCAAGTTAATGAATAAAAAAAATGAAAAAAATACCACCTTTCACCTCTAAAAGGTGATTTGAGCGGCCCATCTCAATGTTTATTATAGTTGTATTAGTCACAGGACCCCACACTGCAGCCTGTTCGCTCCAGGCATAGTTAAAATAAAGAAGGAGCTCATATGGGATCATGCTAATGTGTTTTCTAGTGAAGACACAATTGAGGAAATGATCTCATCTTTTCTAAAATTGACTGTCCTTTGCATATTTTCTACATCTCAACATTTAGATTCACAAGATCTAAATAGATAACACGTGGCACCAGTTTAATGAGATGGACATTGGGCTCGAGATAGCGTAACATTTTCAGAGGAAAATCATAGTAATTCATATAGCAATCTACTCTGTATCCCCAAGCCCCTGAACCTGCTTCTGGCTCTTTCTTCAGGAGAAATTAAGACAATAAGACTCATATTAAGTGCAATAGATGCCCTGGCATAGAAATCTCATGCCCCATAGGAACTTATATCTCTTATAACTGGACCTGGCATAGATATCAGATCTTGGATACACTCTGTTTTGAGTCTCTCTGTTCAGGGCATCTTTTTTTTTTCTTTTTATTGAGTTTATTGGTAAAATCTAGGTATACAATACAGTTACATTCATTATTGGGATCCTGTACCTTTACATGATAGGTCTTGATTCTCATTTTTTCCCCTTGTCCCTGCCCTCCCTTCACCCCCTCCCCCCTTCCCATTTACAAACACTTTATTTCCATTTTTTCAATTTCTTATATATTTTTTCTCTCCCTTATTACCTTTCCCCCACCCTTCCCACTTTCCCTACACCTTTAGCCCTTTACTTCCTGCTTCACATTATTAATTATCTCATTAGGATCCTGTATACTATTATAGTTTTTCACACCGGAGAAACTATTTGGTATTTCAGCTAAAGAAATCTCTGTATGAACATTAAAAATAGTGAATCCTAAAATAAAACTAAAAAGGAAAGTAAAAGAGAAAAGGCAATGATGTAAGATTAAAATAATCCTTAATTCTGAAGATGAAAATGGTCCCTTAACATATTTAAATTGCTTCTTGCTCTTGTAGTCTTATCTTATTCTTTTTTCCCATTATTTAGAGAATACTTTATTAATTTCTGTAATCAAACCCACATAGATATGACCTTACATATTTAATACAGTGCATTACTCCTGTACAAATGGAAAAAAAAAATTAACGTTTCTAGACCAATATGGCTGTCCATTTCAATACAATGCCAACTCAACACAGTAAATTGGGATAACTTTTTCCAAAGTTGAGAGAACCATTAAAGTTTCCAAAAATTCAAGTTTTATATATATATGTATATATATATATATTTACATTTATATAAAAAGATCAATAATAGCAGTATGTTATGCATCAATAGCAGCAACAGCTTTTCAAGGTTCTGCAATCATCTGAACAAAATTATAGACATTCAGCACATTCCATTAAAAAGACAAAAACAAAAAAACAAAGAAAATAATAATATCCAGAAAACAGCACAGTTCTGTTGCTGTTGTGGTACCTGGCACCATTTTTTTAAAATTAGTATCTTAATCATCAGCTGGAAAGAGAACATTCTAGAGTAATATCATTAAATATAGCTCTGATAAAGCACAGTCACTACTACATATCATAAAGCAGGTACAAGATATTTTACATTCACAGAGGTATGATACAGTACCGTTATACATCAATAATACTAGAATCAGTTTTGGTTTGAAATTTGCTTTGTCTGCAAATAAGACTGCTACCCCTGCTTTTTTCTGGGTTCCTGTCACATGGAGAATTGTTTTCCATCCTTTCACTTTCGGTCTATGGGCTTCTTTTTGCACTAGGTGTGTTTCTTGTATACAACATATTGTAGGATTTTGCCTCTTATTCCATTTTGCCAGTCTATTTCTCTTGATTGGTGAGTTGAGGCCATTGACATTGCTGGTTATAACTGATATGTACTGACTTATTATTATTGACGTTATTGGCCTTTTGTTGACTCTTTTTACTTTTTCACCTTCTTCTTTTAGTTTCTTGCTTTGCTTATTTGATGTGTTCTGTTGGGCCTCATGGTGTTGTTGCCTTCATTGTCTTTTTCTAGGATCTTGTTTAGAATTGCTTGCAGTGCTGGTTTGGTATTCATGTAGTTTCTCAGGTGTTCTTTGTCATGGAAGTATCTTATTTCCCCATCCATTTTGAAAGAGAGTTTTGCTGGATACACCAGTCTAGGTTGGAGGTTGTTCTCTTTTAGTATTTGAAATATCTCATTCCAGGCTCTCCTTGTCCTAAGGGTTTGTATTGAAAAGTCTGCTGTGATTCTGATGGGCTTTCCTTTGCATGTGATTTGTTTCTTTTCTCTTACTGCTTATAGTATTTTGTTCTTCTGTTGGGTTTCTGGGATCATTATTATATGTCTAGGTGTAGATTTTTCTTGATTGTGGCTAGTTGGGGTCCTATATGCCTCAGTTATCTGAATGTCAAATTCTTCCCCCCTGTTTGGGAAGTTTTCTGTCATTAATTCTGTGAACAGCTTTTTTAAGTCATTTGTATTTTCTCCTGCTACTTCATGGATTCCTGTCAGTCTTATGTTATTCTTCTTTGCGTCATCTAGGAGTTGTTGGATTGATTTCTCATGATCCCCTACTGTTTTTAAGAGACCTCTCTTTTCATGGCCACTGACTGCAATCTTATCTTCTATATCTGAGATTCTATCTTTGCATTCTTTTATTCTGTTGTGTACACTTTCAATGGAGTGTTTAATCTGGATATCTGTTTGAATCCGTTTTATGGATTTCATTTCTTTCCTATGTTGGGCATTTATTTTTTCCATTTCTTTCTTATGCTGGGCCTTCATGGCTTCTATTATGGTCCTGAGCTCATCTATATTTTTGTCAGCTTCTGGTCTAGAGTCTTGAATCATGACTTCCATTTTGCTCACTATTTCTGTGTTTATCTGGAAATTATTTCTGTTTTGAATTTTTCTAGAGCCTGATTGATCTGTTTTGTTACTTCCTGTGCTTTGAATTCAGGGTGTCCTGGTGGTTTACTATAGGCCTTTTCATCCTCATTTGCCCTACTGTTTGCCATTGGTGAACTGGAAGTCTGTCTTTGTGTCTTGCTTAAGTGTTTTCTCATTTTTATTTTTGTTGTTGGGCTGTCCTTGGTTTAATCTCTGGGTTATTACCCAAATCTTCCTGATATAGTTGCGCCCTAGCTTCTGTGTCTCTAATGACCCACAGACATTCTCATCTTTCTAACATCAGAGAAAACAGCTCATCAAATCAACCACAATCCTTTATCCCAACTGATACAATCAGCAACACATTATGATCAAGTACAACTTGGAAAATGACCACCTGTGGCAGTCACTAGTCTATCACCCTTAAACCTTTTGAATTATATTGAAATCAAGCAGTCCAGAACATGTCTGCAGTGAACAAACTTTTCAATATAGTATATTTACCATTTAATGGCTCAGACAGATCTAGGATGCAAGACCCCTGATCTCAGTTATCTGATGGCCGAACCCCATGATGCAGACTGACCTCGGGCTGCAAGGCCCAGATAGAGTTCCCCAACCTTCTGAACAGTTGAATTCCACACCATTCTATTACAGGTTTCCCACACCCTTTCTTTAAAGATGTTCAAAATTGGGAACTCAGAAAAATACCCTTTATGACCACTTCTGCCTCTGCAGAGTGGGTCCAAAGACTGGCACAGTCAGGAGGTCTGAGAGTGCCGGGGTGGGGAGGAATTATGGGGGTTTAGGAGCGCCCAAACGACTAGCTTCCTGGTGCTGGAGTGATGGTGACTACAGGTGGGAGAAGGTTTAGCTCTCCTTCCTGCGGTGGATCGGGCCCAGGCTACCTTCTGGTGCTGGAGAGATGGCGGCTCCAGGTGGGAAAGGGCGTGGCCTCAGGGCATCTTATAGCCATGGCTTCCCACTATGCATCTATGCTTCATTTACGTGGTTCCACATCAGATAAAATTTATCTGTCATGGGCCTTAATAAATAATGTTGTCTGGTAATGTAAATGAGATCTTATCTTTGTCAAGTACTCAGGAGAAAGAGCAAGAAAAGCAATCTAAGGTCAGATTTGTCTTTATGGAAGGAGAACAGGGTTAGCTCACTCTTCCTCACTGCCTCATCTGACTTTCTTCATACCACAGGATGCAGTTATAACAATGGTTGAAATGCACATCCAAGCAGATAACCTCTATCAACTTGCTTTTTGCCTGGTTCACTTCTTTTCATGCATCTGAGAATAAAGGAGATTAGTTCAACTTTCTGGCCCTGGGGCCTAATTCAGTGCCTTGAACACAGTAGATACTCATCAGAAAATTCATTCAGTCCACTGAAAAGAGAAAAGTAAAATGGAGAAAACCAAAAGAAATGTTTCCATATTTTTGCCTATTAAACATACCATCTGTAAAGATTTTAGTATATGTTTTTACAGTCTTTCTTACTTGCCCATGCTTAGGAGTTGGTATGCAATAATGCTACACTTCGAGTTTCTTGCCTTTATTACAGATATACTCCTACAAATAAGAATATTACATTACTAGGAAGCTGTTTCTGACTTAACTAATGAACCTGAACATCAATACTCCATTTGGAGAAGCTTGGATGATGGATGGTTCAACCTGCCAGACTATCTGGTAGGCACATGAGGAGGGAAATAAAAATAGTTTAGTTCTGCCCTCAGAGTGCCTCACTGTCCTTCATGAGAAAGGATGTTCCTGTTCATGTTTTATTTCCCATTAAGTAACTAACATTGACTATAATGTGTTCTGTTTGGTTGGGATGCTTTCACAGGACCTACAGAGAAAGACCATTTAGGAAATTTCTACCAAGAAGTCAGTTTGTCAAACATAAACAGGCAAATAATCCTTGAAGATTATTCCATCTCTGTGATATAATTTTAACATGATATCCAGCTGATCAATTGGGGAGGAAGCACATCAGCTAGTGGGGAGTGAAAAGTTAGTGGCTTGGTTGTCATGGAAACTTTCCTTCCAGACCAGGAAAAAAGGCATTTATGGGGAAGCATTCCCTGTGGATAAATAGCCCATTTCTCCATGATCTGTTCTCTCTGTTGATCACAAGTCAACATCCTACCAGGGCTTGGAGTGGAAAGAAATGCCAGTATCCTCATCACACAGAGGAGAGAAATATTTTCTGCTGTGCAGAGAAAGACCCAGGGGACATGGTTTGAATAAGAAGTGCACAGATAAAAGTTGGAAATCCAAGGTCATAAATGTATTTTATTTTTTCCTTTTATAATCTTTCTTTTTAAGAATAATTCTGTACAAGTTGTTAAAAAGGCTTATTCTTAGTCCCCCATGCATGCTGGGTAGGGAGGACAGATGTTGATATGAAACCTTGGCTGGCATTTGAAGTGCTGACTCCAGGAACATCACAGAATGTCTTGCAAAGAAATGAAGTGTGTGACCTCTTTAGCCTTATTAGAAAAAGCCAGAGTTAAGCAGTGGAGGATAAGATGATCAGTTTTTCAAGGAGTTCTTAAGAAATACATAGGTGTAAAAAATTTAATGTGGTCTAACTTGGTTACTATATTGCTTATAAATGCCTACCATTCTTGCTAATATCTTTCTATACTGGCCCCCAAATAAATCTGAATTTACATAATCTTAATGAACAAAATAAACATCCAATGATAGTTTTATCCTTCTACTTCTATGTCCTTCACAATTCATTTTAGCTATGTTTTTACATTTCCAACTATTTCTTCTAAATCGGAAGCCCTTCAATGCTTTGCATGGTAACTTGTTCATCTTTCTAAATAGTGCAGCATGGTGTCCAGTTAACAAATGTTGATTTAGAGCAAGGTTTTATCTACTAGACTGTAGTGTATATTAGTAAACACTGATTGTTCAATGTCTAACTGGACTGCTGAATGGATGGGTGGATAGGTGGACGGATGGTTGGCTAGATTTTGGATTTTCTTAGTTTTCTATCTTTTGGAGAGCTAAAAAGATATTTCACTGGAGCAAGATCTATCACAAATTTGTCTTCCCAGTGGCCACTTTTGAAACTTCCAAAAATAGTTAAGATATGACTACAGTAAGGATAACTTGATAAATCATTATAGAATGGAAAGATTTATTTCTATTTCCTACTATTGAGTTTTTCACTTGGAGTCTTTATAGGTTAAATGAAATCTACTGATGTATTTATTATATACCAAGTGTATATAGTAGTTTCTTTAGTGTACATTTCTATTTGAGAACAAAGACCACTTTACTTACCTTACAAAGAATTAACTTCTCTTTCTTACAATCACATGACAATAATTCAAAATGTCTCCAACATCAGAGATTGATATCTCTGATCATACTTTTCCCTAGTCTTTCCCACTCTTCTTGTGAACTCATATACTCTGTAAGCCTCTGACTTTTGCCTTTACGTCTTTACCTTCCCTTATACATAACCCAAACCTTTCCATCTCAACACTTCCTCATTCTTTTGTTTATTCATAATTCCTGCTTTGTCAAAACTCAGTTCTTGTCTGATTTGTTAAATTATTTTCACAAGTTGAAAAATATTTCTTCATTAGTTCTTTCAATAATAAGCTCTGGTGTGGGCGCCGGAGATTGGTTCTGGAGCCTGCCTTGCAAGAGCAAGGGCTCGAGTTTGATTCCTGGTACAGGAAAAAAAAAAAAAAAAAAAAAAAAAAAAAAAAAAAAACCTCTGGTGGTGTAATGTATCAGAAATAGTCAGTTTAACTTGATTGGGGTCCTTTTCTAAGAAATATAGAAATCATTTATCTGGAGGTAAGTGGATTTCCTGAAAGTATATATAAAATAATGAATATTTGAGCATTGATTTTTTTTTCTAGACAGAAGGTCCATTGTTTTGTAAGTTGTCTAGTCAATGATACGGTCATGAAGTAAATAATCAAATTATAGTGTAAGTGCTATTTTTCTTTTTTGGGTGGTACTGGGGATAGAAAGCAAGGTCTGCCCTGAGCTACATCCCCAAAATAAAAAAATTATTTTGAGATAGGATGTCACTAAGTTGCCTAGGCTGGGCTTCAACTTGTGATCCTTCTGCCTTAGCCTTCTAGAGTGCTGGGATAATAGGTGTGAACCACTAAACTCAGCTTTAAGTGACACTTTTAATAGAACTAAAAATAACAAGCCATGCACACCAATGTTTATAGCGGCACAGTTTGTAATAGCTAAAACTTGGAAACAGCCCATTTGCCCATTTGTTGGAAACTCGATAAAGAAGATGTGGTTTTTCTATAAAATGGAATACTACTCAGCCATAAAGAATGAGAAATTAGAGTCATTCATAGGAAAATGGATACATACTGAGGATATACTCTTATGTGAAATAAGTAAGTCACACATATGTAAATACTGAATAGTTTCTCTGGTGTGAAAAACTATAATAGTACACAAGATCCTAATGGGATAATTAATAGTGTGAAATAGGAAGAAAAGGGGTAAACGTGTAGGGAAAGTGGGAAGGGTAGGGGAAAGGGAATAAAGGAAAAGAAAAAATATGAGAAAATGAAAAAAATTGAAATAAAGTGTTTGTAAATGGGGAGGGGAGGAGGGGGTGAAGGGAGCACAGGGGGAAAAAAAAAACAAGCCAGCAAAAGATCGGCTCAGAGAAAGCATATTCTCAGAATTTGCTGATTAAATTCACCAGTAAGTTAGCCTCTACTGTGACATCTTAGCCTTCCAAGAATCTTTCCATTTCTCTGTGAGACTAGTCTTACTGTTCCTGGCTTCCACTATCTTCTCACACTATTATTTTTTTTTCCATGCAAGCCCAGTTAGGCTGGGTGTGATATTGCACACCTGTAATCCCAGGACTCAGGAAGCTGAGGCAGGAGGATTAGTGTGAGTTTGAGGTCAGCCTGGACTACATAGTGAGTTCAAGCCTGGCCTGAACTGCACAGTGAGACTGTGTCTCAAAAGAAAAAAAAAATCCCCAAACCCCCAAAAAACAAAAAATCATCAACAAGAAAAACAAAAAACAATGAAACAACCCAGTTGGTCTTAGGATGCTGAAAATACTCTTGAAGCCATGAAAAACAGGTATCTTTTCTTGTTTGTCCATGAGTAATTTGTGTGTATGTCTGTGGTACTGGGGATTGAACCTAAGGTCTTGCGCATGCTGGGTAAATGTTCTACCATTGAGCTGCACTCCCAGCCTTACATGAATACTTTTACTTTGCATATTGCAGTACAGAAATTTATTATCTTTTATGATATTAGCAATAATATACAATAGAGATACTGACAATATATGAATTCTCATAAACTTCTAGGTTTCTATAAGAAAGTTTTATCCAGTGAAGGAGGAAAATGGCAATTTCTGGGAGCAATGCTGGCAATGGTGTATTTACTGTAACATGGTGGTGCAGTTTGTTTTTCATGGAGAAGGATAGAATTGCCTTTGCATATACAAAGGTCATAAAAGCCAATTTGTTATTGGAAGTCCTTGCCACTAAACAAGCTTATGTTGTACCATTTTCTGGCAGGGAGTGTGAGTTCTATCATGATGCATTTTGAAGCAGAATAGTTTGTGCAGAAACTAGCCAAAGCATACCACAATCCTGATAAATTCTCTTGTACAATTAAACTCATTCTTTCACTGTACCTTATACCTGTGCTGTTTTTAAAAGTACAATATATACTATTTTATATTTATATTGTTTTCCTTTTTTTTTTGTTTTTTTGTTTTTTGAGGCAGGATCTCACTATGTAGTTGAGACTGACCTGGAACTCACTATGTAGCTCAGGCTGGTCTGAACTCAGCCTCCCGAGTGCTGGGATTAGAGGTGTGTGCCACCACACCCGGCTATATTGTTTTTCTAATAGTAATGCTTGCTCACTATAAAAAAAATAAGGGGAAAACATAATCCTAAACACCCAGGGACAATCACAACTTTCATATTTCTAAATTTTAATTTATTTTTATTATTATGAATGTAAGTGTTTTCGGTTTTTTTTTCAGCTTTAATTGAGTTTATTGGTACATTTTAGGGATACAGTACAGTTACATTCATTGTTGGGATCTTGTACCTCTACATGACAAGTCTTGATTCTCATTTTTTTCCCCTTACCCCTGCCCTCCCTTCAATTAAACATCTTTAGGGGAAAAATTAAGGAAATTCAGATATACAGAATGTAAGGAAATGAAATCACTCACAATTTTTGCTACCCAGAGATGACTACTTTTAACATGTTTGCCTTAGAATAGGATTCAGAAATAACTCCAAGTACCTTCAGGCATCTGATTTTTGACAAATGTGTCAATAACATATGCTGGAGAAAAGACAGCCTCTTTAGCAAATGGTGCTGGAAAATCTAGTTATCCACATGTAGAAAAATGAATCTAGATCTTTCTAAAACTTTCTGAACAGAACCTCAGTTGTGCAAGATGTAGTACCAATAATCAACAAATGGTATTATATCAAATAAAAAACTTCACACAGCAAAGAAAACAATCAACAAGTTTGAAAAGACAGCCTATAGCATAGTAGAAACTAATACTGCATCTAGAATATATAAAGAACTAAATAAAGTTATATCCCCTCAAAAATAAAAGACCCAATCAAAAGATGAACAATTGAGATAAAGACACTTCTCAGAAGTACAAATGGCAAAAAAGTACACGAAAGCATGTTTAGCATCTTGAGCCATTACAAAAATGCAAATCAAAAACAACACTGAGATTCCATCTTACTCTAGTAAGAATGGCTATTATCAAGAATTTAAAAAACAACAAATGTCTTCATTTAGCTCTTAGTAGCTGACTCTCTGGGCACCCTGCCGTCCCAAATCAATTTGCTGGCAGGCATGGTATTCCAGAATAGATGGGCCCTGGACATAATAAGATCGGAAAGAGGGGGAACATTCCTTCTATTTGGGAAAGAATGTTGCTACTTTGAAAACCAATCTGGCATTGTTGGAAACAAGGTAAAGGAACTCAGGGAGTGCATAGAAAAATGTAGACAGACAGTCTACAATCTCTGCCAGGATTCTTTGACCAAAGGCCTCCATGGCTTCTTCCTTTTTTAGGACCCCTCATCATCTTCTTCATAATCCTACTTTTCAGACCTTGTTTGTTTGTTGTTTTCAAAATTTCTTGCAGGAACGCATGTGGGCCTTTACCAACCAGACAGTTGCCAAACTCATCATGGCTGGCTACCAGCCCCTCACCACTGGCTCCACCTAACAAGACCACATGTTGGCCATCTAAAGTCCCCAGCTAACAATGCCCAAGCCAGCAGGAAGCAGCTAGAGAAAAAGAGACCTTCACTCCTATTCCAAAATAACAAGTCTGGAATGATAGAGCTCTCTACCAGACAAAATGGCCCCAATAGTCCTACATTCTAAAATGGCTCCCATTTTAAAAATGGTTCTTATTTATGGAAATGAGCCACTTCGGAAAAGTGAAATCTACCAGCTCTGGAGGAGCAAAACCTAATTTGTTGCTCCACCCTGCTACTCATATGATCCTACCCTTCCAATCATGTAGTGTCCTGTTGCTCAACTCTCATGATAGACTTGCCACTGCACTGCCCTATATAAACCTCATCCCAATTAGTCTAGCCCTCTCTCACCATTGTTCAAGGCAGCCTGGCAGCTCCTTCCCCAATAAAGCTTTGTCTTGGGTAAAAACAACAACAACAACAAAACAAATGCTGACAAGGTTGGGGGAAAAACTCTTCAACATTGCAGGTGGGCACGTAAACTAGCAAACCACTGTGGGCATATGTATAGAAATTCCTCAAATAGGTAGAAGTAATATTCCATTTGGCCCAGCTATAACTCTTCTAAAAGAGTTAAAGTAATCAATCATATTATAGTGAAACACTCGCTTCCACATTTAAAGCAGCCCAACTCATAGCTAAATTATGGAACTGGCCTATATGCCTATCAGCAGATTAATGGCTAAAGAAAATATGGTGTATATACACCATGGCATAGTAGGCATAAGAAGGATACATTTTAATCATATGTAGGAAAGTGGATAGCTCTTGAGACTAAGTGAAACAAATCAGACACAGAAGGTTAATTATTTCATGGTTTCTCTAATCTGAGAGAGACCCAGAATATAAGTAATTTAAACAGCAAAATTAAAAGATAGTAGGAAACAAGGAGGTAAACTCTGGAAATGAGAAGGAGATCTAAGGAAGGAAAGGGAGAGGAAAATGGGTGTTAACAATGAAGAAGATGCAATATAGATATGTACTAATTTCCCAGGATAAATATAATTATTACGTATCACAAACACACAAAAAACATCTTGACCTTAGTCCTTGTCTAGGTTATATATTTTTATACAGTTACTTAGGATACACATTTTACTTTTTTAAAAAAGGAACCATATTTATTAGGGTATAATTTTTATTGTCATTCTAGGCTTCATTTTAATATTTCTAGCCAATAAAGTATATTTATACTACCACTTTTACTGAATATATAGAATTCCATTATACTGTGTTCTTCCAGTTTTTTACTATTGGCATTTTATATTTTTAAATTTTATTTTTGATACACATATAACATTTGTATATACTGATGAGGACAATGGGATGTTGGATTCATGTATATACTCAGGTAATTAACATAGCTATCACCTTAAATTTTTATCATTTGTTTATGATGAGTATGTTCAAAATTCATAAATATCTTGAGATATTTAGTGCACTCCTTTTAATTAAATTCACCCTGGTATGAACACCAAAATTTGTTTTTCCTATATAGCTATAATATTTTACCTCTTGACCAATCACCCCCCTTCTCTTTTCCTTTTATTCTCCCCAGTCTCTAGTAATGACTATTCTACTTCCAAAATCTAGGCAGTACCTGTTTTTAGATTCCACATATGAGTAAGATTCTGCAATAGTTCTCTTTCTGAACCTGATGCCATTTAACGTCCTTCAAGTCCATCCATGAAACTTTTTTTTTTTTTTTGGTACTGGGGATTGAACTCGGTCCCTTGAGCTTGCAAGGCAGGTGGCAAAACCACTGAGCTAAATCCCTGGCCCTTAACAAACTTCTTAATAAAATCTTAGTATCTACCTTTGTCATATATATTTTAGATAAATTCCTGCAAGTGAAATTTCTGTGAAGAAATATAGAACAATTTTCATTTTCACTGAAAGTGTAGGAATTATGTACCCTACATGTTTTCATGCATGGGCAGTGCCTACAATTGCATAAATATCTGTTATCATTTTCATCAGAAATAATACTCTCATTGTGGTAAAGTCAATTAATTGTTCGGAGGAAGAGAAATTCATTTACTGTAGCTCTTGGAGTGAGGAAGTTTTGAGGAAGTTTATGTTAATTGGGCTATCATCAGAAGATAATAGACAATGTGCTCAAAAGCCTGGGGCTGAATTGGAGAGAAAGTTTTTCAAGATGAAGGACAACTTGAGCAATCATATCTTCTCACTTGAGCAATCATATCTTCTCATCTCTTCTCAGCAAGAGAATTTTAATTCACTCTTTAATACTTTTCCATTTTGGTGTCTCATCTGATATTTTGTATGACTTTCTCCTGTTTCTTACTCTCCTTCTTACATTTAAATTTCCAGGTAAAGAATAACTTATTGGCTGTGATTAATCCTTTTGGGCTATGCTTTTGCTCTACATCGCTCATAGGTCAGCCACATCTCCAAGCCCTATTGGCGGGGACCGTAGAAGCAGGGACTGGAAGGATAGAAAATGGTTACAGCCCTCTTCCAAAAGGGACCTTTTGTCTTTTCTTCTGACAGGAACAAAGAGCAAAATAGACTTTCTTCAAACATTGTCATTTTTGCTTTGTACATTTCCTTGCACAAAAACGCACTGAATAAGTTTCATGTAAATTATATACATTCTATATAATTTGTATTTATTTTATAAATTTAGTATTAATTTATTATATTTCAGTATTAAAATACAGAAAAATGGAAATATGTTATTATTTAACAGGAAAGTATTTAATTAACATGATTTTTTTTTTTTTTTTTTGTACCAGGGAT
>NW_022900944.1:24096248-24107105 GCF_012274545.1 Fukomys damarensis
TTTTTTATTTAAATTTTTTTTTTTTTTTTTTTTTTTGGTACCAGGGATTGAACTCAGGTCCTTGTGCTTGCAAGGCAGGCCACCGAACCGCTGAGCTAAATCCCTGGCCCTAACATGATATTTTTAACTTTGTTTGAATCAAGTAACTTTTTTTTTTGGTACTGGGGATTAAATTTAGGCCCTTGCGCTTGGGAGGAAGGCGCTGAAACCACTGAGCTAAATCCCCAGCCCTGAATCAAGTAACTTTGAAGTTCATAGAATATATTGGAAATTCTTAAATTACTTACAATAATTTAGTCCTGCTATTAAATTTATAGCACAAGTGAGTAGTTAATGCCGAGATAGGAAATTTGTCACTGTTTTTAATTAAACATAAGTTGATTGTGAAGAGAGAATTATTGAGCATTTGAGAGATATATCTAATGGTCATATAATTAGATGGAAGTTCCATAAGCAAGGAATACCCAATTTAAGTCTTGGTATATTAACTCTATAAGAAATGTGCAGATACTTTATTCACATCTATCAAGGCTTTTTACAGCAAGATAATTAGGAATCAATTTTGAAAATGGTAGAATTTAATAGACATATTCATTGATGTCAATCTTTCTACAAATAGCCCATTAAGTAGAAAACTATTACACAGAAAATAGCTTATCAATAAAAATAAATTTGTGTATTTTTGTTTATAAAGTTGCCTGCCATTTATCTCTTTTCATTTATTAAAATTAAATAATTTTTGGCGCCTCCCCGGTGGAGTTTCCATCATCTTCAGCGCCAGAGGGTCTTCTTGGCTGGGCCCTCCCCTACTTGCGCCGCTGCTGTCATCTTCAGCGCTAGAAAGGTAGCCGCGCCGTCATCCCTGAACCCCCCGCCCCGCCAAACTTCCCCCTAGCACTTTTAGACCTTCTGATTGTGCCAGTCTTTGGACCTACTCTGTAGAGGCAGAGGTGGTCATAAAGAGTATTTTCTGGCACTTTCAACTTTGAATATCTTTAAAGAAGTGGTAGGGGAAACTTATAGTAGAACTGAGTGGAGTTCAACCCTTTAGGAGGTCGGGGAACTTAGTCTGGGCCTTACAGCCCAAGCTCAGTCTGCTTTGTGGGGTTCTGCCACCAGCTAGCTGAGGTCAGGGGACTCAGCTCTGCAAATGGCAGCACATAATGACAGCAGTGAGATAGTCTGAAAGAGGTCCTTCAAACTCATTTTTGTTTCTTTCTTTTTTTATCCTACTCTGCAAATTCTTTTTTTTTTCTTTTGTTTTCTTTCTCTAACTCAGTCTCTTACTCCACTATAGTATCCCTCATCTCCCTTTTTGTTTCTGCTCTTGTCCTAATTCAGATTTTTTCTTTTATTATTATTTTTCTCTTTTCTTTATGTTCTCATGTTATTCTACCTCACTCAAGGGTTATTATATTTCTGTTTTGTTTGTTCGTTTTTGAATTTAACAATTCTCTGACGATTGTCTGGTCATTCTACATCTTTTGGCTTCATATGAAACCTTCTCTAATTCTTATACTTATCTACTCCTCTTGTCTTAACTTTGTTTTAAGCCCCCATTGTAAATGGTAAATATCCTTATTGAAAAGTTTATTTACTGTAAGCATATTTTGGATTGCTTCTTGATTTTAATTAAATTCACATGGTTTAAAGGTGATAGATTGATGACTACCATAAGTGGTCAGTTTGTAAATTGTGCTTCATTATATTGTGGTGCTGATTGTATCAATTAGGATAAAGGATTGTGATTGATTCAATGAGCTGTTTTCTTCAGTATTATGAAAATGAGAATGTCTGTGAGTCATTAGAGACCCATGGGCTGCAGTCCAACTATATCAGGAAGATTTAAGTAATAATCTAAAGGTTAAACTAAGGACAACCCAACAACAATAGTAAAAATGAGAAAACATTTAAGCAAGATACAGGGACAGACTTCCAGTTCACCAATGGCAAACAGTGGGGTAGAAGAGGATGAAAAGTCTGACAGTGAATCATCAGGACACCCTGAACTCAAGGCACAGGAAGTAACAAAACTGATCAGTCAGGCTCTAGAGAAATATAAAACAGAAGTAATTTCCCAGATAATCATAGAGATGATGAGCAAAATGAAAGTTATAATTTGTGACTCTAGAACAGAAACTGAGAGGAAAATAGATGAGCTCAGGACCATGATAGAAGCCATGAATATCCAGCATAAGAAAGAATTGGAAACAATAAATGCCCAATACAAGAAAGAAATGGAATCCATATGACAGATTCAAACAGATATCCAGGAGATTAAAAACTCCATTGAGCATGTTCACAAAAGAATAAGAGTCTGAAGATAGAATCTCAGATACAGAAGATAAAATTGCAGTCAGTGACTGTGAAAAGAGAGGTCTCTTAAAAACAGTAGGGGATCATGAGAAATTGATACAACAACTCTTAGACAATACTTAGAAGAATAACATAAGATTGATAGGAATTCAAGAAGTACTAGAAGAAAATGTAAATGACTTAAAAAAGCCGTTCACAGAATTAATTATGGAAAACTTCCCAGACAGAAGGAAAGAATTTGACCTATAGATAAGTGAGGCATATAGGACTCCAACTAGCAGTGATCAAAAAAAAAAATCTACACCTAGACATATAATAATCAAGATCCCAGAAACCCAAGAGAAGAACAAAATACCACAAGCAGTAAGAGACAAGAAACAAATTACATGCAAAGGAAAGCCTATCAGAATCACAGCAGACTTTTCAATACAAACCCTTAGGTTAAGGAATGAGATATTTCAAGTACTGAAAAAACAACCTCCAACCTAGACTGATGTATCCTGCAAAACTTTCTTTTAAAATGGATGGGGAAATAAGATATTTCCATGATAAAGAACACCTGAGAAACTTTATGAATATCAAACCAGCACTACAAGCAATTCTAAACAATATCCTAGAAAAAGACAATGAAGGTAACAACACAATGAGGCCCAACAGAGCAAATCAAATAGGCAAGCCAAGAAACTGAAAGGAGAAGGTAAAAAAAAAAACCATGATAATAATAAGTACATATCAGTTATAACCATCAATATTAACAGCCTCAATTCACCAATCATGAGAAATAGACCAGCAGAATGGATTAAGAAGGAAGATCCAATAATATGTTGTGTAAAAGACACATCTAGTGTAAAAAGAAGCCTATAGACTGAAAGTGAAAGGACAGAAAACTTCTTCATGTAACAGGAGCCCCCCCGACAAAAAAAGCAGGGGTAGCAATCTTATTCACACACAAAGTAAGTTTCAAACTTAAACTGATTGAGAGACAAAGAAGTTCACTACATCCTTGTGAAGGGAACAATTCAAGAGGAAGAGATAACAAATAATTTATTTTTAATTTATTGACACATTGTTCGCTAGGCAGGTGCAGCACTATTGAGCTAAATCTCAGGCTTTACATTTCATATTTTAAAAATTTATCAGTACATTAATCCTTGTCTCTATATGTTGGTCTACCAAATTGTTGTTATTTTGGTTCTCATTTTCTTTGCTTTTTTATTTGAGAATTTATGAAATCTGTATATATGAGTAGTATGAAAAGTATTAAGGTCAATCTGTCATTTTCCTCTTTCATCTCTGCTTTCTACAAACTTTCTTTTCTGTCACTACAGCTTGTTTGGTGGGAAATTTGTTAAGACAAATGTTGTTATGTTGTCAATATATCTTTGTACCTATTTTCTATTGATGACAAATATTAATTTTTAGGTAAATTTTATTATAACTATAGTTAATTATTAATATCATTTAGTATCTGGTACATATTACAAATTTTCCAACTCCCTCAATGATGATATTTATTTTTTCTCAAATTATACAAATCAACATTCTACACATCACTGCACTGTTTTATTATACCTAAGTATATATTGTATTGTAGAAAATATGCATTGTGTATATGTGTGGGGGGTATGTTTTTACATATATGTGTGCACTATTAAATGAGAAACATTCGCACAAATGTGGCAGGATTGTGCACATTTGGCATATTGATAGTTTCTCTGGCAACCTTATGATTTCTTTAAATTACATGCTTGACTTAATTCATAGTCATTTGTTTGGGAAGAATATTACATATCTATTGGTATTAAATTCTTTCATTATGCTTATAAAAATATAATAAAAATAAGTATGGGATATAATAGAAACAGAAAAATCTGATTTTAAAAATTGAAAAATTTTTAGTTTCTTTTGGATTACAAATATAAGTATATTTTTTTCTGTGGGAAGTTTTGTTAGAAAATTAAGTGGTACAATCAACAAGTATATAATATTTATCAATTAATAAAAACAAGGAGTTTATAAATCATAAAATTTTGAGGACAGTTTCTCAACTATAATATGTAACTTTGTTTTATTTATAATTACATTATTTCAAAAATATTATAAGAAAATGAGAAAGAACATATAATGTTTGAAGATCATATCAAACTAATGTATTTCAATTAGTCTGTGTTACATAAATTCTTGTTTATTTCATATCCTTTTTTACTGTCATATATATGTATATTTGAAATTTTTATTTAGTATCTTCATTTCTTGTTATCATGTATGTTTGCAATCTTTAATAAAAAATACAAAAAAAATAAATAATTTTTTTGCTTTGTTGATAATTAACTAGCCATAACAGTCAATGAACCTCAATTAAAGGTTAATGATAGCTAACAATCAATTCACAAAAATATTAGCAATGATACAGTAGACAACCAGAAACAATAAAATCTGAACTTATTTTACAATTTAGAGATGTCTATAAAACTGTTTCATTTGATATGCTTAAAATTAGGTAAACTAGCTATTTGAAAAATAATCTTTATGGGGAACATGCAATCAGCTGGTAGAATATCATATCAGAACTTTTATCTTATGAAAGCATTGGCTGAGTGAAGACTATTCTTAGGAAAAATAAAGATTTCAGGCCAATACACAACATCTATTATAAGCTGATTTTTGATAGTGTTCATAAAGCTAAAAAGTAAATAAGGAAGATGATAATACCACTAATAAGTCAAAACATCAATACTTGTGATAAATATGATCAATACATAATCAGTTCTTGCATCTACCTAGTTACTGTGAAATTTCAGTGAAATAAAATAAAAGCAAAGGCCAGGAAAATGATAGCAATCTTGGAGGTCATAGAATAAAAGGATCCAGGGAAACTATATTATTTTGTTTTTCTTATCTAAAAATCAAATATATTAGTGAATAATAAAATTATTTTGAGTCATATTAGCATTAGTTGTAAAATAGAAAATGTCATAGATCAATAGTTGAAATAACCGTAAATATTTCCTGTGAAAGGTTCATTATATATTTAAGTGTGTGTATTTGAAAATTGGTGGTATAAATTAGATTTCTATTGCAGGTCACAGCCAAAACTTGAAAAATACATATACAGGGTATAATACAAAAAATCTTAGTTTGTGGTTAGTCCCACAATATGTGGTGATATACAACTGTGAATATCAATGCAAATCAATCTGTCCCACTTTGATGTTTGGCTTCTACATTAATAGTTTGGTGATAAGGAACAATTTTCTTGGACTGTTTGATTTCCTATTTATAAAATATATGTAATAATAGTATCCAACTATTTCATGTTTAAATAGAAAGGAAAATACCAAAATATTAGGCCATGGTGAAGGCAAAATAATGAGACTCTCATAAAATAATTCAAGTAAGGTTTTTCAGAGACTTCCACTTCTGGCTGGAATTGAAAGTAATGGGTGATGAATTTACTACTCCAACTTCAAAATAAAAACAAAATTACCCTTCCCCAACCTGTACAAAAACATATGAAATAATGGTTTGGAAGACACTGTAGCCCAACAATTGTTAAGACCGTAGTTAGGGTTCTATTTTGAAGTAAAGACAGCAGTGCCAAAATGGAGTTAGGAAGCCCAAAATGGAGTCTGTTGAGTCAACACTCTCCAGATATCTTGCAAAAACATTTGCCAGCCATCCTCAGGTAGGCTGTTGGTTTCAGGGCAAATGAGCACTGCATGGACACTGTGTGAACACTGAGTAGATTGGATCCCCTTAAAATATGTAGTGTCCTATAGGGTAGAGATTATATTGCTTACACAAAAACTTGACCTTCCTTCTAAATCCCTTAAAAACCTCTGGATAAAGAGCCTTCAGTTGCTAACTGACTCAGAATCCCTTCCCAGCTAGCTGGAGATTTACTTTCTTGCCTTTATATCTTTTAAATAAATTTGCTTGAACCCTACCTCCTCCAATCCATGGTTTTATTCTTCATCACCATAGAACATGACCCAGCATTCCAGTAACACTAGGAATAAGGTAGTGGAGGACAGTGGTCCCTGAGAGATAGGAAGCAAATGAGATGACTCCTCTGATTGTGCCAGTTTACTGTACATGCAGGAAGGGAAAACCCGGGTAGAGCCCAGAAGATTCCCTGAGTTGAGGACAGAGCTGAGAGACTAGAGAGGCAAAGCAGCTAGAATTTAAGGAAAAAGTGCTGAAGATGTGTTCCTCATAGACAGAGAAGCCCAGCCATCACAGAGTACTCCTTGAGTATTTATCTGAATAGCAACCAATGCTTATGTGCGTGTGTGCGTGCGTGTGTGTGTGTGAAATCTATCCACAGCCAGACAAAGAGCCATCTGATAGGATTAAAGGTAAAGGTATTTAGATTTCACACAGAGCCAGTTCCCACATAGTGGAAGGAAAAGGTCATGATTCATGGAGCAAGCTGAGGTGGGAAGACCTACCCTGATTGTGGGTGGCACCATCCGATAGGCTTTCAACCTGAATGGGATAAAAGGAGAAGAAAAAGGGGAAGTTAGCTGAGTTTGAAAAGCCCTACTCTGCTCAAGTGGGTGCATATTTGCAGCTGTCATCTCTTGTAAACATCGGATTCCAGTTTCTCCAGCCTTTCAGCTTAGCCCCATACCAACGACTTCTCATGGAGCTTCTAGGCATTGAATCTCAGAATAGTGCTGCATCCTTGATCTCTTTTTTTCTGAGGCTTCCAGCTTCTTGGACAGAGCAGCTACTGGGATACTCCAGCTCATTGTGGATTATCCTGCCTTTTATCATATGAACCTTTCTAAAAAATCCTCTGGCATAGACATCTATTGGTCTGTCTGTCTGTCTGTCTGTCTATCTATCTATCTATCTATCTATCTATCTATCTAATCATCTATCTCCCTCTCTATCTAATCTATTTTTCCATTGATTTTGTTTCTCAAGTGAACCCTAAACAATGTACCAGCATACTTGCATTCCAAGAAATGGTACAGGAAATCCTTTAGGGACAAAGAAAACCAACAAATGGAGATATAAATCAAATGAAATAAAGAACAGTGGAAATGGTAAATACATTGGCAGATACACAAGGTTATTTTCTTATTGCAAAAATCTCATTAAAAGATTATTGATTGTTTAAAGAAAAATAAAATAATGCATTACAGAAATTACAGTACAAAACCTGCATGGAGAAATGGCAGTGTACTGTTGTGAGGTTCTAATATTTTACCTTAAGTGGTAAAATAATATCTTGAAGATTAACTGTGATAACAAATACATATAGTATATTAAAATATATAATATATATAAAACTTTAAGGGCAACCATAAAAATGAAGATAAAAACATGACAAGCTAAGGGCAAAGATTATCATATTGAATTAAAAAGTGTGACTCAACCATGTGCTGCCTACAAAGAATAAAATTTAAATATCAAGATACAAATTCATTTAAAATATAGGAATTTAAAGAGATATACCATAGTGTCTATACTAATTTTAGATAAAGTAGAATTCAAAGCAAAGTAAATGAAGGTCATTTCCTGATAATAAAAGGGTCGGTTCATCAGGAGAAAATGTCAATTCTGAACATCTAAGCATGTAATAACAGAGATTCAAAATACATGAAGCAAACTGATACAGCTGCAATGAGAAAAGGGACAATTTTACAATTTCAATATCTCCTTGATATTTCTCCTTGGATGTTTCAATATCTCCTTGAAAAAACAATAGAGATATGGAAGTCTTAAGTAGTACAATTAACCCTCTTGATCAGATTGACATTTGTGCAATATTCTTCCAACGCCACCACCATTCTTTTATGCAATCACAGAACATTATCAGGAAAGACCGTATTCTGGGGCATGAAATTAATCTCAGAAAACTACATGGATTCAAGAGAAACAATGTGTGTTCTCTGACCACGATATAATTAAATTAGCAATCAATGACAAAGAAGTTACCTGGAAAACCCTCAAGTACTTGAAAACTAAATAAGTCACTTCTAAATTACTCACAGATCAAAGAAGAAATAGAAAGAACATTAGAAAACATTTTCAACTGAATAAATAAAAAGGCACTAGAATTTGGGGCATGTCATGTGAGCACTATGAGTGAAGAAATGCATAACATTAAATACCTACGATGTGTATGTAGGGGTGCAGCAAGACTTACTATAAAGTTACAGGGATCACCTTAGTGAGTTGGCACAAAGATAGCTAAATAGAGCAATGTAATGGAATAGAGCTTGGAAATAGGACCACACTGTACATGTATACACATGTATAATCATGAAAATGCTAATGGGAAATGACTATTTTATGATAAACATGTTTTGGTGAGATTATGAGTGGTACTCATACTGTAGAAATGTAGGCCCAGGTACTGCATTTCTTTTTGAAAAATTTGGAAATATTATTATTCTGAATATAATATATGGTCATGAAAAATTATATAATGTGATAAAATTTAGAAACTTTAGAGGGAGACTGGTATGAAAGGTGGATTACAGAGGGGGAGGCTTGACATAAAATAGGGGACAGTGAAGCTGAAGAAAGGAGGAGGAGATCTGAGCTACATTGAAGAGGTTAAACCTATTGTGTTTGCTGGCTGATCTAACTGGGTGAAGAGTTACAGAGTAGGAAGAATCAAGGGCATTTCAGATTTTTTTTTTTTTTTGCAGTGCTGGAGATCAAACCCAGAACCTCAAACCCATGCATGAAAGGCAAATATTCTACCACTGAGACATATCCTGATCTCTCAGATTGCAAGTTTCTGAGGAGAAACCATGCCATTCACTGGGGTAGGGAACAGGAGGACTAAATTTTGTGAGGCTTCTGATGATTCAGTTTTGAATTTGTTGAGTTTGGGGCTCTTTAGGGACCCCTAGAGAGAGTGGTACAGTAGCCAGAAGGATAACTGGGATTAAAAGGATGGATGAACTGGTTTCATGCTAAGATTTGGAAGTAGCCAGCATTTACATAGCAATTGAAACTGTAGACTTGAAACTTAACAGGAGGAATAGATAAAATAAAAAGGGGTAGAAAATGCAAAGTGTATGTTTGGAAAATAGCATATGAAGAGTAGGCAGAGGAAAAGAAACTATTGAGTGAATTCAGATTTTATTTTTGGAGAGGCTTAAGAGGGTGTGTGTGTGTTGTGCATGTCTATATGTGTATGAGTATGTCTGTGTGTGTGTGTGTGTGTGTGTGTGTGTGTGTGTGTGTGTGTTGGTGGCAGTAAGGGTTACACATAGGGAACTTGTCTGAAAGCTGTGTTTCCATGAAAACACATGTTTTTTACTGAGGCTGTTTGCAGGGGAAGGCTGTTGGAGATTAATGTTGTCACCCTTTCTTGACCACTCTAAGACAGACTCATTAGGGAGACTAAGCAGGTAGAATCAGAGATAAGCAGGCAGTGGACACTGGTATCAAATGTTGGAGAGCAGACAAATAAGATAAGGACTGTAGTCTGTCAGGTTTCCAGCAGGAAACAGATTGCACTCTGAAATTGGGTAATTTGAGGTGAGGAGACTTAATAAAGAGACTGTTTACCAAGGTGTGGGCAGAGTATAGGGAAATTCTGTGCCACAGTGCCATTCTCCAAGAGTGGAAAGGGATTGATGCCATGACTGCCCCTCAGAATAAAAGGGCAAGAGGAGCAGTAACTACTAGAATCTCCCATGAGAGAGCTTTGTGGATACTCACTGCAGGAGCCCTAAACTTTGAAAAAAGTGATTACAATTTATTTTAATTGGCATAATAATTGTACATATATATGGGGAACAGTGTGATATTTCAATACATGTTTGCAATGTATGATGATCAGATCAGGATAATTGTGTATCTATACCCCAAACATTTATCATTTTTCTATGTTGACAATCTCCTCTACCTATTTTGAGATATACAATTAGTTGTTGATAATCATAATTAACTGACAGTGCCATAGAACATTAGAAGCTTTTTTTATGGTTTAAATCTAAAAGTCTCACTTTGTTCAGAAGTGGGACTTTTGGAGGTGACTGGATCATGGGGATGCTCTACTCATCCATGGAACGTGCTGTTGGGAGGTGGGTTCTGGTCAGAAGAGCTGGGTTACTGGGGAATGTGACATGGTAGTGTGTATTGTTTTTCATTGAAAAAAAATTTTTTTTGGTACTGGGGATGGAACTCGGGACCTTGCTCTTGTGGGGCAGGTGTCAGCACCACTGAGCTAAATCCCCAGCCCAGAAGTGTGTATTCTTATTCCAACTTCTCCTTCATCTCTGCTTCCTGGCTGCAATGGGTTGAGCAGCTTTCCTTAACCATGACTCTTCATCATGCTAATTCTACCTCAGAGCCAGCTGAGACCTCTGAAACTCTGAGCCAAAATAAACCTCTCCTTGTGTCTCAGTGATAGAAAGTGATGAATACATTACTATTCATCCTCATACCTGCACCCTTGTACCCGTTAACCATCCTGTTTCTACCTTTCCTCAATTCCTTATCTTTTCTAGCCTCTGATAACCACTATTCTACTTCTGTGAGATCACCTTTTTTTTTTTTTTTTTTGGG
>NW_022900944.1:24107293-24117554 GCF_012274545.1 Fukomys damarensis
TTTTTTTTTTTTTTTTTGGGAACTCAGGACCTTGTGCTTGTGAGGCAGGCATGGAACCACTGAGCTAAATCCCTAGCTTTTATGGAAGGTCCTGGCAAGCACATCCTAGGTTATTACCCTCACCATCTCTTAACTCTTCTCTCATTTGTTTTGCCTGTGCTCCACAGTGGCCAACCCTCCTTGGAAGAAGAGAGTTGATGTAGTGCACTTAGAGAAGCCTTTCCATACACAACATGCTGGAGGAGAGATGGGAGTGAATCTGAAGGGAACAAACCAAAGGTATGCATCACAGGCTGAGAAATACCTACTGGAACTCATCACCAAAGGTCACTCGGGACTCTAGAGAACCTTCAGGCCAACAGAAGGGCAGAAGATAATTTGTAGAGTATAGAATAAGGATGACAATTAGGAGCCACTGTTAAGGGAGAGAGTTTGGAGAATGATTAGAAATGAATTTTTGATGATAAATGGTAGTTAGGTGTGAGTTATAATGGTAGACCCTTACTCATAGTTACATGCTGAGCTATCAAAAAAGAAAAAAAAATCATTGCCTCTATTTTCAAAGAGCTCCCTGTATTTTTACAGAATTATAAGGATAAAGCCAAAGCCATAAAACAGGCATATATTAGGACTTGTCTGTAAGAGAATGTATGTCCTTGTCTATGTTCACTGAAACTTATATAAGTATGAAATTCTGCACAACAGTGTATTATGATTGCTGAGTCATGTGCCTGTCTTCTCAATAGGAGAGTAGGAATATGTATTGGATAGCTTTCTGTCACTGTAACAAATACCTTAATCAGCTTATAAAGAAAAAAGGTTTGTTTTAGCTCACAGTTCTAGAGATTTAAATCCATGATTGGTTGGCCCCCTTGCTTCATGAGAGGCAGTATATCATGTTGGGAGTATGTGGCAGAGCAAAACCATTTACCTTCTGGCCAGGAAGCAAAAGAGAAAATGTGGAAGAGAGCAAGGTCCACATTCCCCTCGAAGTGCACACCCCAATGACCTAAAGGCCTTCCAATAGGCCCCGCCTCTTAAAGGACTACTCTCTCCAAGTAGCATCAAACTGGGGTTCAAGCTTGGAACAGTTAAAATACAAACTATAGCAGTATCCTCCTTTAAAAGTCATTATCACCTTTTATCTGTATTTCAGAGTTTGAAACAGAGAAGGTACTCAGTTAAAATTGATTACATACAAAAAACTATAAAAATAATCCAGAGACAGTCTTACTCATGAATGCAATTTTATTATATTTAGGGTCACTAAATACACTACTTGGCTCTTTGGGATAGCCTCATCCTTTTTGGTATGTGCTATTTGACTCACTTTTGTCACCTTTTTCTCCTTAATAGTTTTCCCTTGGGTGAGTTTTAATTCTTCACATTAGGAGACAGTTTCATTCTGTTTTTCTCTTTTAATTATTTTTATTTATTAGTATTTGTGTGTGGTACATAATGTTTACATCCCTCATGTGGAATTGGTACATGTACATAGCACATTTTAATTCCTGTTTTCATCCCCTTTCTCTTCCCTCCCTCCCTTCTCTACCCATCTCTTGATCCTCTTTCTTATTTTTGTACCTATTGGTGTACATAATGTACTTCCCAAAAGAGTTAAGTACATTATATTACAAAGGTACATCCAAACCCATGTTTATAGCAGTACAATTCATAATAGCTAAAACTTGGAAGCCATCTATATGTTCATCAACAGATGGATGGATAAAAAAATGTGGCAATTATACACAATGCAGTACTTCTCTGCCTGAAGAAAGGTAAACATGAGTACTTTCTAGGAAAATAGATTGAGACCATAATTTTAAGTGAAGCAAATCAGACACACAAGCTTATATACCACAGTTTCTCTTATACAAGAAACCCAAATTACAAATTAAGAGCAAAATAAAAGATAATAGGAAGTAGTGAAATAAATCTTTCTCAAAAGGGAAGAGGTTTAAGACATGTGGGGAGCAACAGGGAAGGGGGGAGCAGAAGATGAAAAAAGAATTAAGATGTGTTAGGAACATGTACCAACTACACACAGAGTTTCATTCTTGTTTGACACGTTGCATCAACTGCACAAATACTGGAATACCCGGTGTGAAGTCTAATTATAAAGTTGTTTCTCTCCATGAAAAGTCTTTAGAAGACTTTTCTAAGAGGTCTCCCATCGTCCCCTCTTAGCTGGTTCAATTTCCAATTGGATATTCCAATGCCTGAAAGTCAAAGACTGACTGAGAAAAATTTTAACTGGCTCTAAAGAGGAGAAAGTGGCTTTTAGGACTCTAGGTTAAATATGGTTCTTTTTTAGGAAATATTTTGATTTATATGTTCAGAAATTCTCATTAATTATTTTTTGAAAGAGGAGACTAGAAAGCTTCTCGCTTCTTTGATTTATTATTTGAAATCAAGTTCCATTTCTTATTTCATTCATGGAACATAACCATCATAAAGTACAATAGAAAATTAATCTGGACCCTAAAATGTTAAAATAGAATCAAACTTGGAAATTCTAAGTTCTGAAACAGAAGGTTAAATTAATAACTATATTAGGAAAAGGAATGTGGCAAATAGTCTGGCTGCTGGGATTCTCTGTAAAATAGAAGTGCATATCAAAGAAATTACTATGTGTCAATTAAAAATTTAAATATATTTAAGTAAAGGAAGAAAAAAAGAAAGACAAAAAGAAAAACACAAAACATGATATTAAATTGAACAGTATTTCTTTGATTTCAATGATTTGCATTGAATATTAAACATCAAACTCTTCAAATCATTGTTTAAATGATTGCAAAGGATTAGTAAGCAAAATCAGGCAGCGAAAGCAGAATTCTCTACTTTTTGAAATACATATATTTTACAAAATATGCATGTTCACATGCCAGGATACAAAAAATGTACTTATTTAGGAACAGCTTCATCTAAAAACTTACGATGTAGATTAGCTGGAAGGATGCAAATATTAGGAGAGTTGAAGTAATCAAGGTGGCTCTTCAGTTTTGTACACTACACACAATGGACTTCCTGGTCCGAAGATCCATGGTCCTAAAATTAATTGTAGTGTGCATAAACAGACTGCTCCTAAAAATATTCATTTATCATTTTATTTTTATTAAAACATTGAAAGTTATCTATTTGAATGTTTTCATTTTGGGTATGCTATTTTTAGTGTGTTTAAAATGTTATTTAACAATTGTTTTCCTCCTAATATTTTTGAGTGCTAAAAATTCAATCTTTTACAATTAAAAAGAAATCTTTGATGTAGATGTGGCAGTTTCCCTATATACTTTATTGAAAAGTGATAAAATGGATAAAATTTAGCCATGGATTGTATGTATTTCCTATAAAATGTTAAACTTCCATTTTATTAAATTTGGAAAGTTTTTAAAAAGGAAATAATATGATACTGAAAGAAAGGAAATAAAATTCTTAGAAAGATCTCAAAAGAGTATTAATAGATGAGATTTGAATAAGACTGATCAAATGCTGGAATGGATGCTTTTTTTTTTTGATTGCCCACATTGTCTGGAAACTGTTCAGCAGAACAAAGGGTTTTATGGATGAAAGACTGGTAAGAAGAAACATGAATGTCAACTCAGGCTCTGAAAGACAGTCTGCTAATGAAATATTCTAAAAGTCATTTTCAAGGTGGTTGAAAGTTCTTACTGATGTGCACCAATGCTTTTGATAAAATTTTTTATATATCAAATAATTATGCAAGTGTTGGCTCTGAGGACAGAAAAAAATGCATCCAAATATTATGGGAAGGTTTGTGTATCCGACTTCCTTTTTATGATTGAAAATGATCAGATGTCTGATAATATTACTTTGGTAGTAAGTTTCTTATTTCTTACATGTGAAAAATGCCACTTTCTGCTATCTAGGTTATGTTAACTAACTTTGATCTATGATTTATTATGTTAATAGTTAACTCTTTATGTTCCAAGTATGGAAAGGAGATGATTATCTTTAAAAATTGAACTTTCCCATAACATCCTTGAGTGAACTTTTGTGATAAATTCAAGAAGTGATGACTTTTCCCCATAGGTCCACTGCTCTACTCTATTAATATACATACCCACAGTGACACCTACTTATCCTCTATTCTACACTCTGAGTTCTTTCTTAAGGATATATATGCATAATTTTTTTCATACGTGTGACACTTACTTTTATATGGATTTATAATTTGATGGAACTTTGTGTTCAGGTGTCCTTGGAATCTACATCAGTTTTTATGACTTTGATTTTAGTTATATAAGGGTGATGAGGACTGTCTTTCAGCAATTCCATGGTGGTGCCTCATGCAGAAAGGCCCTTAATTAAGGTTAACAATGGTTCCATGACATGAGGAAACTAGTAGAAGCATGGTTTGTTAGATATTTAAATAGTCCATATCATGTTGACTGTAGGAAATTTATCTTGTGCCCCTATCACAGTACCAGATGACTGATTAAATTATAGGGTTTTCATGACAGCGTCAAGCTTTGTATGTTTGGGTCTGCATCAGGCTTGGTTTACAAAAGGCCAGTAATTTCTGATGGGTAGATGTTGTCTCCATACCATTTTGTATTTTTATGAATGAAAATTTAATTACATGTATTATTGATACAAACATAATTAAGAATTTTGTGTGGTATTTAATGTTCTTTGAGACTAATCTGGTCCTATTCTTTCAAAGCCTATCTGCCTATACTAGTATAGTTTGTAATGCACTTTCCCAAAAATAACACTCCCATCTTTCAAATTTCACCTGATGTTCTTTTTTGGTACTGGGGATCAAACTCGCGTCCTTGCGCTTGCGAGGCAGGCCACGAAACCACTGAGCTAAAGCCCCAGCCCTCACCTGATGTTCTTCCAAAGAAAAGAAAATCTCTTTGTTCATTTTCTTACAGTGGTTTTAAAAGGTACATATGTGGCGACAGTTTTGTATCACATTGTTATTTACAAGCGTGTCTCATACTACTCAATATTCTTACTCATTTTTCAAAAAACTTCCAGGAACAAAAGTAGATACTCAGGGAATATTTGTTTTTTCCAAGAAAAAATGTTCAAAGGTAAATATGAGTAGGTAACTGGAATCTTTCAATTAATAGGGAAGCTTAAAACAACATGCAGTCCAAGATGTGATAACATTCAGAGACAGTTGAAAAAAGCCGAAATCAGCACCTGTGAGAAATCAGAAACTTCTTGCACTATTCGTGGGGATAGAAGATGGTGTAACTTCTCTGGAAGGTAGTGTGGCAATTCTTCAAATTTAAACACAGCAGTATCATGTGATTCAACAGTTCCATTTCTTGGTATATACGTGAAGGAAGTAAATTCTAACACTTGTTGAAACATGAATGTAGGCAAAATACGCCTATCAAAAAAAGGCAAAGGCAGCATGATTCCATTTATACACAGTATCTAGAGTGTCAAATTCTTAGAAATAGGATGCTTCCAGGGTCTCCAGGGAGGGGGAAATGCGTTGTTAGAAATGGAGTCTCAGTTTTGCAAGGTGAAAAGAGTTCCGGAGATTTTTACAATATGAATGTACTTAACACTACAGAGATGTACACTTAAAAGCTCCCCTCAAGGAATGTAATTGTGTATTGCAAACAAGTATTAATCAAAACTGAAAACTGAAAAAAATGGATAGATGGCAAATTTTGCTATGTATATTTTATAACAATTTTAAAAACTGAAAAGGAAATAGTCAACTTCATTATACATAGCACCAGTTATATCAGATGAATTTATCTAAAGATGCTTTAATATCTATAACTTTATTTACAAACTTTGGGGCAGCTTGTCTAAACAGAAATCATTTCGTTAGTGTAGAGATAAGAATATACAATGGATGTTTGAATGTAAAATGTATGAGAGTAAAAGACATATTGTCATTAACCCCCTTAATATATTCCACCGTGCTTCAAGCACACTTACTCCATTGTTCTTGTTATTTTCCGAAACAGTCTGCAAGTCTTTTGTGAATGTCTTTACTAGGTGTGATAACAACATACACTGAAGGCTGCTGTCCATTGCCATCCAACAGAAGGACAAGCTTGTAGAAACATTATAGTGTTTGCTCGTCCATCTTATTCACTAGATCGGTACTGTGCAAATTTTGGCTCTTCCTCAAAGCTAAAATCACCATGAAAAGTAAACTTTTATGGGCAAACTCCTTTGTGAAGTCAAGCATTCTGGAACTATTTTAGAATTAACTCTAATTGAATTTTTTCTTTTTATTGAGTTTATTGGTACATTTTAGGTATACAGTACAGTTACATTCATTATGATTTTTTTCTATTAAATTTATTGGTACATTTAAGCAGACAATACAGTTACATTTATCATTGGAATCTTGTACCTTTACAGGACAAGTACCCCTGCCCTCCCTGTCCCCCTGTCCCTGTCCCCCTGCCCTCCCTTTACCCACTTCACCCAACTCTAGTTGAAAATTAACTCAAGAAATTTACAGCATTGAGACTGGTAAAAAAAGAAAAAAGAACTTTCCAGAAAAATGCCTACTGCTTGGTCAAAGGGATCTACTGTCACTGGCATTAGATACTTATCTGGGAACAGCCTGTTCAGAGGAAAAATGAATAAATGGGGAAATTTGAGTCCTCTCAGCAGCAATACAAGTTTTTAAAATACACCCTCTACCTCTGAGTCTGTTGGAGATGGCCCAGGTTAGATCATTACAGAAAAGGTCAGGAAGGGCAACTCCCAAGAGTAGTTGCAAAAGGAAGTGGGGAACTGAATCTAGAAATGTCAGGATGTGCCATCATTTAGGGGATTGTGATGAGTATCAGGGATAAATGTGTGGACCTAAGTACAGACCAAAATTGGCAATATCAAGGGATAGTAACTGGTCAGAGGAGATAATCCATACTACATACAACACTAATAAATCCAGATCATACTATGAATGGCTAATATCTGTTGACCAGAGACTGTATCCTGGGTGCTGTTCCTCTTATTAACTCAGTGAATCTTTTCAACAGCTCTACATAGTGGATACTATTATTAATTATTCACCAATATTTAGCTTGTATTACTCCAAGAGGAGATAAGACTTTAGGTATCAATATTTTATTTGGGAAATGATGCTAATTTCTCTGTTTTACATGAGGGAACAAGGAAGTGAGATAGGGAAGGAAGGAAAGCCAAATACAGGTCTTAGTAGTTAGTGGGTACCTGCTATGGGCAACTGTAGCCCAGGTACCACTGACAATCCTTCAGACACTGTGTAGAACATGCTTCAGAATTGCCCCACTTAAGAATGAGAAATTGGGGCATTTTATCCACCAACTACTACACCTTAGTGATTAAGGGTTGCTTCTGGGGCATTCATTTCTTTGTACTATCATGCTACTATATTCTAAAATCATCAGACCGAGAGGCCAGGAGGCCTTTCTTGGTATATGAGGAGTAACAGGCAATTTCAGAGCAACATCGACATCTATTGCATTGACAGATGAAAACAACACTGAGATTCCACCTCACCCCACAAAGAAGGGCTGCTATCAAGAAATCAACCAATAACAAATGCTGGCGGGGTTGTGGGGAGAAAGGGACCCTTCTGCATTGTTGGTGGGAGTGCAGACTGGTGCAACCACTATGGAAATCAATATGGAGATACCTCAAAGAGCTAGGATTAGAGGTTCCATTTGACCCAGCCATCCCTCTGTTTGGGTATCTTTCCAAAAGAATTAAAAGAATCATACCACAGTGATATATGCGCACACATGTTTATATCAGCACAGTTTGTAATAGCTAAAACTTGGAGACAGCCCAATTGCCCATCAATTGGAGACTGAATAAGGAAGATGTGGTTTTTCTATAAAATGGAGTACTGCTCAGCCATAAAGAATGAGAAATTAGAGTCATTCATAGGAAAATGGATGCATATTGAGGTCATACTCAAGTGAAATAAATAAGACACACATGTGTAAATACCAAATAGTTTCTCTGGTGTGAAAAACTAAAAGTGTAAATAAGATCCAAATGATAAAACTAATAATGTGAAATAGGAAGAAAAGGTCTAAAGGTGTAGGGAAAGTGGGAAGGGTAGGGGAAAGGAAAGAAGGAAAGAGAAAAATATGAGAGAAGGAAAAAATGGAAACAAAGTTTTTGTAAATAGGGGAGGGTGGAGGGGAAGAAGGGAGGGTTAGAGTAAGGGGGAAAAATGAGAACCAAGATCTGTCATGTAAAGGTACAAGATTTCAATGATAAATGTAACTGTACTGTGTAGCAAAAAAGTTCCAATAAGCTAAATGAAAACAAAACAAAATAAAACAAAACAAGCAAAAACAAATCTACTGCTTCAAAGTTGAGCTGGAGGAACATGAAACATAGCAAATAGCATATACCAAGGCCCTGAGCCTGGAAAGAACATAGCTTACCTTAACTTTAATAAGACTGTACTCTCTGAGCACTGTCAGAGAATTGGAAAAGAAAGGTGAGGGCTAGACCAGGAAGGGCCTTGGAGGCCCTACTTTTGCTCAGGTCATTGTCTGTGTAAGAAATTTGAAGCAGGGCTGGTGGTCCATACCTGTAACCCTAGCACTCTGGGAGGATGAGGCAAGAGTATGGCAAGTTCAAGTCCTGCTTGGGAAACTTAGCAAGGCAGACCTCAGAACAACAACAACAACAACAAAATGAATTGGGGATTGATCTCAGTGTGAAAGTCCTAGGTTGAATCCTCAGTACTACAACAACAAATAAATTCCACTTTTATTACTTATCCTCACTGCAAAACAAACGAAAATGAGAAAACTGCATCTAGGAAAACTAGAAGGTCACATTATTCCTGGAACTGTGAGCTTATTTTTTTTTCTTCTCTTCTGCTTATGAACCCTAACTCTCAGTTCAGTGCCTAACCTATAGTGCTATAAGTGTTCAATAAGTGTACACACAAATGATTTGTAATTTCTGGGATGTATTTTGTTTCCTGTTTTGTAGGGCATTAGAATTGTGGGATCTCCCATGTGATTGAAATGAGTTTTAGGATAAGACATTAAAAAAAATACAGGCTTTGATTGACCACTGAGCAACTAGAAGTCAAAAAGAGAGATTCGTGATGCAGAAGATTGTTGGTAAATTTTGGTAAATTATTGGACATGTAAAATTACCGTTCTTTGATTATTAGCCATTATCTTAATTACATTTGTTAAGAACTTTTTCATTTACTCACTCATGGAATTCAGGTAGTGCATTTTAGGCTGAGCTAATAATATATAGTCACTACTCTTATTGTTTAAGGAGTAAATTTAATATAAAAAGGAATTGTGACAAAACCTCTGTCACACAGTTAGAGTGTCTCTAGAATGCGAAATGCTGTCATGTACAGTAGGGCAGTCCTGGTTTTATCCTCTCTGAGCTCATAGTTTGGCAGGGAACATGTGCAAAATACCTGTCATGCAAATCATGGCATGCTGACATTTATCCCTGACAACTGTTGCATAATGTCAAACGGTAGGCCTGACTGTACATGCAAACAGCAGGCATGTGCACGGCTGATTCTTGAAAGTGTGCTCATTTCCAGAGATTCTCCATGCTTCAACTAAGTAGTGAAATATAGCAAGAAGGGTTTTCATAATTTATTTCAATAAAATACTTTGTTCACACAATATTGACAGAATTCTGATTTTAAAAAATACGTATCTTTGACATTTCACAAATATACCCCTGGGAATGCTTTCCAAAGATAGAAGGATGGAAGTAAAGATTCAGCCATAAATTTTTGTTTGTTTGTTTCTGTACTGTACTAACATACCAAGCGTGAGTCCTCTTCCATCTTTTATATTACTGAGTCTGAAAGGCTTGTCACCCAGATCTCCACACGGCCAGTGTCATAACCCCATTCAGATCCCTGTTTGAAGGCCATCTTATCGTAGAGATGATCTATTACTTCTTATCACTCTCTGTCTATCCTGCTTTCTTATGATTATTACAGTTTTATTGTAGTACTTAACCACCAGCTGCCATGTTTATTTGTGTGCATTGCTTTTCTTGTCTGTCTTTACTGCTCAGTCCCTGGAATATAAGCTCCAAGGGAGAAGGAGATTTATGTTTTTAGTTTGGGTAAAGTTAGATATTATACAATGAACAAATATTCCCTAAATAGTTATCGATGGAATGAATAACAAAGCCAAAGCAAATGAAATGTTCATCACTAAGTTCTTGGCCAAAGGTATTTGGTAACCACATAACAAAATTCTATACAGCCTTTATAGTGTTTTTTTTTTGTTTTTTTTTTTTTTTTTTTTTT
>NW_022900944.1:24117573-24127440 GCF_012274545.1 Fukomys damarensis
AAAACAAAATTTTTCCACCTTTTTTGTGTTTTTTTTTTTTTTTTTTTTTTTTTTTGTATCAGTGATTGAACTTCGTAACTTGTAGTTGTGAAGCAGGCAGCAGAACCACTGAGCTAAATCCCCGGCCCTAAAATGGTGTTTTTAGAAATAAATACACCCAGTTTTTCAACATGATACATTTTCATAGGAAAAAGAATGTAGTTTGCAAAGCAGGCTTCTCATTTTTCTACTCTGTTTTCTCTCTCACCATTTGTCTATATATTTCTGTACATATGAAACAGAAACAAAAAGTGATAACAACAATTATTTCATTTCCAATGGAGGGAATTAGTTAAATTTATTATTATTCTATCTTTTCTATAAGTATTAGAATTTTTTGTGTTTCTTTATACATTCTACATGCATTTTATTGTTTAAAAAGCATACCCCTCCTCTGGAAAAAAAAGTCACTCTGTATCTTTGTATAGATTAAGAAATCATGCCAAACATTAAATATTTTGTAAGTTTGTTAGTTTGTCTCTCCAGAGTGACATTTCAAACTTGTCATTGGATTGTTACCTGTTACATGTAATATCCTTACATTGCAACCGATTATTTAATGCCTAATTAAAAAATTTGATACAGATTAGATGTGCTAAATGCTGTTGTTAGTATGTCACATTTTAGCATCCTAAGCACATATTTAGAATTTACACTAGTACATATTTAAAACATTGAAATTTAATGCAAACAGAAAACTATCTTCTGATTTCAATGAGGCTTTTGCATTTTGACTGCTTGCTTTCCTCTCTTCTCTGCTGAATTTAGCAATAATCTCTTTACTTATGACAAAAACCTACTTATCCTTTCACTTCCTCTATATGCCTGAGATCCTCAGATATATTTATAGGAAAGTTCCTGAGCTACTGCTTTGAGACTGTAAAGAGTAATTATGAAAATAATACTCCATTTAACTGATATTCCTTGGGTAAACTTTCAGTATTTCTCCCACTATGGATCAGCCCATGAATTCCTGAGAAAGATTAAAAATACATTTTAAACTTCTTTAAACTTTTAAAAACCTTAAATTAAATGCTTAACTTTCTTTAAATGTGTGACACCATCAATCACAATTTTACATTTAGACACATAATAATGTATAATCTTGGCTTCCTGTCCACTTGTAAAAATGGGAATAGACTTGGAGAAATAAGCAATTTCCCAACAGAAAATTGGAAATTCTGCCAACCAATTCCAGGTGACCTGCCATCAATCAGTGTTAAATTCTCTGGGGCTATTGTTGAAGGGTATTGCTATTAGTGAAGGGCTTCACCTGGTGACTAATGGTATATAACAAATACGTTGAAGAACTATGGAAACCCCCTGAATCTGTAATTGTCTGGTAGCTTTCAGCAGAGGCCTTTCCCGGCAATTGAGAAATAAAGTGAGATTTTTATAATCTCCTTGCAGCTCTCTTACTAAAATATCTGTTTTTAGAGAAATAGGTGAAATGATTATGCCATGCAATTAGATTAAATTAGCTGACAAAATGTTTCTTTATGACTAAACTGTTTAATGTAGACATTTGGAAATATGTGGTATCATTTGGAATAAGTGCAGATGTGACAATTATTCTGATTCTGAAGTTAAATAAGAAGTCTAAGTTTGCAATAGACTCTCCTTGTTTGGTATTATTAAGTAATTATGATTAATGTCTGAAATTTAATGTTCCATGGTTATAATTTCCTTATTTGCAAGAGTGGGTACATTAGGAATTCATTAAAAATGCAAGCTCTTCAAATATCTGAAAACTACAAATATAGTCAAGACTTTGTGGAGGTTAGGAAGCATTTTTTCAATAAGGAGCCATGATGGGTGAATCAACAGCTGGCAGATAAACTATGATGAATTTCTAGTACTGAAATGAGGTGGTAGACAAATGGGTTTGTTCATTGATGTCAAAAATCAAATCCATTTTGATGTAAAAATCTAATTGCAAAGCATATCTTCCATTCCTCTGACTTTCAACTGTAAAGAATGAAGCAGGTAAAACTTAGAGCTTGAGAAAATGGCTAATGTTGGTGGGTTGGCCATGGATATATGACAGCAGCAATATCCAGCAGTCTCAAGAAGAAGTTTATCTTAAAGCAGTGAAAATAGCAAAATCAATCAATTGATTGCTTGATCAATCAATCCAGCACTCCTAGAGCACCTGCCTTACCAGGTGGTTGTGAGTATTTGAGGAATCGAGGTGTTTAAAACACCCAATCTTGCATTTGTCCTTTCTGGAAAATGTCATTTAAAGTGATGACCTAGAATTATCTGTGTGGTGGCCAATGAATTGGCCTTTGTCTACTGGGTATGATGAAATGAATTCAAGAGATCTGTTAAGAGTGTATCCCTCACTCCTTCCATTCTTTGGGGAGGTTGTTTGCAACCAAAAGAAGACTGTGATTGCCAGAGAGTTATTGACCACAGAAAAAGCAAAGCTTGGAGTAATAACATGATCTGAGCAGGAAGTCTTAAAGGGTTTCTTTCTGAGCAACCGTGAGGCTGGACCACGGGAGACAATTAGAAACAGAGTGTTGGGGCATGTGGTGATGACTGTGAGTGAAAAGCTAGTATCTATTTCAAATTTAGAGTGAATTTGTAAGGGCTCACTTTTAAAATCCAAATTCATGAACTTTTTGTTTACTATTATTGGTAGTGTTATGTAAAATATCTGGTGTATGGGGTTTATATTTTGAAGCTGTGTTTCTTGAATGCGAAAACATTGTGGGATCTGATGTAATGATGTTTAGAATGTAGGGTAGTAACACTTAACTACAGTCCATCTATAACTTAAATGTATTTCTGTCTTGTTACTGCAAGATGTAATCAGAGGAATTGTGAAGGTCCTAAAACAGACAACTCAAATGATCAGTGGAAAGGTGAGTTGTTATATATATACTGTGAAGATTAAGATTTTATTCTAGAAAGATGAGCATTTTCCTAGCATAGGCTATTACAGTAAAATACCAAAGAGCAGGTACATAAACAACATTTTTTTCTCACAGTTTTGGAAGCTGAGAAATCAAAGTCAGGAGTGCCAGAATGGCTGGGTTTTTAAAAAATTAACTTTATTGGTACATTTAATGTATACAATATAATGACATTCATGGTTGGAAATTTGTACCTTTACATAATCAATCTTGGTTCTTATTTTTCTCCCATTCCCTGCCCTCCCTTTATCCCCTCTACTCCTTCCTATCTACAAATACTTTGTTTCCATTTTTTCTTTTTCTTATATTAATTCCATTCCCATCTTTCTCTTCCCATATCCCTCCCATTTCCCTTTCCACTTAGCACCTTTTCTCATTTCACAGGAAGTTCACAAAACAAAATTGTAGGGCTGGGGATTTAGCTCATTGGCACTGTGCATGCCTGGTAAGTGCAAGGTCCTAACACCCCACCCCACCCCCCAAACCCTCAAATTGTATATAACATGTTACCAAACTATAGGGTAAACTATTGATAGGTATCAGGTTCCTTTTGCTGCTATAACAAATTACTACAGAGTTATTAGCTAAAAACAATACAAATTTATTTTCTTACACATTTTTAAGTCAGAGGTCCAAAATGAGTTTTAAGGGATTAAAATGAAGGTGTAGGCAGGACCATGTTCTTTTTGGAGGCTGTAGGGGTTAATTCATTCCCTGGCTTTGGCAACTTTAGAGACTGCCAATTTCCTTGGCTTATGGCTATAAATCACTCTACCTCTGCTTCCTTTGTCACAATACTTTCTTAGCCCTGGACATTCTTGCCTCTTCTAAGAACCCTTGTGATTATGTTGAGCCTACCTAAATAACACAGATTAACCTTCCCAAATCAACATTTGCAACTTAAGCACACCGAGGTCTTTTTATAGTCGTAGGCACCACACGTTAGGGTGTGGATATCTTTGTAGGAAAGTGGGAGCATTGTCTGACTACCGCATGATGCCGTGAGACAGCTCAAGCAATTTAGAAAAAGAATCAGAAATTATTGGAAGTATTTAGGAGAACGAGACATGAAATGATTTGTCTAACTACATTTTCTTTTCTAAAATTAACCTGTATGTTGAGAAAATAGTTACATTAATAGGTGACAGAGTTGTATGGGTTAATTTGGAATATGATTTATGGCTTCTTTCTGCTGCCATTAGTAAGAAGATGACTTGTCACGTGTTTTAAAAAGTTCCCCAAAAGTACTGCCTGATGACTAACCAGTGTGGATGCATCACTTCTGTAGGCCAGGGCACGTGATATTTACTTATAAGATGAGGGCACAAGTTAAGATACAACGAGGTCATTGTTTTTAATGCTCCTTCTTTTCTTTCCTTCCATCCTCCTCCTTCTTTCTCACTCTCATTTCTCTGTCTCTCTCTGTTTTCTCTCAAGAAGTTGTAGCCTTGAGTCTATGGATAAAAAGAACAGCTTTAACCAAATCTGTTTTTGTTTTCTTGAGACAGGGTCTCACTGTGTAGCCCAGGCTGGCCTTGAACTCACTGTGATCTTCCTGTCTTAGCCTTCCAAGTGCTGGGGTTATAGGTGTGCACCACCATACCCACTGGCTCTTCATTCCTTCTTCTTCTTTTTAATCCAAATCTTCAGAAAGGAAGTCTTTTGTATGGGCCACACCCCCTTTTTTGAATTACAAAAATGTGCTCTATCTTGACTTCATGAATTTGAAAGTCAGAGAGGGCAGATGTACAATCTGAGGTATTTCTAGTACTGTTTGCTAGACGGTCAAAGAAAAATAAAGCTAACTACATACACAATTTAATATGAAAATCTAGTGGGAGTATTTTAGCAGCTCTCCCACATAAGAACAGAAACTCTGAACGAATAGAACAGCAGTCACCTCTTTGGATTGGAGTCATAAACAGATTGAGTATATTTTCTTTAAGTACCTAGTGAGTAGAGGCAAACCATTCCACAGTAGGCTGTTTGTGTCACTGAAAGCTGAGTCTAGGCATTGTGGCTTACCTTTTTACTTGCCTCGGGACTTTAGCAGGAGTGTATCTGCATAGGATCATAGTTTATGCTTGGAAAGAGAGCATGAATGATACACATTGACCTTTCAGAATGTCCTTTGAAAATTAAACCTATCAGAAACCCAGCAGAAAGTCGAGAAATAAGACCAGAGAATGGGACTTTCTAATGTTAGTTTCTGTTTCATATTTGAACTAAATGTAAGGGAGACAGCTTTCAAAGTCAGGAGCTTCACAAAGCAAAAGCAAAAGCAAAAACAAAAACAATAATAGAGCAATTAACCATGATGGGAGTTCTAATAATTCCTCGTTGCTGGGAAGATTTCCTCTAGAAATCTTCTGATTGGCTTGTCTTCATCTGGGCAGTACAGGAAGCTCTCCAGTTGCTCAACCTGATTCTGAGTTCAGAGGGTGTACCTCTTTGGGAATTGTCACAGCTAGGGTTTAAACTGAGACTTTCAGATTCACTATATCCTGCACTTGTGACTAGCCTTCTGAGTACAACCCCATGATACAGTAGTTCTTTGATCACCAGTCATTCGCTAACTAGGTTTTCAACAAGGTCTGCCTGGAATATCTTTTCTTCTTTTACTATCTTATATCTTCTTAATTACCTTATTAATTTGGAAAGCCTCCCGGAAGGCTTTCCAATACCCCCCACTTACCTTTACATTCATCATTTCTAGTTTTTACTTATTTGTAATTTAGTACTCCAGTAGAATGTTTATTTACTGTTTCTTAAATCTGTAGTCTGTGTGTATTTTACAGTAAGAAGAATGACCTATCCCTCCCCATGTTATATTCAGTGTGGTCTCACACATAATAGGTGCATGATATACATGTAAATGAAAGAAGAAATAAATGAATACATGAGGGAGGTGCCAGCCTGAGGTTGGGTTACTGAAACATAACTGTAAAATTCTCTTTAGAATCATACCTGTTCCCATAAGATGAGACTTGGTGACGACAGAGAAATGCATTAATATTTAAAATTGATTAACTCATAATTTTACCTAATTGGGAAAAACCACAGGTAACATGGTGGTAGTCACAAACATATCTTAAAACTAAAGATTATTTCATCCTTCTTGGATTTTGAGAGCCACAGTCAAGCATAATGTTTATTTTAAAAAGCAATAGATATCACATATTCATATCAGTGAATTTCTTACATTGGACTCATGTGTCTGGTGCCACTGAAGTACAGTGGAGCAGAATTTATTTCTTAGAACCATCTGCTCCCATTTACAGAAGAGCTAGGCTTAGAGAAGTGAAGAGACTTGCTTTGCTTTGCAAAGCCAGCATGTGTTTTAGTTGGGGATCTAAACTTGCCCACTCTTACCCTGAAGCTATATTTTTAGCCATCAGCCCATCCTGCAAGATTTGCTCATCTCAAAAGCCCAAAACGCTTTGGTCATACTTTTTATTTATGATACGCACTTAAGTTAGAGTCTCTGTAGCAACACTAGGGAAAGAAGACCAGTGTAACACATAGCCAACAGGAATAGAATCATTTAGAAGGAAAGCAAGATTCATATCAAGTAATTCTGCAGAAAGTAAAGCCATGTTGATTTAAGAAAATGGCCAGTTCAGGGTGAGAGAAGAAAAGAAACTCTATTAGACTTCCCACAGCTGAGAATTTGCATACTTTAAATGCTGTTTCATTTCATTCCCCAGATTTATCACATTGCAACTTTGTTAATCTCTTTCCTGATCTTGATTTTGTCAGATTTTTCTGTCTCTGGAGTTTTGCACCTACTGCTTTACCTTCTAGAGCTCTTCTTCTCATAGATATTTCAATGCCTGGGTCACTGTCACCCTTTATACCTGGAGCACGGTAGACATCCAATAAGTATTGACTTAAAGAAAGAAACAGAGGCATATGAGTTGCTGGCTTATTTAGCATCATTTTTATACTGATTTGCTTTCAGATCTCTCTCCACTACTGCATTTTGAGAAACTTGCTGCTAAACACACTCCCCAGTACAGAACAGGGAGAGGAGAAGTGAACCAATCTTAATTATTTGAGTATCTTTGATATACGAGGTTTTTGCATATTACTGCCCCTTAAATCCTCAAAATATCCCCCCCCTTTTTTTTTAGCAATTTGTAAACTTGAAATTAGAGGTTCAGAGAAGTGAAAAGTGTAGTCACAACTATTAAAACCAGCATTGCTAGCAGGTCTAACAGATTCAAGAAGCCATCCTGTTTCTACTATGCGAGAGTGACCTGTATTAATGAAATTAGTGGAACAATTTATTGTGGAAAAGGAGGTAAAAGAATAGGGACAAATATCAGAAAATGTTAAGGAAGATGTTTGCATAAGGTGGAACTCATGAATTTTCTCCATTTAGTGCATCCCTTTCTTTAGCCTAGAATAATTAGATTAGCTATATGGCCATTGTGGTAAAAAAAATCTACCTTCATGAAATGTCAGAGAGCAAGAAATAAGGTGATATTTTTATAATAAATAAGTTTTCGTAGCATAGCCAAGTCCAAGTTTTCTCTGCTGGTAAATTTAGCAGTATAGCAGTTAGGACATAGAAGTAGGGACACTGGTCAACCACATACAATGGGCTTTAGGTGCCAAATATTGATGAATGAAAAAGAAAGCAGGAAAAGTGAGGGTAGCGAACACAGTGCAAAGCTGCTCTATTTCTCATTGTCACGTTGGCCTAGTACATACAGAGGAACACCTTCATAACCTTATTGGGCTTTGAATCCTATTGTGTTGTGCTATCTTTAAGCCCTTAACTCATGGTAGTATAGGAGGGGCAAGGAACAAGCGTCTTGTGGTCAGGCAGACATGAATTTGATTATTAGGTAGAATTTAGGCCTATTTTCTGATTGACACTTAGATGTTTTTGTTTTAAGCTAAGGTCTCTTAGCCTCAATTTCTTTAACAAGAAACAAAGAATATCTAAATTTAGATTTGTGTGAACTAACCTCAGAAATACTACAAAATACTTTGCACAGAAAAAAAGCCCTTCATAAAATGAACTTTATTTATAGTTACTACTACTACTGTTAATAATGGCAATAATAAACCAATAAAATGATAAAGATATTAGAAACAATGGTGCATTATTTTTTATATAACATGTAATCATTAGGTAGAATTAATTGTGATTTGTTTTCCATAAGCTGGTAAAGTGCATAAAGAAAAATGGTTATTTGAATTATATACTATTTATGTACTTTATCTTAAAAGGAGACATTATTCCTTTAATAGATACTTAGTATAGTTATGTATTGTGCTGTCTCTCTTCACTTGTTTGAATAATTACTTTATGACTGAGACTTATAGAAACCTGATTAAAAATCACCAATAATACTGCTTCTTTCTTGCTCTTCTTATTATTTAATAAGATGTGAAAAACAATTATATCCACTAATAAAAAGCTGACTATTGAAGCAACTGAGCAGTTGGTATCATTTCTTTTCTTTTTATTTGTAGCCTTCAAGTGAATCAATGGCTATTTTTGTGACAATGAATAATTGAGTTCTGCTTTGGGAACCTGAAAATGGGAAAATAGAGAAACAAAGAAGAAAAAGGAAAGTGACTTAAAAAATTGAAAGAGCCACATAGAGGTTCTGAATACTAACCTGTCTTTGCCTGAGGGTACTGCCACCCCTTCCAATAAAGACACTAGTTTCCACCCTGATGGCTTTCAGGAGAGCAGGACTTCAGAATCAAATGAGCATCAATGTTAATAATACTTACGAGGCAGTTAGAGAAACCGTTTATCAGAAACAGGATGTTTCTAAAGTGGTGTTTGTCAGCTGAGACGTTTAGATTTGTTCTAATGACAAAGGAGAATGTGGTTAAATTAATCAAGTAATAGCCAAACTTTTGCTTTGGTAAGGAAATTAAGCACTCAGTCTGGAAATCAGATGAAGGATACACACAGAGCTGGATCTATTTGATCATTGAAACTCTGTTTCAGTAAAGAAGTAAAGAAGAATAACAAACAGCTCCACAGAAAAATGAATCCCATTGGCTTCTTTTGTGGTAAAAGCACAAAAAAGTAGAGTTGTGACTTTTTCTCCCAATGAATTTTGCTCCATTCCAAAGGCACACTGTTTTGAGATTATATCATCCCTATATCCACCCATTAATCAATATCTCAAAACATACAGGTAAATATAGAACATTATCACTTAACTTTGTAAAATTCCAATTCTAGGTACCAGTGATGCAAAGTAAAGACTTCAAAGATTACCTTATAGCTCCAGATCTATTGTTAATTGGCTAAACAACCTTCTTAGATACTCTTTCTAACTAAGACAAAGCTTTCCAATAGAGCCCTGGGATATAGATAATCTGATCCAGGGCTACACAGACTGTGGTTTAAGGATGTGTAGCAGTTCAATCCCCAAATGAGAAATAGATCAGTGAGGTATCAATGGGAGCAAAAAAGAAGTTAGAGACTGGTCTATATCCAAACACCCTTTAAGAGGAAACTGAGGGTTAGTCAGTATTTCCTATCTTTCAACTCTCAAGGGGGAATTTTGTTTGCCTTCAGATTCTCTTGGAAAAATATTTGGATAAAATTAAGAATGGGTTGATTTGAATCTGCTCCCATTACCACCTAGTAGCTTTTGCCATTAAGCTTATCATATTGAGTACCTTCAATCAGAGGACACTGACTGCCTACTGCCTACTCAGGAGGGTCTTTTTTTTTTTCTTTTTATTGAGTTTATTGGTACATTCTAGGTATACAATACAGTTACATTCATTATTGGGATCCTGTACCTTTACATGATAGGTCTTGATTCTCATTTTTTCCCCTTGTCCCTGCCCTCCCTTCACCCCCTCCTCCCCTCCCCATTTACAAACACTTTATTTCCATTTTTTTGTTTTCTCATATTTTTTT
>NW_022900944.1:24127522-24149095 GCF_012274545.1 Fukomys damarensis
GTATTTCAGTAAGAAATCTCTGTATGAACATTACAAATAGGGAATCCTAAAATAAAACTAAAAAGGAAAGTAAAAGCGAAAAAGCAATGATGTAAAATTAAAATAATCAGGAGGGTCTTTAAAGAGGTGAAAAATAGGTTTTAACATGACATTTTAGAGCTGGGCATTTCCTGTGGTTAAATAACTTCATACCTGTGGAAGTCACAACAGAGAACACAATTGACTAACTGAGGTTACTTTTGCACACTTGTGCCCCCACACCTCCTGAATGCCAATCACATAAGCTTTTCATGGAAATACATCGATATAGTCCATGCTTTTGAAGGATTTTTGTGTCTCTTTGTAACATGCCTGTGTGTAAAAGCTAGAGATGAATTAGAACATTAAAAAACAAAACAAAAAAACAAATGGGGATAAGGCAGAGATTTAAGGTTTGAGCATCTACTGTGTGTCAGAAAATTTTCTGTGTTTGTTTCTTTTAACTATATGAGCAATGGATATGGCCATTCCCATAGCGTAGCTGATATAGCTAATGCTCAGAGGATTCTGTAACTTACCTATGGGCTTAATAATGGATATGTCAGGTTGAAAGTCTTTATATGGTATGAAGCTGGAGCATTTACATTCTTTTAAGGAAGTGATTTCAGTAAGAAATCACTAAACAGATGCAATTAAACAACTTTTTCTCGTCTTCAGTAAGGAAAATGAGATTTCAAAGCCACTTTGGGGTTTCCAGTGTAAGGTGGAAATTGGCATGATCCACAATGGCCGAGAAGAGGAAGGCATTTGGGGAAGAGAGTGAGAAACATTCATCTGGTCTTTTTTTTTTTTATTTTTTGCATTCACTGTTAGTGACATATAACTTCTAATCAAGCATTTAATGCTTTATATTTGTAACTCAGTAAAAGGCTTTTCATTTCAATTCACCTCCTAGGTGTTCTATGTCAGGCAATTATTCTACCAGAAGGTTTTCAAAGTCTGAGAAATTAAATGGGCGGTTCTTAAAGCAACACTCTCTTGAAAGCATAATTACAGTTAAGTAATAACAATCCGGAACATGCAAATTGGGTTTTCTTCTTCCTTAGGCACCCAGGGCTTCTTCCATTACCATTAGAGCATGATGCTGGTGTATAAGAAAGGAAACTGGAATCCCATGACCAGAGCAGTCACCCTTGTGATTCAGAAATGAGAGCATCCTACCCAACTGTATCATATTAGGCTTGCAGAAAATTAAGTCCCTTGTATCTGTTAGGTTATTTGCTTTGCTTATTATATTTTCACAGCTAGTAGTGAGATTACCTGAAGGTACATTGTAACAAAAGAGCTGAGCTAGGACCCTAGAAATGCGTAACAGGAAGATCTGGGGTGGTAGATGGTGTGATTAACATCAATGCTGCTGGAATCTAGGATTTACAGGATGTGTGGAATTTACCTTCAGACCAACCAAAAGTTAGACAGCATAGCTGCTTGTTATGCCCGGAATCTGCTTATGTTTATAGCTAAGTGAATGCACATCGAGGCTATACTCAGGTGAAATCAATAAGACACACATATGTAAATACTGAATAGTTTCTCCTGTGTGAAAACTAAAAGTGTAAATAAGACACAAATTGTATAATTGATATTGTGTAATAGGAAGAAAAGACCTAAAAGAGTAGAGGAAGTGAGAGGGGTAGGGGAAAGGTAAAAAGGGAAAAGAAAAACATATGTGAAAGGGAAAAACATGGAAACAATGTCTTTGTAAACAGGAAAGGGTGGATGAGGAGGGCAGGGGAATGGGGAAAAATAAGAATCAAGATAAATCATGCAAAGGTACGAGATCCCAATGATGAATATAACTGTATTGTGTACCTAAAATAAACCAATAAACTTAAAATAAAAAAGAATCTGCTTATGGTGTTGTTTAGGAGGCCTCCCTGAGTGAATCATTTTATTGGCAAACTTCTGAAGATGTATCCAGATTTCTGAAATCTAGTTTTTTTTCATTGAGTTTATTGGTAATTTTTTGGTATACAGTACAGTTACATTCGTCATTGGGATCTTGTACCTTTACATAACAGATCTTGGTTCTCATTTTTTCCCCTTACCCCTGCCCTCCCTTCACCCACTCCACCCTCCCCTATTTACAAAGACTTTGTTTCCATTTTTTTCCTTTTCTCGTATTTTTTCTTGTCCCTTATTTCCCTTTCTCTACCCTTACCACTTCCCCTATGCCTTTAACCCTTTTTTTCCTATTTTACATTGTCAGTTATACAATTTGGATCAGTCTTACACTTTTAGTTTTTCACACCAGAGAAACTATTTGGTATTTACATATGTGTGTCTTATTCATTTCACTTAAGAGTATGGCCTCAATATTCATCCATTTTCCTATGAATGACTCTAGTTTCTCATTCTTAATGGCTGAGTAGTTATTCCATTTTATAGAACAACCACATCTTCTTTATCCAGTTTCCAAATGATGAGCAATTGGGCTGTTTCCAAGTTTTAGCCTTTACAAACTGTGCCACTATAAACACGGGTGTGCATATATCTCTGTGATATAATTCCTTTAATTCTTTTGGAAAGATACCCAGCAGAGGGAAAGCTGGGTCATCAAATGGGATCTCTAGACCTAGTTCTCTGAGATATCTTCATACTGACGAAATCTGGTTTTTCCCACATGAATCTGGGTATTCCTGTGAAGGCATTTTGCTGATAGAATTAAAATGACGATCAGCAGACTTTAAAATGAAGAATCATCTGAGCGTGTCGGGTTGGGTCCAATGTAATCACAGGAGCCCTCGAAAGGAGTAGAAGAGCAAGGAGACGCTGTGAAGTAGAGGAGGCAGAGGAGGCGAACAGCGTGAACAGCGACTGTCTCACTTGTGCTGGCACTGTAGTGTAGAGGGCTACACACCACATCTAAGGAAAGTCCTGGCAGCTCAGATTGCCTTTCCCAACCATTGAGAGCCATCGAGAAAATAAGACCTCAGTCCCACAACCGTTATGAAACTGATTTCTGCCAACAACGAAATGAACTTGGAAATGTTTTCCCTTGGAAGCCCCAGAAGGGAATATAGCTCTGGTAACGCTGTGACTTCTGTCATCTTAGATTACACCAGGCCCGCCAGATTTCTGACCTACAGAGCCGCACTACAGCAAACAGGTATTGTTTCAAACCTTGGCATTTGTGGCGATTTGTGATTGCAGCAATAGAAAATTAATAAAACATTTTGTAGTTGGGAACTGAGGAATCTCTCTATGGTATTTTCAGCCAAACTTCTTCATGTTTTAGGGTAAGATACTGTTTTTAGACAACTGGTCATTTTTTAAAAATTCCAATTAAAGGCATCCATCTTTTGTTTGAGGGTGGGGAGAGTAGTAAACTGCATGTTGAACCATAATTTTATTTGAATGGACTTTGCTTACCATTCTCAGCTCCAACAGTTTTTCCCCTCTACCGACTAGGAGGAATTAGAGTAAGGATGGTATGTGCTTGAAGAATATTTTCTAAAAATATATTATTTACTGACAATATAACAAAATAAAAATACATTGGATAATTTTCCTGGGATGGCATAAAACATACAATAAATGGAATACCTTAACAATTGAAATTTATTGTCTCATAGCTTTGGAAGCTAGAAGTCTAAGATCAAGGCATGGGCAAGGTCAGGTTCTCTCCGATGACTCTAGAGTGGTTCATTTCTTTACTTCCTTGTGTCTTCTGGAGATGCCAGCAATCCTTGGCATTCTTTGACATGTAGACAGAGAGTTCCAGTTTCTACCTTCCTACGAAATGGCGTTTTCCTGTGTATCTTCACATGAGATTCTTCTCTGTATGTCTGTGTCCAAATTTCTTTCTTTTAAGGAAACTGGTCATTGGATTAAGACCCACACTAAATTAGCAGGACCTTACCTTGTAAAACTCTGTAAATGAGGTCATATTCTGAGGTTCCAGTTGAACATGAATTTTAGGAGAGACATTGTTCAATCCAGTACAGACAGGATGTTTGTCTCCCACATTAGCTTTGGAAAGAAAAATCATGAAAGAATTACTTAAAACATCTAAATTCGTGGTAGCTTCCTCCATCAAACATTTCAAACAGTTAATCTCATGTTTCTGTCTGTGTGGTACCCAGCTAAAGTGGCTGAGAGTTCACAGTTAAACTTAACTGAAGTATTTTATGATATTTGAAGGAAATAGAATGAAAATCATGCTTTCTTCTGATCACCAAAGAAGATGGAGACTAGTTTAGAGTTTTACAATATTGACTCTGGGTGGTAGAAAACTGTAAGGCAGTTGTTCTCTACTTTAATAAAATTAATACACACAGACATAGACACACACACATCATATGTTGATCTGGTTGATCTGCATGGAGAGTGTGGAGAGAATTCATAATACTAAGTGACAATTAGTAAGCCCTCCTTCATGCCAATAGGATGTATTTAACACTGGTGAATACAGTCATATCTTGATACTCAAATTCTTCAGATATCTGCCTATTTGGTTCTCAGTGCATTTGAAAATTTTGTAATTTCTTGAAACTCCCCCCCAGTATATAGGTCTTTGCAGGTTAGTCTGCCCTTGACAATATTATGGCTTAGCTCTGGATAACACACTGATAGAATTCCTTCCAGATCTTACTGCAAATGCGAAAGAAGAACATAATGGAAAAGATGGAAGCGTTTTGCTGACATTTCTTTTTGCTTTCAGTGTTTGTACTGAAAGAAGGAAATTACCACCACCCTGCCCTTCCACCACTGCTACCAGCAACAGCAATAGCCTGTGCTTCTTTGCTGTGCACTTGACTCTGATTAGGCTATAAACTCTGTAAAACTGCGGTGGTTGGACCTAATAGTACTCCAGGAGTGTATTAGATGCTAGAGGGTCTTTTCGTTTGAGGTTATATAGCTCGTAGTGTCATGTTAGGCATTAAAAGCTGTTTAGTTCTACTTGTCATGTAAAGGTACAAGATCCCAATAATGAATGTAACTGTACTGTATACATAAAATGTACCAATGAACTCAATGAGGAAAAAAAAAAAGTTGTTTACTTCTGAATGCTCAGAAGAAGGCTGGGAAATTCTTGACCTTTAGCTTTCTGCATAGTCATTATCAAGCATGACTGAAATCTCTACCACTAGGTAAACCTGGATAGGCCACAATCAGTGCTAGCAGTTTCCTACATAGTTCCATAGGCGTTTTCTCAAATCTGTGCGTATATATCGGTCTGTCTTCTGTCTGTCTGTCTGTCCATCTATCTATGCCAAATATGAGCTTAATGTCAAACATTTTATTTGGCTTCAGCACCTTATCTGTGTATGAAATGAATGTACAGTTAAGTCCCTGATGTATGAACATTTGTGTTGCAACTGTTTTTTTTTTCAGCTTTAATTGAGTTTATTGGTACATTTTAGGGATACAGTACAGTTACATTCATTGTTTGGATCTTGTACCTCTGCATGACAGGTCTTGGTTCTCATTTTTTTCCCTTACCCCTGCCCTCCCTTCACCCCCTCCTCCCCTCCCCATCTACAAACACTTTATTTCCATCTTTTCATTCTCTCACATTTTTTTTCTTTTCCCTTATTACCCTTCCCCTACCCATCCCACCTTCCCTACACCTTTAGCTCCTTTCTTCCCATTTCTAAATGTCAATAATCTTATTAGGATCTTCTGTATTATTGCAGATTATTCACACCAGAGAGACTATTCGGTATTTACACATGTGTGACTTATTTATTTCACTTAGGAGTATATCTTCAATATGTATCCATTTTCCTATGAATGAATCTATTTTCTCGTTCTTTCTGGCTGAGTAATATTCCATTTTATAGAAAAACCACATCTTCTTTATCCAGTTTCCAACGGATGGGCAAAGGGGCTGTTTCCAAGTTTTAGCTATTACAAACTGTGCCGCTATAAACATGGGTGCACATACTTCTCTGTGATATGATTCTTTTAGTTCTCTTGGAAAGATACCCAGCAGAGGGATGGCTGGGTCAAATGGAACCTCCAGTCCAAGCTCTTTGAGGTATCTCCATATTGATTTCCACAGTGGTTGCACTAGTGTGCACTCCCACCAACACGTGTTGCAACTCTTCACAGGTACAAACAGACCTCGCTGAAGAAACGTTTGTAGATGCACACAAACATGGGAGTGGCTCACGTATCTGCCTTACCGTTTTAAGGCAACTGTAAAAGTAAAAACAGTTTATTTAGCATATAATCCCAGCACTCAGGAGGCTGAGGCAGGAGGATCGCTGTGAGTTCAAAACCAGCCTGGGCTATTTTGTGAGTTCCAGGTCAGTCTCAACTACATAGTGAGACCCTGTCTCAAAAAACCAAAACCAAAACCAAAACCAAAACCAAAAACAAAAAACACCCCCCCAAAACCCCTCCAAAACCAAAAAACCCCAAAACAGTTTATTTACAGTATTTGTGCTTTCTTAATGCTTTATGTTGTGTATTTATTTCAAAGCTGTGCAAGACTCACTTTGTTGGACTTACAAATGAGTTCAACTTATGAATGTTCTCCTAGAATGGAACTCATTCATAAGTCAGGAGCTTACTGTACAGTATTTGTGATACCCTTCATAGTTAGTTCATGAACATAACCAAATTTTACCTTTGCTTTTGTAGTTAAAGCTTTCAGTGTTTATTTTAGAATAAATTGTGTCTGTCAGATCTAATGTTTTGATCAGGGAGATACAGAATATTCTGTACACTGACTTTCGTAATAAGACCCACCATTTACCAAATACCTCTGATGTTCCAGGGACTATGCTCAGGACTTCATGCTATAAATATCTCCCTAACAATAATAATAACTGAATGAAATAGGGACATAGTTAACTCTCAACACAATCTTTTAGAGATGAAGGAAAAATCAAGATATGCTATATGCATCTGTATTTGTACCAATTCCCCCAAACAACTATAACTGTGATGTAGTATTGAAAACATACACTAATTCAATAAAATAAAGAAGAAACTAAAGCTAAAGCAACATTCAGAAACAGTAACCAAACCACCCAAGGGCATGTAACTAGTAGTGGTTAAAAAAAAAAATCACATCTAAGTTGGTTGTTGCCGTGAATGCTTTAAACATAGGCTCCACTTACTGTCTGTGTGTTTTCTACTTTTTTTTCCCTTAGGGTACAGAAGTGGGGTCTTCATGGTAAGGAAACTAAAGTTAGGCTTTGTAGATTGTGTTCAGTCTCAGTCGTGAGGAACAGCCATTGGCTAGCTATAACCAGGGGATTGGGGGCCGCATATGACTGTGCATGTGGTATAGTATGAGATCAGAGATAGCCTGAAAGAGGACCTTCAAATTCTTTTTCTTTCCCTCTCTCTTGTCTCTTTTTTCCTCTTTCCACCCTAAAATTTCTTTCTTTTTTCTGTCCTGTCTCTCCAACTCAGTCTCTTGCTCCACCATAGTGTCCCTCATCTCCCTTTTTATTCCAGTTCCTGAAGAACTCAGACTTCTTTTTTTATTTTTTGTTTTTAGGACGGGTTTCTCTTTATGTTCTTTTCTCCAGTCATTTTACCTCACTCATGGCTCTGTACCTTCAAGGGAAGGCAAGCGCCTGTTACTGTTAAGGGGATATATTCCTGTCCTTATTCCTGCACTCTCTCTATCCCCCCTGAACTTAATAGCTTTGTAAAGATAGTAAGGTAATTCTACAACCTCTGGATTCACTTCAAACCTGCTCTAATTCTTTCACTTATCTAATCCTCTTGTTCTAAGTCGAACCCCCCATCCTAAATGGTAAAGATGCCATATTGAAAAGAATATTCACTGCAAACATACTATGAGCTGCTTCTTGAAATTAATCTAATTCACATGAGTTAAAGGTGATACATTAATGACTACCATAAGTGGTCAGTTGGCAAGCTGTGCCTGATCCTATTGGGCTGCTGAATGTATCAATTGGGACAAAGAGTGGTGATTGATTTAAAGAGTTGTTTTCTCTGATAGTATAATAGCACTTTAAAAAAGTGCTATAGAAATGGCATTGGAGTGAGACAACCTAGTTTGACTTTGATTCTGTCAGAAGAGTGATGTACACTTTGGAGAGTGTCTAGTCATTTGACTTCTTGAGATTTCCTTTAGAAATTTTTCCATTGAAAAACTGAACCGGAGATGTAAAAAATTTATTTATGTGGCTATCCGAACGACATATGGATCATAGGGGTGGAAGGACTGAGATTGTGGCTGCATGTCTTTCTCTTTCGTTCTCCCTACTCCTCCATTCCACTTTCCCCTGGAAGGTGAAGGATTTTCTTTCTAATCCCCTTACACCCTTTCTATCCTTTTCTGTTCCCATGATTCCTATTCGTGAGACCATTGCAGTCCTCCATTATGTTAGGGGCCGTACCTTGTATTCATTGCAATTTGAGACTTTTTTTTTTAGCATTGACTCAACACATGCAGAATTTCTCTGGTCAACTGCCAAGTCTTGCTATATCCTTGCTATGCTGTCAAGTTAACAGAGTTGTAAATTAAGTAAAGTGACTGTCTTAACCCTGGGAAGTTGAACTCAGAAGGCATTTTATCAAAATAAATGAGCTGAGTTAAATAATTTTGGCTGCCATTTGACTTAATTAAGGTTAACAGTTTTACAGGAAGCCCAGATGGTCCAGAGAAACTCAAATTCTTGCACTGAGTTCTCGGTGGCTGCTGAGAAATACCACCAGTTACTTTACACTTGACGTTGCCATAAAGATCAGTTTACAACGAGGACTCTTGGTTTTTCTACTCAAAGCAGAATGAAAGGTTAGTCAGAGTTATAGACTGTGAGTTGGGGTATTCCTTCTTGTTTGTCTGCCATTATTGATTTCCTTTTGTTTGGATTTTTGGAACCTCTCTAGCCTTTGCAATGGTGATGACTAAAAAGATCAAGCCAAACTTTGATAGATAATAAACTTTTTTTTTTTTTTTTTTTGAGGCAGGGTTTGACTATGTAGTTGAGACTGACCTGGAACTCACTATGTAGCCCAGGCTGGTCTTGAACTCACAGTGATCCTCCTGCCTCAGCCTCCCAAGTGCTGGGATTACAGGCGTGCGCCACCACGCCCGGCCTGATAATAAACTTTTAATTGACAACTAGATAAATACATAAGACCTTTAAATAATTCATAACTATCGCTGCAGTGTAATACACACTTACGATGTTCCAAGAACTGTGTCAGACACATCAAGTCTATTTAAATATCAGAACAACTCTCAATTTTCAAACGAGAAAGTTGGCCCGAGACTCTGATCTCCATAAACACATTTCCTTTTTTAGTTTAGCTTTCCACGGTTTCTTTAATGTCCATACTTGGCAGGTAGAAGATAACACTTACTCATTGCTCATTGTGCTATTTCTGACCCACTTGCTTTGTCCTAGTCTCTTCAATGTTTTCTTTTTCTCAAAGTCTTATCTTGTTATTAGTGCTTACTTTTCTTGTCTCTTCTTACCCCAGACTTGACACCGTCTCCCTTCATAGTGACTTCCTGCCCTCTAAATCATAGTTTGTGTTCAATGACATTTGCTCATACTGTCTTGGAAAAATAATCTTGTTGACATATCAGTGGGTAGCATGCCAATCACACTTTTGTCCTGGTCCTCAAAGAAGAGCCAGACAACATTAATCTTATAAAAATAATTTTCAAATGTTAAGTAAGTATCTTGTTATAATAGACCATAATATATAAGAAAAAACCCCAGCACATTTGAAAGTCAATCTGAATATCACATAATAGATCTTTCTATGAATATCTTGAATTCTCTTCTTAATATCTCCATCAAATAACTATTATTTATACTGTGACTCGAGTATTCTAATGGGTAACATCTTCCTAATACAACCTAATGCACTTTTTTATTTTGGTACTGGGGATCAAACTCAGGACCTTGTGTTTGCAAGGTAGGTGTGGTGCCACTAAGCTAAATCCATAGCCCTTAATCTACCTTTTATTGCACTATTTTGGAATGCTCTTCTTTGTATTAAACAAAATTATGTTTTATTGGTATATATAAATTCTAAGTTGTGGATCCAAATAGAACAAGTTTGATTTTCTTCTACACACCAAATAATTCAACATTTATGGATAATTATATTAAGTTAAATATTTCCATTTCTTTTACCATTCTTTTTTCCCCCCCGTTAAGTTTGTTGGTACATTTTGAGCAAGCAATACAGTTACACTCATCATTGGGATTTTGTACCTTTACATGATATATCTTGGTTCTTATTTTTTCCCCATAAATCTGACCTCCCTTCACTCCCTTCACCCTTCCCTATTTACAAAGATCTTGTTTCCGTTTTTTCCTTTTTTGACATTTTTTTCCCTTATCTCCTTTCCCCTACCCTTCCCACTTCCCCTTTAACCATTTTCTTCCTATTTCACCCTCTCAGTTGTACCATTTGAACCTTACTTACACTTTTAGTTTTTCACACCAGAGAATCTGTTCGGTATTTATGCACTTAAGAGTATAGCCTCAGTGTGCATCCATTTAGCTATAAATATCTCTAGCTTCTCATTCTTTTTATTGAGTTTATTGGTACATTCTAGGTCTACAATACAGTTACATTCATTACTGGGATCCTGTACCTTCACATGACAGGTCTTGGTTCTCATTTTTTCCCCTTGTCCCTGCCCTCCCTTCAGCCCCTCCTCTCCTCCCCATTAACAAACTCTTTATTTCCATTTTCTCATATTTTTTCTTTTCCCTTATTTCCTTTCCCCTCCCCTTCCCACTTTCCCTACACCTTTAGCCCTTTTCTTCCTATTTCACACTCTTAATTATCCCATTAGGATCTTGTGTACTATTATAGTTTTTCACACCAGAGAAACTATTCGGTATTTGCACGTGTGACTTATTTATTTCACTTAAGAATATATCCTCAATATAGTTTCTCATTCTTTATGGCTGAGTAGTATTCCATTTTATAGAAAAAACACATCTTCTTTATCCAGTCTCCAACTGATGGACCATTGGGCTGTTTCCCAGTTTTAGCTATTACAAATTGTGCTGCTGTAACATCGATGTGCACGTATCACTGTGGTATATATAATTCTTTTAATTCTTTTGGGAAGATACCCAGCAGAGGGATAGCTGGTCAAATGGGATCTCTAATCCCAGTTCTTCGAGGTATCTCCATATTGATTTCCACAATGGTTGCACCAGTCTGCACTCCCACCATCAATGGAGAAGGGTTCCTTTCTCTCTTCATCACTACCAGCATTCGTTATTGATTGATTTCTTGATAGCAGCCATTCTTTCTGGGGTGAGGTGGAATCTCAATGTTGTTTTCATCTACATCTCTCAAATGACCAGTGATGTTGAACATTTTATTATATATTTATTTGCTGCTTTTACTTCTTTGTCTGAGAAATATCTGTTCATTTCAGATGCTCCTTTTTGAATTGGGTCTTTGTATTTGGGTGGCCTGATTTTTTTGGAGGTTTTTATATATTCTAGATAGTAGTTTTTTGTCTGAGGAGTAGCTGATAAATTTTTTCCCCCACATTGTAAGTTGTCTCTTAGCTCTGTTGGTAGTTTCTTTTGCACTGCAAAAACTTTTTAATACAATGAGATCCCAGTTGTTGATTCTTTGTGCAAATTCTCGTGCTGCTGAGGATTTGTTCATAAAGTCTTTTCCTATGCCAATGTCTTTGAGAGTTCTACCTAATTTATTTTCCAGTAAATTTAGTGTTTCTGTTTTGATATTTAGATCTTTAATCCACTTCAATTTTAGTTTAGTGCATATTGAAAGATAAGGGTCTAGTTTTAATCTTTGGCAAATTGAAATTGAGTTTTTCCAACACCATTTATTAAAGAGGCTATCTTTCCTCCAGTGGGGATTCTTGGCTCCTTTGTCAAAGATGAGGTAGCAGAGCATGTCTGGTATTATTTCTGCATCATCTAATGTATTCCCCTGATCCTTGGGTCTGTTTCTTTGCCAGTACCAGTATTTTGCTTTTTTTTTTTTAATCACAGTGGCTTTATAGTATAGTTTCGAGTTGGGGATTGTGATACCCCCTGCCATGTCTCTGTTGCCTAGAATGGCTTTTGCTGTTCTAGGTCTCTTCTGGTTCCAAAATAATTTTTGGGTTGTTTTCTCTGTGAAATATACTGTTGGGATTTCAGTTGGGATTGCACTGATTCTGTACAGCAGTTTTGGAAGTATGGCCATTTTCACTACATTGATTCTTCCTCCCCAGGAACAAGGGATGTTTTTCCATTTTCTTATATCCTCTTTTTTTTAAATTGAGTTTATTGGTACATTTTAGGGATACAGTACAGTTACATTCATTATTGGGGTCTTGTACCTTTACATGACAGGTCTTGGTTCTCTTTTTTTCCCCTTGTCCCTGCCCTCCCTTCACCCCCTCCTCCCCTCCTCATTTACACACACTTTATTTCCATTTTTTCATTTTCTCATATTTTTTTTCTTTTCCCTTATTACCTTTCCCCTACCCATCCCACTTTCCCTACACCTTTAGCTCTTTTCCTCCTATTTCACATTGTCAATATCTTATATCCTCTTTGATCTCTTTTTTCAGAGTGCTGTAGTCTTCAGTGTAGAGGTCTTTTGTCTCCTGAGTACTTTTACCATTCTTTATAGGGACCAGACTGGACACTTCTATGTCCTTGTCTGTTGTCTTGCGGAAGTAGAGGGCCTTTACTTTTTTAGAATCTGCTCTGAATGGACTGTATCTTATCACAATGTAATCTGCTTGAAATAGTGTGGATCTGTGTGATATTAATTTCTGTCTCCCAGACTGTATGTATTGCCTTACAAGGAGTTCCCTGCACTCAGGTGACGGAGGAAAACAAGATAGGCCTGGTTTATAAATGGGTCTGTATGTAGAATATACAGGCACCATCTGAAAGTAGACAGCAGCAACACTACAGCTTCTCTCTGGGCATCATGGAAGGCCAGTGGTGAAGGGAAGACTTCCCAGCAGGCAAAATTTTGGGAAAGGCATCTTGATTTTTCACTTTCCTTGGAAGGATAAGTGGCTAAACAGGAAATTGTATACTGATTAATGAGCTCTGAACAATGGTTTGGTTGGGTGGCCAGGGACTTAAAAGGCATGTGATTGGAAAATTGGGAAAAATTATTTGGGAAGGAGCTAGTTGAGTAAATTTTTCCCTGTGGTCAAAGGATATGAAGATATTTGTGTTCTATGTGAATGCTCACTTGTCTTCCATGCACAGAATACTTCAGTCAAAATTGTCTTCTCTAGCCTTACAGTATCCCTTACCCACCATTATGGTATTCCACATAGCACTTCACTTAATTAAGGAAGTTAGTTCAGCAACAAAGTGCAGTAGTGGACCCGTTGTAATAGAATTCATGCATCTTATTATATTTTCTACCAGCTAGAGAAGATGGCTTGATAGATTGATGTATTGGTCTTTTGAAAACTCAGTTACAGCACCAAATAGATGGCAATATCTTAACAGGCTGGGGCAAGGTTTTCAAGTAGGCTGCATGTACTCTGAGTAAGTGTCCACCACTGTTTTTCTGATATCTAGGATTCATGGTCTAGGGATCAAGGGATAGAAATAGGAGAGGCCCTACTTACTGTTAACCCTCGCAATCCTCCAGCAAAATTCTCTGTCCCTTTTCCTGTTCCTTCATTCTTGGTCTAGAAGTTTAAATTCTAGAGGAAGAAATGTTTATACCAGGTAACACAAGAGTGATTCCATTGAACTGGACATTAGGACTGTCACCTGGCTACTTTGGGTTCCTCATAACTCTGAGTCAACAGGCAAAGAAGGAGTTAAGGGTTTAGCTAGCTTATTGATCTTAATTACCAAGGGGAAATTGGACAATGAGGACACAAAATGAATACAATTGTTAAGTTTGACAAAGGTAGACTTGGGACTGTTAATTTTATGTTTAGACGTAAATGGATCAGGATGCCAAGTTATGTGGTCAAATCTCTCTCTCTCTCTCTCTCTCTCTCTCTTACTAGAGAAACAGATTTAATGCAAGATAAACAAATCTATAAGAATTTACAAAAAAAAAAAAAAAAGAATTTACAAGATTAGCTTACAGTGGCTACCCGCAGAATCACATTTAAAAGACTGCAAAAGGTCTTTCTATGCCCTGGAGATCCAAAGGGTCCTGTCAAAGACCTGGAGTCCACTGTGGTGTCCGTATCAGGAGCTTGAAGGATCTGTGCCAGAAGGCTGAAGAGTTTGTGCTGGAGGCCGAAGAGTCAGCACTAGAAATCAGATGACATCCAAGGTGAAAATGAAGTCTGGAGCTCCTCTGAAGAAATAGAAGCTAACTTTCTTTCTTCATTTCTCTATTATGCAGCCACAATCCTCCCTAGGGTGGATCTTTCTTTCATACCCAGGACTCTGGTGATCTAGTTTAGTTAGGTGTCGAACATTTCTTCTGAGTGTGTCTGTAAGAGTGTTTTCTGAATGAGATTAGTATTTCAACTGGTAGACTCAGTAAAGTAAGTTGCAGATGGCAATTTGTGAGCTTTCTCAGACTCTGTAGTTGTATGAGAGTGCCTCTTTACAAATTTTCATTTATATGATTATAATAACTATACAATAATATATAACCACTTACACACACACACACATGTACACACACATTTCCCCCTGAAAATACTAAGAAGAGTTGGAGACCCAGACACCCTTGCCTAAATGTTTTGAGTTCAGCCCTCCTAAGTTTTGGTTTGAAGAATACAGTAAAAGAGCAGAGTGTCCTATTAACTTTTCTTTCTAAATATAAGCTAACCCCACCTCTTAGCCCTTCTGATATATTTTTATGAGTCAACCTTTAGATTTTAAATGAGTTGCAGCAATAACCTTGAACTGGCCACAGTATTACTATTGTAGATGCATTTTGGTTTCATAGCAAGTTAGATTCTCAGAAAATTAAATGTCTTCCAGAATACCAGAGAGATTAGACTAATGATGGTGCATCCAAATGATGAAACATAATGGGCCCTTCAAAATCCTGATGGAGAATTTATAATGATATAAGAAAATGTTGATTATATAATTTCAGTGAAAATTGAAGGGCAAGAAACTGCATAACCTGTGTGGTTACAATTACATTAAAAACTAAGACACCCATATGGAAAAAAGGAATATGGATTGAATAGTGATTATATCTGGACTGTAGATTACAGATAATTTGAAATTTTCTCTGAATATCTTTCCAAAATTTCTATGGGGGAACATCTATTAATTTTATAAAAAATAAAATATAAAATAAAATATATATATGAGACTATTACATTAAGTAGGTATAAACTTGATTGTCAGGATTACAAGCTAATATATTTAAAAGGCTTAAGAGTGTCCACCTCATTCATGGTAAGTGCTCAGTAAATTCCTTTTCTGTTTTATTTTCTCTATTTAGTACTGAGCCCTTATATTAAATAATTCATGGATATTGTATACAGGGGTCAAACTGACATTGAATAAAATTTAGTTTATGCTGACAGAATCAAGATGAAGTATACTGAAGAGAGGAAAAAGCTTTCATGAGTTGGAGTAGCTGCTCAGGTGACTTTTAATCTCCAGTTTTTCTCTGATTCTGTAACCTACTCCAGTATGGCTCCATTAAATGTAGCATAATTAAGGGGACAAAATTCACATCTAAATTCACAATAGAGTATGAATTTACACATTCTCAAGGCTAATTGCTCTTTCTGAACATCATTTAACACAGCAGCACTCTTTAAGGGGGACTCGTAGTGTCACATGTGATCTTTTCCCTTTATCATAAGACCAGATTAGCAGAGCCCCCTTGATCTGATTTAACAGATGTATAGTTTTTAAAGTAAAGATTCTCCAAGGTAAAGTAGAACTGAAGCCAAGTTGCACTGAAATGTTTCCTCTTTAGTTTTTCGTTTTTTTTTTTTCCTAAACTTGGAATCACTTTGCTAGTTCATTGCTCTGTCAGAATTAAAAAAAAAAAAATCCTCAGCTTTTGTTTAACAAGTCTTATGTTTGTACTGAATCTATCCCTACCTCTCCTCCGCATACCATTTTGCTTTCTTAGCTGGGAGTTTGATGCAGTTAAAGCCTGCTTCAATGTACCAATTACTAGCATTTAAGAGGAAACCAAGCCACAGATTAAACAAATGAAAGGAGAAAAAATAACAGCATTTTGTATAAACAAGGGCAGAGAGACAATTTGTTCTAGTCAAAGACAAATAAAGTTAAATTCTAACCAAATTACCATGTGTCAAGCTAATCAAGAGAGCATCCTTTCTCCAATGCTGTTGTGCAAAAATAATTGAAGTGACATTTTATAAAATTTGGCAGCGTTAAGTTTTGTAAAGCAGGCCCACAAACTTTCAGATACTTCAGCTCACCTTAAGAGCTATTTCTATTGTGTGCTCGACTGAAATAATTGGACAACACAGCTTCAAAATGTATTTTTTCTGCATAAGAGATTCAGGGCCATCTCTGGGGGTTCCAAAGCAAACCTGGCTCTGTTAAAGGGACCTCCAAAATCCCCTGGGCTGTCCTTGTGAGGTTCACTCTACAGCATGATTTTTTAAAATTTATTTTTGTACCTTCATACTATCCATCCATGTACTCATTGTGAAATCTATTTACCTGTCTTCTTGTATGTTGTACATGAAATGTCTTGGCAATGAGTCAATTTTTTTTCAGAGGAAAATTCATTCAAGTCTTATTCAGAAATTAATTTAGGCTTTTTATTGGGGGGCATTTATTAAGTGGGAAGACTAGAACAAAGATGAATCACATATTCATTCTTTTTGTCTCTCATTCTATTCTTTTCTGAGATCGATATTGCCAGGGCTATAAAATGAAAGTTCTACAAATCACAATCACATAACTGCCAGGTACCTTATTAAATTTTATTCAATTCTATACCAATTCTTAAGGGACTATCACCATCTTCCAATTTGCTCAAAGATTGAATAAAAACAGATAAAAAATTTATGGGATTGAAAAGTCATCCTAAATTTGATCTACTATTACTGGAGAGAAAACTAGTTCAAGAAGTTTAGCCCATCAGGCAGTGGGGAGACATGGAAGGCTTGTGAACGGAGGAGTGACATGATAGAATCTGGCAGTGACATACGAAATGGATTCTTTGACGATTGCTTATATTTTTCTTTATTATGAACAAATGCATAAAAAGTATGACCAAAAATTCAAAGTGTTCAAACTTGTTGTAAAGCTAAATCAGTGTGGAAGTGATAACAAAATATCCATGTCATTTTCTGTATTTTCTAAGATTTCTTTGAGTTAAGAGACTTATTCGGGCTGATGGTCTCTAAGTGACATCTGTCATATTTGTGCCAAGACAAGAAAGAGCTGCTGTTCCTCCTCCATCCCTTTCTGCCCTCAGTGGTAGCTAAGCTAGTGAGTCATGAGACAGAAACTGCTGTTAGCAACCATAAAGAGAGTCGCCCTGCAGCACTGCACAACATAAAAGATCAAACTTTGTCTACTTATACCATTGATATTCCAGCATGGCCTAGCTTATCCTAAGTATTCCGATAGCAAACAGATACAAGAAAAGATACTCAAAAATTATTAAAACAAGAAAAAGGCAAATGTAAATAATGAGATGCTATTTCATTTGTCACACTGAAAAACAATAGAAAGTCAGAAAGGAACAAAATTTTGATAAAGTTGTGTAAACTTTCTTGCACTTTTGGCTGAGATATAAAAAATAGTTATAGAGTAATGTGGGAGTTTGCAATGAAACTAAATGTGACATGATCTATGGATTGGCTATTCCTATTTCTAATTATTTGTTCCTTCAAAAGTATCTCCCAGGTACATGGAGGGGATATGGCCAGCATTAGCAGGCCTCCTCCTTCTTTCTCTGCTAACATACTATTTATGTTAAACTTTAGGTTTCAATTGGGAACAGAATATTTGTGGTAATGAATAGCAGGGTGTAATCTTTGTGTTCATTTCTGATAAAATAACTAAAATATCACAATATATATACAGATATATGTAGTGAGACTTGGATAGATTTTAAATGCATAATTTTGAATTATAAATCAAGGAATAGTAAAGAACTGTACCACAGCACCTTTTAGGTAAACTGAAGACAAACACACACATAAAATTTATATATTTCACAAGGTTATATCAATAGTCAAGACCATGGGGAAGAAGGGTAAATGAAATAGGCACTGAAAATAGAGGGAAAATATAGAGTCAAGCAAGAGAAAGACTTTTTACAGAACAATTGAGGGACATTTGAACTAAGCTTTGTAAACTTGAGATAATGAAAAACATTAGAAAGAAAAAAAATGCCACCGTGTCACCTTGGATTACATCTTGTGACACATTCATGTTACTATTCTGGTGAGTTCTCCTTACTATGCTCACAACACATTAGCTTTACCTTTGTATAAGACGATGTTACCCCTATGGCAGGGATATATCCCATCATCAACACGATCTTGGCTAGAGATTCATAAAACATCAGCTAAAAACTTTCTTAAAGATCACCTAGTATAGATCATAACCCAATTGTATTTAACATTGACTCAAAGAGCTGATATCATTTTCTCGCTGAAAGAAAACTTGCAGGATCAGGGTCAACTTTGAAAGTCAGATCTCTTGCAGTCCTAATCAGCGCTATTCTCATTATGCCAAGTTACCCATGAGAGTGTGGTGTCTGAAAAAAGAGCAAAATAAACCCGATCAGTCTGAATATTAGACTAATTCATGTTATACCAATTATGCCTGCCACTTGAAAAATATATTTTAAGATGATTTTTCAAGTGCCTAGGCAACATTTACAGAGAAAAAACTTTGATGATATTACAGACTGAGTTGTTGATTACAAACATCTAATGAGATACTGAGGCTAAGTTTTTGGCTTTATGTGATTTGTTTAAAGAGGCAGCAAAATGAATTCAAGTGCAAACACAACCTACTACCCCGGCCCTGTTCATCCTTATGGAGTTTGATCCGTACGCTCAGGTAGAAGGATCCTCTTACCTCTCATTCAACCCTGTAATTATATTGGTTCAACCATAAGACATTTAAAGAATTTAAAAACTTTAAAAATGTCCGATTGTAAGTGTACTCAAAAACTTTTCTCTGTAAAAGACACTCTTAGGATTTTAATCGGAGGAGATAGTCATTGGAATTCTGAACATGTCTTTCAGTGTTCATTCTCAAGAATATTTACAAGGAAGTTTGATTACTATATAGAAATGAGACAGATTCAAATGGGAAGGATCACCCCCTAAAATTGGTACTCACTCAAGTCTTTTGTTAAAGGTTAATTCGATAATGATTAGTACGTTTATAGGATACATGATGGTGTGCTTTGGCATGGTAAGTCAATTGAACATATGTATAGTCTAACAATTTTCCATAGGTATAATCTCCCTATTTAAAATTACAAATATAGATTATTTTGAGAAGTAGTATAGCCATTATCATGTCAAACTATAGAGACAAAATGATAATAGATAATAAAAACACAAGAGAACATTATTTTGACCTCATAATATTGCAGTCTCCATTTTGTATCAGAGCATAATACTCAGTCTACTCTTTTACACGTATATAGTACCACAGATTTTCACACTTGTATGTGAAATAAATCCTTTTTACTAGAAAATGCAGAAGTAGAACCCAATTGTTTAAAATCTTGCTTAATAAAAATATTTTTGGACGACAATTTTTAACATTGGTGCCAGAATGTGAAGCTGCTATTTTTTTGTGAGTATAGAAATTGGCATAATTCTTATAATAAACAATTTGTGTGAGGTAAGAAGGTAATTTTTTTCTCATTGATTTTTTTTGGTACATTTTAGGTATACAGTACAGTTACATTCATCATTGGGATCTTGTACCTTTATGTGACAGATTTTGGTTCTTATTTTTTCCCCTTGTCTCCGCCCTACCTTCACCCCCTCCTCCCCTCCCCATTTACAAACACTTTATTTCCGTTTTTCATTTTCTCAAATTTTTTTTCTTTTCCCTTATTACCTTTCCCCTACTCTTCCCACTTTCCCTACACCTGCAGCCCTTTTTAAGAAGGTATTTCTTTAAAGTATAATTTTATGTCTATGAATCATGTGACCTTGGACATATATCACCTAATCTTTCTGAGTTAATTTAGCTACACATCACCACTACCCCTAAGAACTCTCATATATTGTGCACTTACTACATGGCTAGAATTATACTGAGAGGTTGATGTATGGCACTAAAACTGTGCAAAGTAAATGTGATTAATCTTTTTAAGCTTCAATTTCTTCATCTGTAAACTAGGGATAACTAACTTGCCCAAATTTTATAACTAATAAATGGCAGATCTAGGAATTAGAACTGACTGTTGTATTATGTAATCTAAAGCACATTTAGCTACATATAGTTTTGTTTATTCCTAGTTCTCTTTCTCAAGCCTCCATGGCAAGGGAATCCATCCTGACTGTGTGTTCTGAGGACTGATAATTTGTGCATTATTTTTCTCCTTCCCTATGTTTATTTAAAATTTCTTCCAACATTTAGGTCAAGGATAACTGGATTTTCCATCCTTCTTCTCTTTCCTTTTGGTTTTCTGGAAAGAACAACAGCAATAATCACAAAACCAGACTTTTCAAAACACAGATCTGATTATATTAATATACCATGCTAAAGTCATTTATTGATTTCTGATAACTCTTGGAATAAAAACTAAAATGCTTAGCCGGGCGTGGTGGCACACGCCTGTAATCCCAGCACTTGGGAGGCTGAGGCAGGAGGATCGCTGTGAGTTCAAAACCAGCCTGGGCTATTTTGTGAGTTCCAGGTCAGTCTCTACTTAGTGAGACCCTGTCTCAAAACAAAAACAAAAACAAAAACAAACCTAAAGTGCATACCAGGGATTTTGAACTTTGCACAAACAGACTCATGCAACTTGCCTGGCTTATGCTTTGCTGTAGGCTCCAATGCTCTATGCTTTGTCTTGTTATGGGTCTTTTATATGGACTCCCCCTTTGTTTGAGAGTTTTCCCCTACTCATCTAGTGATTTTCTCAAGCAAGTGCTTGATTGTCATATAGCCAGTACGTTTTTTAAAAAATATTTTAAATGAAAAGTATTACTCAGCTTAAAATGTTTTCTGTGCATCTGTTGGCTATTACAAAAAGAAAGTCTATGTAATAATTTAGTTAGGGTATGTTGAGTAACAGAATCAATGGAGTAGATATAAATGGATATGTGAGAGGTGACCTATAGGAGAATTGGCTTTTGTGACTGTGGAGGTTAATAAGTCCCATTATGTGTGGTTTCCAACACATATGAAACAAGGAGAACAGGGAGGCTAGTAGCATGACTCAGCCCATCTGAAGTCCTGAGAACCGAGGAGTCGTTGGTGCAAAAAACAGATTCTGAAGCCTGAGAACTTATGAGTTCTAATGTGTAAGGGCAGGAGAAGATGAATGTTTCCACTCATGAGAAGAGACAGCAAGTGAGTTCATCTTTCCTCTGCTTTTTTGTCTTATGCATTAATTCAGCCAATTGGACACAGCCTGCCCATATTGGAGGAGAGTGAAGTATCTTTACTAAACTCTCTAATTCAAATGCCAATGTGTTCCAGAAACACC
>NW_022900944.1:24149111-24151763 GCF_012274545.1 Fukomys damarensis
ATATATATATATATTCATATATATATTCGTATATATATGAATTAATATTTTACTAGCTCTCTTGATGTCCCTTATCAGGTGGACATCTAAACTTAATAATACGTATTTAAGAGAAGAATATTGCTGCTTCTTGTCAAAATGGACCAAATTTACTCTTTCACCTGCAATAATAAGAAACAGACAAATGCAGGAAAAATAACTTTAAAGATATTGCACATCAGTCAAAGAAGGATAGTGATTAGAGAGGCCTTGACATTCCTAAGTTTCAGAAGGGGAACAAAAGTTGAAGAAATGTAGCTGAGAGGTAATGAGAGAAAGGCCACTAGAGATCACAAAATGGAGTACTGGATGAAACAGCGAGGAAGAACTTCACAAATCTGCAGAGTTCTGCTGCAGTCTTCCCCTGAGTACTGACAGGTGTGTGCATGTGAGGAAATTATCTGACACTAGAAAGAGAGCTTCCTGAAAAGAGTTGAAGTAACTGGATTTAGTGGTCACACAGAATTGGGAATGCTGTCTTTTCCCGCCAAGAAGGCTGGAAAAGTAGATGACACATGATGAGTTTGGTAGAGCATAGAGAAACGCTTAGCTTCAGTACTGGCGAATAATTATCCTGGAGGATAATGAAGAGAAAATCAATCAATTGAAAGTAACTAAGGATTGACAGATATTAGAACGATAAGGTAAGAACATTAAAAAAGTTATTATAATTGTATTATATACATTCTAAATGTTAGACACATACAAGGCATAAAAACACGCAAATTGAACTTTTGGTCTGCGGGACGTTAAAGTCATCACACCACAGTGATGTATGCATACTCATTTTTACAGCACAATTCATAATAGCTAAATCTCGGAAGCAGGCTATATGGCCATTAATAAATGAATGAATAAAAGAAATGTATTTATAAACATTGGAGTGTTACTCTGCCATAAAGAAGGGTAAGCTTGAGACATTTGTAGGAAAATTGATGCACCTTAAGACTATAATGCTAAGTGATGTAAATCAGACACACAAATTTAAATGTTTCTTTTATATGAGAAACTCAATATATAAATAAAGTGCAATATAAAATACAGATAATAGAAAAAAGAGAAAAAAATACTGTAATCCAGCATAGACAATGTATCTAAAAGTGTACCTTGATTTAGTATTATTGTTTAATGTATTTTATATGTTTTTTTTTGCCTATTAGTCTGGTTGTTAATCTGTATGTATGGTAATTAACCTTAATAAAGATTTATATGATAAATGAATGAAGCTGATTCTGGGGAAAAAAGGGGTTGGGGGGTTGGAGGGCAACAGGAGAAAAAATAATTGAGATGTGTTACATATATGTGACAATTCCCCATAATAAATGTAATCATGTACTGAAAAATGTGGTATTATTTAAAAATATATGTATATACTGCCTGCAAGAAATTCACTTTAAATATAAATCATTGGGTTGAGTTAAAGGTAAGAGATTAAAAAAGATCATGTTAGTCATAAATCTGGATTAATTATATTAAAATCAGAGGACTCTTTTATGAAAAAGATCATTTCAGATTAAAGGGGTCAGTTTACCAAGAAGACCTGATAATTCTAAATCTAGTATCAAATCTTTAAGTAACACAAGAAACTGATAGAACTGTAAGTATAAATAGACTGAGTCACAGTTTTAGTCATCAATATTAATGCTAATGCAATATTTATAGGATAATAGACATTTTGTAAAGAAGACTCAAAATTTAAAGATAGATTTTTTTCCAAAATTATTCTCAGAGTCAATCCATCCCTGATAAAAACCTCAGCAGTGTGTGTGTGTGTGTGTGTGTGTGTGTGTGTATACATAAGTTGACAAACTGATTCTAAAATTCTTATGGAAATGCAAAGGACCCAGAATAGCTCAAACTTCTTTGAAAAGGAAAAATAAAGTTGGACAATTTCCATTATCTGATTTTAAGACTTAGTTTAAAGCTTCATAATCAAGACAGCAGGGTGATTGCGGTGATGGGGTCCCATGTATACACATGTGTCAAAACTAATCAAACCATATGTCTTAAATGTGTGCAGCTTATTATATGTCAATTACACCTCAGTGAGAAATCATGAATTTCAAGTAATATCAATAATACAAGAAAATGAGCAAATGCCAGAAAATGGCAGAGCCACACTTCTCCCATTACGAGCCTGTAGGTACACACGGTAAGGTTAACAACAAGCTCATGAAGTCAAGCAAAAAGTATGCTGCAAAAAATAAAAGAAAATTTCTAGCAAACAATATTTGATAAGTGGATTGAAGAAACAGTTATACAGACATTCTGTTTATTTTCCCTGAGATATTGATTAATGGTTTTACGAAACCATGACTTTTACAAGATATTTAAAATATAAATTCAAAATGCTAAATGACCCCTGTGCAATTGGCAAATGAGCATCGAGAATTACTTACCAGCCATACTTTCCTGCTCCTCACACCTCATTAAAAGATATTTGTTTGAGCTTGGGAAGGTACCTTGTTTAGTTCTGTTGGTCACTTAAAACCTAGTCTTAAATTGAACTGAAGGGCATACTTTCAAGTTATAGTGATTTTTTTCATATGATAGCAAGGTTGTTTATGCTATCAACACATAAAATAATAATAATAATAATAATAATTATTATTA
>NW_022900944.1:24151832-24297372 GCF_012274545.1 Fukomys damarensis
TTTTTGAGACAGGGTCTCACTATGTAGTTGAGACTGACCTGGAACTCACTATGTAGCCCAATCTGGTCTTCAGCTTACAGTGATCCTCCTGCCTCAGCCTCCAGAGTGCTGGGTTTACAGGCTTGTGCCACCATGCCTGGCAAAATAATTATTTTTAAAACATGGCTTATTTTATATTTCTGAAAGATCTTTTTCTATGAGTAGAATTGTGTATACACAAAATTTATAGATGAGTGTACATATGTTAGCAGAGATTCCAAAGTAGAAACAAGCCTCTTGGGAATGTTTAAGAAGCATGCAGACTGTCCAAGTGAATGCGTCTGAATGTGCAGATAATTTATGAGTCTGTTTCTTGCAATTCACCCTACAGGGCTAGTTCAAGTTTGAGCTTAATAACATTGGAATTTAATAGTCCTGAAAAATAGCATTTGGACATCTCCTATTTTGTGTCTTATAGAAAAGCTGTTGAGATGCTGACCTACAACTATTTACACTAAACCCAAAAAGACTTCAAATTGCAGAGAAAATACAGGGAACTTTCTCTAGGCTACTGAGTGGTGAGGGGCACGCAGAAAGTGGCGTTAAGATTATACCTCTGTCTTTCCATTCATATTATTTACTAAATTTAGTCAAAGTTTTAAACGAGTCAAAGAACAATTAGACACAGGTAAAGCTTACTAAGCCACCCAAAAATCACTGAAATGGCAAATTTATTGAAATTTCTATTGTAATTGAGGAAACATTTTGAATCATTATTGAGAAAAATCAGAACACAAAACTGTATAATGATTATGAGTTTAAGTATTCATTGTAAATACATTTTGATATCTGTCTTTCTAGTTTTGTTTTTAAACAAAGAGTTGTCTCTGAGGTTTGAATTATGTATTATCAAGTTTATGACTTTTAAATTTAAATCCTTTACAAACATTTAATAAAATAATACATTAAAAATATCTGACAAAGCCCACAAACATATCATATATCATTAAGCAGTTTGATTCTGTATACTATAAATTTCATCTTTACTGAGGTTTTTAGTTTAAAAATTCAGGAATTAGAAACCCTTTTTGCTAACTTACATACCCGATCTTTAGTTTCAAATATCGAAATTCATGTCATAGGTCAATGACACAATGAGACTTCTTTGCGTAAGATATGCCTTGCATCACTATAGGCAAGTGTTTTATTGTCATGCTTTTCTTTTTTTAAATTAATTTTATTGGTACATTTATTGTATACAATATAATGACATTCGCCGTTGGAAATTTGTACCTTTACACAATCCATCCTGGTTCTTACTTTTTCCCCATTCCCCTGCTCTCTCTTCATTCCCCTCCCTCCTTAGCTACAAAGGCTTTGTTTCCCTTATTCTTCATTTTCTCGTATTAATTCCATTCCCTTCTTTCCTTTCCACTTCTGGGGTACACTGATCTATATATTTTCTTCTGCCTTCCTTTACTCTTTTCAATAATATATTAAGGTTTCATTCTTTGAGGGAAAGCTTTATTGAGGTGCAAATGATGTAATAAAATACGCACGCCTAAGCTGTGCAGTTAAGTTTTGATGTGTGATGTACACGAGTTCATCACCACCACGAAGATAGTAAACACATCCACCATCTGCCTCATCTCCCTTGATCAGCTTTGTCTCTCCTGTGGCACAGACTCCCCCTAACCCAGGTCCTAGGCAACCATTGATCTAGTATCTGTCACTGTGTGTTTACCTTATTAAACTTTTATATAAATGAGAATTATATAGTGTCTTTCTTTTTGCCTAGTCTTTTACTAAGCATTTTTATTTTGAAATTCATTCATGCTTGTGTAGGTTGATAATTTATTTCTTTTTATTGCTGAACAGTATGCCTTTATTGATTTATAATGAAATGCAAAGTGTTTATCAAGTACAAGCATTGCAAATGTTTTCCTTAGTCTTTCACTTATCTTTTCATTGTCTTAAGAGTGACTTTCAGAAGTTCTAAATTTTGAAGTCCAATTTATCAATTTTTTATGGATCAGGATTTTAGGGCCATATGTAAGAAAACTTTGCATGACCCAAGTCACAGATGTTTCCTGCTATATTTTCTTCTTAGAGGTTTTAGAGTCTTTAGTTTTTGTATCTAGAACCATGATTCATTTTTAGTTAATTTTTACATTGTCTGACACATGGGCCAAAGTTGTTTTTAGCATATGAATATTGCACAGTTGCAGGAGCGTTTGCTTATGAGACTGTTCTTTTCCTTCTGAATTGTTTTTGTGCCTTTGTTGAAAATCAATTGTTCATATACCTTTGGGCCTCTCCCTGGACTCTATTCTTTTTATGGCAGTAACTCACTCTCTTGATAACTGTAGCTTTTAATTGGTCTTCAAATCAGGCAATATTCATTCTTCAACTTCGTTCTCAAAGTTTTTTGGGTATTGAGATACTTTGCTTTTCTGTATGAGTGTCAATTTCTCCTAAAAAACCCTGCTTGGATTTTGATTGTTATCTCATTAAATCTGTAGATCAGTTTGAATAGAATTGATATGTTAACAACATTATGTCTTCTGAGTAGTAAACAGCAGCTCTTTATTTATTGAGATATTTTGGCTTCAATAGTGTTTTATAATTTTAAGCATTCAGATTTTAATCATATTTTCTCAGTTTTATAACTGACAATTTTATATATTTAATGGTATCCTAAAAGGTATTTCAAAATATTTAACTTCTAATTTTTGGGGGATAGTAAATAGAAATATAATTGCCTTTTGTGTATTGGTACTGTATTTCGCAACCTTTCTAAGTTCAGTGATTAGTTGCTTTATTGTACATTCCATCATATTGTACATTCCGTCTGTGAATAAAGACAGTTTACTTCTTTCTCTGCAGATTAAATTTCCTTCATTTGTTTTCCTTGACTGATTGCCCTGGACAGAGGGCTGGATGAACTGGTGAGAACGGGCATCCTTATTTTGTTCCTGATCTGGCTGGGAGGAGGACAAAAGAGAAATATTTTATGTTCTGTATGTTTGATATTAGATGTAAGTTTTATGAAGCTACCTTTATAGGATGGAAAGAATTATCTTTCATTTGTCGTTTGCTGAAATTTTAAGCAGCAATTGCTGTTGACTTTTTTCAATTGTATTTCTTGTAGCCATGTGAGAAGATCATATAGTTTAAATGTATTAATGTGGTGAATTACATTGGCTTTTGAATGTTGAACCAGCAATGCACTGCTGAGATATATTCAACATGGTCATGACATATTATCCTTATTACATAATGTTGGAATGATTTTGCTAAAGAATTTCTTAGAATGATTACATCCAGGATCATAGAACTTATCTGTATTATATAATCTTTGAGTTTCATATTAGGATAATGATAGTTCTGTGGAAGATTGGAAAATATTCCCTCATTTTCAAATTTCTGCAGGAGTAGATGAAAACAACACTGAGATTCCACCTCACCCCACAAAGAATGGCTGCTATCAAGAAATCACACAATAACAAATGTTGGCAGGGTTGTGGGGAGAAAGGAACCCTTCTCCATTGTTGGTGGGAGTGCAGACTGGTGCAACCACTATGGAAATCAATATGGAGATACCTCAAAGAGCTGGGACTAGAGGTCCCATTTGACCCAGCCATCCCTCTGCTGGGTATCTTTCCAAAAGAATTAAAAGAATTATACCAGAGTGATATTTGCACACCCATGTTTATAGCGGCAGAGTTTGTAATAGCTAAAACTTGGAAACAGCCCATTTGCCCATCACTTGGAAACTAGATAAAGAAGATGTGGTTTTTCTATAAAACTCAGCCATAAAGAATGAGAAATTAGAGCCATTCATAGGAAAATGGATACATATTGAGGATATACTCCTAAGTGAAATAAATAAGTCACACATGTGTAAATACCAAATAGTTTCTGTGGTGTGAATAAAAAACTGTAATAGTACATAAGATCCTAATGAGATAACTGACATTGTGAAATGGGAAGAAAAGGCCTAAAGGTGTAGGGAAAGTAGGAAGGGTAGGGGAAAAGTAATAAGGGAAAAAATTAGAGAAAATGATAAAAATGGAAATAAAGTGTTTGTAAATGGGGAGGGGAGGAGGGGTGAAGGGAGGGCAGGGACAAGGGGAAAAAAATGAGAACCAAAACCACCTGTCACGCAAAGGCACAAGATCCCAATAATGAATATAACTGTACTGTATACCTGAAATGTACCAATAAACTCAACAACAACAACAACAAAAACAACAAATTTCTGCAGGAGTTTGTGTTGAAATGTTATTATTTTTTGTAAAATATTTGATAGACTTCACCAGTGAAGTCATCAAGTGTGGAATTTTATTTGTGGGAGTTTTTTACTACAGATATTTAATAGATGTGGTACAGTCAATTTATCTGTTTTTCTTTGTTAGTTTTTGTCTTTCAAGAAATTCATTCATTTTTGTCTAAAGTTATGTTTATTGGCATAAAGTTGTTCATAATATTTCCTTTTCTATCTAGAGATATAGCTCAGTGTTAGAGGACTTACCTAGAATGTGTAATACTAGGTTCAATAACAGAAGCTACCAATATTAAGATCAAACCAACAAAATAAAACAATGCAAATAACAACAACCACAAAAATCCCATATCTGTAAACTTTAGAGTAATTTTACTTCCCTCATTTCTAATATGAATTATGTATTTTCTTTCTTTCTCTGAACAGTTTAATAACAGGTTAATTAATGTTTTTGGTCCTCTCAAAGAACCAGATTTTTGTTTTATTGATTTTTCTCTTACTTTTTCTGTTTTCTATTTTGTTCACGTCCACTTTAATTTTATTATTTCTTTTGTCATGCTAACTTTGAATTTAATTTGCCCTTCTCATGTTTCTTCCTCTTTCCACTCCTTTTTAATGTGTCGTTGCCATAAATTTGGCACTGATTATGCTTTAGGAACATCACTGATATGCCGTGTTTTCATTTTTACTCAGTTGAAATCTTCTTTTCTTTTGTTAATTTCTTTCTTTTTAAAAATTTTTCTGGCATCAGAGATTGAAATAAGAACCTTGTGCTTTCTAGATAGGCATGGCACCACTGAGCTACCTTCCCTGCCCTTCTGTTAATTTCTTTATTAGCGTATAGGTTATTTAGAAGGATGTTATTTAATTTCTAAATATTTTGAGATTTTCCAGACACATTTATGCTATTGTTTTGCTTTTGCTTCTGTTGCATTTAGAAACAGTGACTTGAATTTTTTACCTTTATTGAGACTTATTTATTGGTCCAGGATATGACCTGTCTTTGTAAATGTTCCATATACACTTGGAAATAATGTTTATTTTGCTGTTTTAGAGAGGAATATTCTAACATCAGTTTAGATCAAGTTGTTTGTGGTTTTTCAAGACTTCATTCTTACTGATAGTCTGTTTACCTTTTTATCAGTTTCATCTAATTATATTTGTGGTTTTATTTTTACTTATGGTTATATTTTTTCCCTTATGTATTGTTAAACTCTATCATTGGATGCATATACTTGAGACTTTTGGCCCTAAAGAAACATGAAACAACAACAGCAACAATAACATGGGTGGAGTCAGTGGGTCAGCACAATAGCAGGTGAAGATAGATAAGTACAATAGGTAGTGAGGGCTCCTTTTTCTCAAATTTCTCTGAAGTTGAACCACAGAAGTATTTTTTTTGGAAAAATATGTTAAACACATTAAAACTCATGGGCGTGTTTCATTTCAACCTCACTTGGGAGCTAAAAGTAGAAGAAATAAGTTGAGCCTCCCAGTGTGCTTAGCATCTATAAGATATATGATTTAGCACTTGGATATATGTTTCCATGTGTTACTTGCAAATTGTATCATTTGTTTTAGCCTTGTCACTCTAAGGGGAAAGGACCATGTTATATTGGTTCAATTAATATGATATGGTTTCTCAGAGGATGATTATGGTCTGGGAGGCAGGGGGTAGAAGAGGGTTGATGCAAAATCAGCATGTTTCCTGGCGATTTTATTAACTGGTTTGCACTTAGAAGGAGTATAATTGGAACATTTTGCAATCTGGAAATACATGTCAACACATCTGATGGTGTTTTTATGCTTTTGTCTAAGAAATGATCAGGGCAAAGATGCTCCTTTAACAAGGAGGTTCACTAAATTTTTTTATGTAAAAGTTTTTATAAAAGCAAAACCACTTGTTGATAAGTTAATGTTGGAAAATAGAGTTACCACAAAAGATTATGGAATGTTAGAGTTGTGATATATATTTATACTCTTTGACATGAAAAAATGTCTAAAATTTTATGCGAAAAATATGGACACAGGCAGAGTATAATTCTAGCTTTCAGAAACAAGAAGTTTGTGTATGTGTAAACAAAGAAAAAAATATTAGGCCATTTAAAATATTCCAAATAGTGGTTATATCTTTGTAGTAGATATTTATTTGTATTTATGGGCAGGTTTCTCTTATCTTTATAATTTTTATATTGTCTAAGTATTTTATAATGAAGAATATATATATATATATAATATTATATATATTTTGAAAAAAACAAACAAAACAAAACAAAACAAACCTAACTACAGGTAAGTAAGTTGCTACAGGTACTGATTTACAGGGTAAAGTGATTTATGAAGCAAAGCTAAGAACACACTTGGGCAAGTCCAGAAGAAAGTGGTTCTGGCATTGTGCATGCCATATACTGTATAGCAAATAGTAAGTGGTTATGATGGGCTGAATCATGTCTTCCACCATATTTGTGTGTTTAAGTCCCAGTGCCCAGGGCCTCTGAATGTAGCCCTATTTGAAGATAATGTTTAAGGAGGTACTTAATTAGTATCGGTCCTTAGCACAGTACATCTGGCATCCTTAGGAGAGGAGGAAGAGATCCCAGGGATGCACAGACATGAAAAGAACATGCAAAGAAACAGCGAGGAGCTGACCATCTGTGTGTGAAGGAGAGAGGTCTCTGGAGAAACCAACCCTACTGATAACTTAGTCTTGGATTCAACATTCAAAATTGTGAGAAAATATATTTCCATTGTTCAAGTCACTCTGTCTATAGTATTTCATTATGTGAGCCCTAAAAGTTATTGCAATGGTCCAAAAAATGATAGAGTTACTCAGTGCCAGGCATTGCATGAGGGACTTTACATGTGTTATCTTATTATTCACATAGTCTTATGAGTTAGATGTTACCATGCATTCTCATTTTGCAAATAAAGTAAGGTTTAAGAGTCTTAAATAATTCATCATGTGTCTATTACAGGGGTAGAGCTATGTTTTGAATGTATGTACCTGATTCTATGACCTCTTAGTGTACCTTTAAACAGTACACTAAAATTTGTTTGGTAATATGCCAGTATACAAAGTCCAAGGCATGGCAAAACTAATGATATAGCACATTATTTCAACTCTAGATAATATAACACAGTACACCAATAATATTATATAATGCATTTTTCTTCAATTGAAAAACCCTTTCTCTGTATTATATAGTAAAGAAATTTCATTGAATTTTTATTTGATTTTGAGCAATGAGAGTTATATGTTTGGTATAGATCTAAAATGTCCCCAAGATTCTCTCATTTGGTGATGAGGTCTTATTAGCACAGGTGGTTACTGGGGTTGTGACTTGGAAGGGTACATCTCCCTCCCTGGCTCCTCCCTTCTTTCTCTGGTTCCTGGCTGCTATGGGTTGAGCATATTTTCTCCACTATACCCCACTCCCATCTTGAAGTCACCGACTAGGGACTGAAAGTGTGAGCCAAAATAAGCTTCTCTTCTTTTGAGTTGTGAATATTGGGTATTTTGTCCAGCAAGGGGAAAGGACTAAGACAGTATAATTCCAAACAAGTCATTAGGAAGAGGAGTTAAGTACTAGAATTGGGACCGGGTCTCTTGGAGATTAAACAGAGACAAAGAGTGAAAAATGGAGCTGTTATTTGGAACTTGAAGCCCTGTAATAATGGCAACCCATACAGTTTGCTTGGCCCTTTATCTGAAGGAGCTGTCACAGGCTCTTCAGTGAGGAAGGTCTTATGGTCAGCAACGAACAGAAACTTCAGTTCTTAGAGATGAGTCAACTTCTCTGAATTTGTAGATTGGGTAAGTGTTCCTTTGAGTCTTTATCTCTGTGTTGTGGGAATGTATATCTTCTTACTCCCCTGATGGGGTGAAGAGGAGGGCCAAGATTATCCAGGGAATTAACTCTTTCCCTGCAACTATTAATTTATACAGATTTCATGTTATCTCTACAGGATATTTGGGATTTGATTCTGTAGAGGAAACTTTGAACTCTTGGCATCCCAAAACCTTGACCTCCATATAATTGAGACTAGAAAAGTTTACTTCCTAGAATTAATTTATACATAAGACTAGCTGGGGAGAAATGGGAAATACATCTTGTAATTCCAGAGCTTCCTTAATAATACTAAGATTTAATCATTTATTGAATGCTTACTATGTGCCCAGCACAATAAAATATATGTCTTCTCTCTTCCTCAGAATTTCTGTGAGAGAAACACCACTGCATTAGGAAACTAATGCTTTGAGAGACCTGGGAAGTATCCAAATAGGAAGGGAAGAATTGTAGCTGGGATGCTCCATATATGCTGTATTGCCTTCAGAACTAAACTAGAGGGACTGGGAGTTTAATTTTTAAATCTGTCATTCTAAGCTGAGTACCTATGAATCTGCTTGCAAACATCTCAGAGAAAATGGTGGTGACAGGGGCCTAACAAGGAGAGACAGATCTTCTTGGTCTCTTTCTTGCCATCAGCTTGAGCCAATTGCTTGTGGTCTCCTTTACAGACTGGGTGCTGTGGAAGGTGCTGTAGATTAGGGGCTGCAATAAGGATGTAGTGTACAATACAGACTTTCCTCCCCTTTAGTATTTCTCCAGTTGCTGAGAGGGCTTGGCTACTAACAGTTCAGAGCTGACTCCCTCTGTGGTAATTTCTCTTGGCCTAATCAGCAGTCCTCATCCACTGTGTAGCTGCTGTAGGTTACAAAAGGAACAGAATAACTCTAAGGAGCCTCACAGAACTCATCCAAGGGTTGACTAAGTCTTCTTGTGTTTTATCTTCTCCCTCTGCCCAGTCATGCTTTTCTCATCACCTTCCAAATGGCATCCCGCTTCCCAAAATACCTTCGGTGCTTGAATCTCTGCCTCATAGTTCGGTTCTTAAAGAACCTGATGTAGATCAAGTGTGGAATAAATCAATCCCTACCTTGTTGCTTCTTCCTGTCTTCCCCTCCCTTCTCCTCCCCTCCCCTCCCATCCCCTTCCCTCCCCTTCTCTCCCCTCCTCTCCCCCCACTTCTCTTATAATATTGTAGTGGTAAACACCTATTTGCCAAGCAATGTGCAATGTTTCAAGAATTACTGGGATTCTTGGAATTCCTGAAAGCAAGATCTTTGTTCTTAAGAGTATCACCTCAATGTGCATCCATTTAAGTGAAATAAACAAGATGGGCACACATGTACAAATACTGAATAGTTTCTCTGGTGTGAGAAACTGAAAGTGTAAACAAGAATCAAAAGGTATAACAGATAATGTGAAATAGGAAGAAAGGGGCAAAGGAGAAGGGGAAATGGGAGGAGTAGGGGAAAGGAAAGAAGGGAATGGAATTAATATGAGAAAATGAAAAAATGGAAGCAAAGTCTTTGTAAATAGGGAGGGGTGGAGGGCAGGGCAATGAGGAAAAAAATAAGAACAAAGACAGATTCCATAAAGGTACAAATTTCCAGTGATGAATATCATTATACTGTATACCTAAAATGTACCAATAAAATTAACTAAAAAAAGATCTTTGTTTTTGTAGAGATCCTTCCAACATCTACTTAAAAAAAGCTTTATGATAAGAGAATGGCTTAGTACTGTATTGTTATTAAATATTTTTAAATTTTTAAAAAGTAAATTATAAAAATCACTCCAGTCAATATAAATCCTAATTTTGGTTAAGGATCTCCCATTCAGAATTACTGAAATACTTTTTTCCTAAACTAACTAAAAACCTTTTTTCTTAGTCTACTCCTCTCACTTTATTTTCTTCAGTATTAGGGACTAAACTCAGGGTCTTGGTACTGAGCTACACCCCCAGCCTTTTTCTTATTTTTTATTTTGAGACACTAAAATCTCACTAAATCACTAAATTACTCAGGCTGGGCTTGAATTTGTGATTCTCCTGCTTTAGTATCCCAGAGTGCTGGAATTTTAGTCATGTGCCACTACACCCAGCTTTTTGTTTTCTTTTTGTAAAGCAAATCTGATAATGTAAAGCATTTTTGCTCTTAGCTACTTGATACCATGCAGTTTTTGTTAGTGTGGCAAACAGAACATTTACAAACTGGTTCCATTTAATGTTTTTGTCTTTAACTACCATTTCTACTCTCCAGCAACATATCTTCTTAACTTTAGTCCCCACTCTGATACCTCTTTTCCTTTTCTATTTCTGGAAATAATTTCTATGGCCTTATTATTTCACATTTGTAATATTTTTCTATCTTATTCCTTCTTTTGGAAAGGCTTCTGCATCTCCTGTGTCATCTACCATTTCCCATCAACATTTTCACTAATTAAACTTCTGGCTTGAATGTCACCTCTTAAGTTTTTATGGTTAATTATCCCCCTTCACAACTGCAAATATCAGTCTTCTACAGTAGGATGAATCCCTCCTTATCCATCATTCCATGTAATTCTGTATATCCATCCTTTGTAAACTTTACTACTTTGCATGGCAAATATGTATTTGTGTCCTTCTCCCCTAATACATTGTTAAATCTTTTAGAGCAATGACTGTGTCTTGTTTATCTCAGTATCTCTAGAACTTTATGGTGTGTTTATAGCACAGACTGGATATATTGTGGTTGAGTGCATCTCTCGCTCACCTATTTGACTATTGGAAGTGGAGAATTAGCATTCATTCCATTGGATTTCCTTTAAACAATGAAAGTAATATTTTCATATTAGTTCTTCCAGGGTAAATTTCAGCTGAAGAGAAATGGATACATATTGGTGTTAGCAGCTTTCCTTTATTTAAATGATCTATTTCTTTGTTTTTGCTGCTATTTATCATTGTCTTTTTGTACTGACTTAGTTCATAATGTAAATCTCTTCAGTCAATAGATCTGCTTGAAATAGTTAGCTTGTGGTGTGCTGTTTGAATAGCTTTTTATCACTGGCCTTTCTTCTGCATACCAAGTACTGCAGAAGGGATTTGGGAGCTTTGTTTGGGAAAAGGGAGCAGCAGCAGGAGGAGATTTGTAATGGCAATCAGAAGAAGGTAAAACTGGGAATCTTTTCTAGGTTTCAAGGGGCAGTTGTCTTTACCACAAGTAGCAGCAGTTTCATTTTGAAGGGCAGTTTCTTTACCTGAAGAAGAGCTGCCCATAGGAGTAGCATTTGCTTTGTCCCTCCCCTTCACTTTTGCACTCATTTTCATTCATAATCAGGTGACTTAGAGTCGTTAAACTTACTTTGACCCTCCTGCTCCCCCACTTAACATCTGTCTCTCCCTGTCCCCGCCGACCATGTACCTAAAATTTACCTGCTCAGTCCTCAGATGTTACATTTCCTGTCAGCCTTTGTTGATTCTAGTCAGATCAGATCAGAGCCATGTATTTTCTCTTCTGTGATCCTGTGTTAAAATTTTTTCCCCTACTATTATTCAGGTCATAACATTAACTATTTGTTTCTATATCTGTCTCTCCTTTGCAACTGATTCCAAGGAGAGGACTAGTGTTACTTGACTTGACATTTTCAGCAGTGTCATAGAAAATGGGACAACATAGTCACAAGATTAGCACACATTAAATAAATGTCTAAATAATTGAGAAGAAATATTTACTGAAGATGATTTTTTAAAATTGAGTTTATTGGTACATTTCAGGTATATGTGGGGGTGATTTTTAAAGTATTACTCAAAACAACTCTTCCAAAATGTTTACCACTTTTAACAGTAACTTGTTTCTATTAAAAATATGATGACAGGGCTGGGGATTTAGCTCAGAGGTTCAGTGGCCTGCCTTGCAAGTGCAAGGACCCAAGTTCAACCCCCGGTAAAAAAAAAAAAAAAAGATGAAAAGATTTGTCCACAGCAAAGCAGGTTCAAATTAGAAATACCATCAATGTACTTTTTGTTGTTCCTCTTTGTTTGAAATGAAAGTTTTTTTTATAAGATAAGCCAGAAATTCATTTCATCTTATTTTATAAGATAAGCCACAACTTCAAGTGACTATTACTAGTTGTAGGATAGATCTTTAGATGAAGAGTTTTTAGGGAACCAGATCCAGTAAGTGTATTGAAAACCTGACAGGATTTCATAAAGAAAAAATAAAAAAAAAAGGTCCAAGTGTGCACAATAGAGTGTTAAGCTTGGTTCAGGTGGATGTTATATTTTGTGTATATTTAATGAGTTTTGTTATATTTTATGAGTTTTGTTGAATGATTGTTACTATGCCATCATGACCAGTATTTCTTTAAAAATACTGGCTGGGGGCTTGGACTCAGAGCCACTTCTGCTGCGTGGTCCAGCCCGAACTACAGGCCTCCTCTGGAGCCTCACTGTTTCCAGCAGGCTCCACTGATTGGCTCTGACACAGTGCCAGGAGGGTAGTTGCCCCCCGCCGGCTATTAGATGCCCTGACTGAGCCAGTCCTTGGATGCACTCTGCAGAGGCATGACAGGCTATAAAGGGTGGTGACTGATCCTATTATGTTCCTGATTGTATCGATAGGGATAAAGGATAGGGATTGACTTGATGAGTTGTTTTCTCAGTTATGAAAATGAGAATGTCTATAAGTCATTAGGGAATCAAAGACTGTGATACAGTGTATCAGGAAGATTTAATGACCCAGAGATAGAATCAAGGACAACCGAACAGCAAAAATAACGATGAGAAAACACTTAAGCAAGCCACAAAAACAGACTTCCAGTCCACCAATGGCAAACAGTAGGGCAAAGGAGGATGAAAAATCAGATAGTGAACCTCCAGGACACTCAGAACTCACAGCACAGGAAGTAAAAAAACTGATCAATCAAGCTCTAGAAAAATTCAAAACAGAAATTATTTCCCAGATAACCATAGAGATGGTGAGCAAAATGAAAGACATGATTCAAGACTCCAGAACAGAAACTGACAAAAAAATAGATGAGCTTAGGAACATAATAGAAACCATGAAGGCCCAGCATAAGAAAGAAATGGAAATAATGAATGTCCAACATAGGAAAGAAATGGAATCCATTAAACAGATTCAAACAGATATACAGGAGATTAAAAACTCTATTGAAAGCATACGCAACAGAATAAAAGATTGCAAAGATAGAATCTCTGATATAGAAGATAGGATAGCAGACAGTGACCATGAAAAAGAGGTCTCTTAAAAACAGCAAGGGAGCGTGAGAAATCAATCCAACAACTCCTAGATGATGTAAAGAAGAATAACATAAGACTGAAAGGAATCCATGAAGTACCAGGAGAAAATGTAACTGACTTAAAAAAGCTGTTCACAGAATTAATTATAGAAAACTTCCCAAACAGTGGGGAAGAATTAGACATACAGATAAGCGAGGCATATAGTACACCAACTAGCCATGAACAAATAAAAAAATCTACACCTAGACATATAATAATCAAGATCCCAGAAACCCAGCAGAAGAACAAAATACTACAATCAGTAAGAGAAAAGAAAAAAAATCACATGCAAAGGAAAGCCCATCAGAATCACAGAAGACTTTTCAACACAAACCCTCAGGTCAAGGAGAGCCTGGAGTGATGTATTTCAAGTCCTAAAAGAAAACAACCTGCACCCAAGACTGATGTATCCTGCAAAACTCTCTTTCAAAATGGACAGAGAAATAAGATACTTCCATGACAAAGAACACTAGAGAAACTTCATGAATACTAAACCAGCACTACAAAGAATTTTAAACAACATCCTAGAAAAAGACAATGAAGATCACAACACCAGGAGGCCCAACAGAGCAAATCAAATAGCCAAGGCAAGAAACTAAAAAGAGAGGACAAAAAAATAGTCAACAAAAGACAATAACATGACAATAATAAGTCAGTATGTATCAGTTATAACTATCAATGTCAATGGTCTCAATTCAACAATCAAGAGAAATAGATTGGCAGAATGGATTAAGAAGCAAAATCCAACAATATGCTGTATACAAGACACACACCAAGTGCAAAAAGAAGCCCATAGACTGAAAGTGAAAGGATGGAAAACAATTCTGCATGGGACAGGAGCCCAGAAAAAAGCAGGGATAGCAATCTTATTTGCAGACAAAGCAAACTTCAAACCAAAAGTCATTAAGAGAGACAAAGAAGACCACTACATCCTTGTAAACGGAACAATCCAAGAGGAAGAAATGACAATCATAAACATATATGCACCAAATATAAATGCCCCCAACTATATAAAACAAATATTAAGTAACATTAAAAACCAAATAACCATTAATACAATTGTAGTAGGTGATCTAAATACCCCACTATCACAAATAGACAGATCATCTAGGCAAAAAATCAACAATGAAATACTAGAACTGAACCAAGCTTTTGAACGTAGGAACTTATTAGATGTCTATAGAGTGTTCCACCCCACAAAATCAGAATATATATTATTTTCAGCTGCACATGGGTCATTCTCCAAGACAGATCACATACTAGCTCACAAAACAGGTTTGAATAAATGCAAAAGAATTGAAATTATTCCCTGTATATTATCAGATCACAGTGCAGTAAAGCTGGAGATCAATAGCATATGAAACCACAGGAAATTCAGAAACACATGGAAATTGAACAATACTCTCCTGAACAATCAATGGATCACAGAGGAAATAAAGGAAGAAATCAGACAGTTTCTACAAATAAACAAAAATGCCAATACAACATGCAAGAATCTATGGGACACAATGAAAGCAGTTCTACTTGGAAAATTCATAGCACCGAATGCCCACAGTAGGAAAACAGAGCAAGCTCAAATAAACAACGTAATGATGAACCTTAGACTCCTAGAAAAACAAGAGCAAGAAAAACCCAAAGCTTGAACAAGAGAGGAAATTATAAAGATTAGAGTAGAAATCAATGGAATGGAAACTAAGAAAATGATACAAAAATAAATGAATCGAAGAGTTAGTTTTTTGAAAGAATAAATAAAATTGATAAACCCTTAGCTAACCTTATCAAAAAAAGGAAAGAAAAGGCTCAGATCCATGCAATCAGGAATGAAAAAGGTGAAGTCACAACAGATCCCACAGAAATCCAGAGGATCATTAATACCTAAGATGAGGACCTCTACTCTAATAAAATGGAAAACACAGAAGAAATGGACAGATTTGTAGATACTTATGAATTACCAAAGTTGAACAAAGAAGATAAAAACATTTTAAACACCCTGATTGCAGTCAGTGAAATTGAAAATGTAATTAAAAATTTACCAACAAAGAAAAGCCCAGGTTCTGATGGATTCACTGCTGAATTTTACAAGACATTTAGAGAAGAACTGCCTTTACTCTTCAAAGTTTAAATGACGTTGAAAGGGAAGCAATACTTCCAAATGCATTCCTGGAAGCAAGCACCATTTTGATTCCCAAACCTGGGAAAGATGTAACTAAAAAAGAGAACTACAGGCCAATCTTCTTAATGAATATAGATGCAAAGTTCCTCAATAAGATACTAGCAAACAGAATACAGAGGATCTTTAAGAAGATCATACATCCTAACCAAGTTGGATTTATTCCAGGGATGCAAGGATGGTTCAACATATGTAAATCAATAAATATAATACACTATATTAACAAAGTCAAGGACAAAAACCACATGATCCTCTTGATAGATGCAGAAAAGTCATTTGACAAAATTCAACACCCATTCATGATATAAACTCTGCAAAAAATTGGAATAGATGGTTTATGTCTCAACTTAATAAAGGCTATGATAAACCAACAGCCAACATCATATTAAATGGCCAAAAACTGAAAACCTTCATGTTAAACTCAGGAACAAGACAAAGATGCCCACTATCACTACTCCTCTTCTAGATAGTTCTAGAAACATTAGCCATAGCAATTAGACAAGAGAAAGAAATTAAAGCAATAAAGATAGGAAAGGAACAAGTTAAACTGTCATTATTTGCTGATGATATGATACTCTACAATGAAGACCCCAAAAACTCCACCAAAAGACTTCTCGACTTAATTGACACTTTTAGCAGAGTAGCTGGATACAAGATCAACACCCCAAAATCAACAGCCTTCTTGTACACAAATAATAGACTCACTGAGAAAGAAATTAGGGAAACAATTCCTTTCACAATAGCACCCCAAAAATTGAAGTATCTGGGAATCAATCTAACAAAAGGAGCAAAAGACCTCTACACTGAAAAACTACAGCACTCTGAAAAAAGAGATGGAGGAGGATATGAAAAAATGGAAAGATGTGCCCTGCTCCTGGGTAGGAAGAATCAACATAGTGAAAAATGGCCATACTACCAAAACTGCTATATACATTCAATGCAATGCCAATTGAAATCCCAACACTATACTTCACAGAACTAGAAAGAAGAATCCAAAAATTCCTTTGGAACCATAAGAGACCTAGAATAGCAAAAGCCATTCTAGACAACAGACACATGGCAGCGGGTATAATAATTCCTAATTTGAATCTATACTACAAAGCCACTGTGATAAAAACAGCATGGTACTGGCAAAGAAACAGATCTGAGGATTAGTGGAACAGATTTGAAGACACAAAAGCAAATCCACATGCACTCAGCTACCTCACCTTTGACAAAGGAGCTGACCATCCTCAGTGGAGGAAAGATAGGCTCTTTAATAAATGGTGTTGGAAAAACTGGATCTCAACCTGCAAAAGATTAAAACTAGACCCTTATCTGTCACCATACAGTAAATTAAAATCCAAGTCGATTAAAGATCTAAACATTAAAATAGAAATGCTAAACTTGCTGGAAGATAAGTTAGGCAGAACTGTGGAAGACATTGGCATAGGAAAAGACTTTATGAACAAATCTTCAGTAGCATGGGAACTAGCAGAAAGAATCAACAACTGGGATCTCATCTTATTAAAAAGCTTCTGCATTGAAAAAAAAAAAAAAAGAGAAACCATCAACAGAACTAAGAGACAACCTATAATGTGGGAAAAACTTTTTAGCAGCTGCTCCTCAGACAAAGGACTATTGTCTAGAATATATAAAGAACTCAAAACAATCAGCCCCCCAAATATAAAGACCTGATTCAAAAATGGGCATCTGAAATGAATAGGCATTTCTCAGACAAAGAAATAAAAGCAGCAAGTAAATATATGAAAAAGTGCTCCACATCACTGGTCTTTCGAGAGATGCAGATGGAAACAATGCTGAGCTTCCACCTCTTCCCACAAAGAATGGCTGCTATCAAGAAATCATACAATAACAAATGTTGGAGCGGTTGTGGGGAGAAAGGAATCCTTCTCCATTGTTGGTGGGAGTGCAGACTGGTGCAACCACTATGGAAGTCAATACGGAGATACCTCAAAGAACTAGGACTAGAGGTTCCTTTTGACCCAGCCATCCCTCTGTTTGGGTATCTTTCCAAAGGAATTGAAAGAATCATACAACAGTGATATATGCACACCCATGTTAATAGTGGCAGAGTTTGTTTTTTTCAGCTTTAATTGAGTTTATTGGTACATTTTAGGGATATAGTACAGTTACATTCATTGTTGGGATCTTGTACCTCTACATGACAGGTCTTGGTTCTTTTTTTCCCCTTGTCCCTGCCCTCCCTTCACCCCCTCCTCTCCTCCCCATCTACAAACACTTTATTTCAATCTTTTCATTATCTCACATTTTTTCCCTTATTACCCTTCCCCTACCCTTCCCACCTTCCCTACACCTTTAGCTCCTTTCTTCCCATTTGTAAATGTCAGTAATCTTATGTGGCTGAGTTTTTAATAGCTAAAAGTTGGTAACTGGAGACTGGATAAAGAAGATGTGTGGTTTTTAAAAAATAATAAAATGGAATACTACTCATCCATAAAGAATGAGAAACTAGAGACATTTATAGCTAAATGGATACATATTGAGGCCATACTCTTACGTGAAATAAACAGAATACATGTGTAAATACTGAATAGTTTCTCTGGTGTGAAACACTAAAAGTGTAAATAAGATTCAAATTGTATAACTGATAATGTGAAATAGGAAGAAAATATCTAAAGGAGTAGGGGAAGTGGGAAGGGTAGGGGGAAGGAAAAAAGGGAAAAGAAAAAATATGAAAAAAGGAAAAACATGGAAACTGTGTTTGTAAACAGGGAAGAGTGGAGGGGTTGAAGGGAGGGCAGGGGAATGGGCAAAAATAAGAACCAAGATAGATCATGTAAAGGTACAAGATCCCAATGATGAATGTAACTGTACTGTATACCTAAAATACCAATAAACTTAATGAAAAACAAAACATCGAATGAAGACTGGAACCAAGAGGAACCTAGAGCTTCTTTTCAAATTTTATACAACTCATAGAAGATTTGTTGGGAGAAAATGTGATAGGTGAAAATATATAGTAAACAAATCACTGTATTATATTGGTGATTATATCTTGTAAAGTAAATTGTTAAAAAAAACAATGCTAGACTTCTATTAGCCTAATTATGATTATTCTTTAAATTTAAATGATATAATTTGGAACTAGCAGAAAAAATAAGCCAATTAGGATTTGGATTGCTTTCATGATCTAGCTATACTTAAGAGGAAGAAATACTGGATAGAATATTTTAAAAAGACACTATAAATGAGAGCTTATAGGATTAATGTTCTTTGAAATATTGAGTATCCAGCAAATATCCCAAAACTCAATGCTAGTGTTCTTGAAAAGATACATCTGTTCACTTAAAAATCCATGGAAAATAACTCTCTCATAACACTGTCTAACTAGGAACATCAGCTGCCTCATTTCTGTACTCCATCAAAGTTAGATCTTGCTTAGATGCAGTGTGTTGGTCACTGGTTCTTATAACACAGGTCTATGTGTCTACTTTCCTCTCTCTGTGTATCCTCTCTTGCAAAACTGTGTTGAGAATAAACTCAATTATAAAAATCACTTTTAAATAACATGACCTTAACTAGCAAGGCATTTTGTACAAAACTGATATTTTAGTCACCTAAAAATGTTTTGCATGTTACCAAAACTATCCTTTTAATAACTTAAAAAAAAACCCAAAAAACAGGTTTCCATTAGTCTAGCATGGAAGGTTTAATGTCTGCGTTTTAGGTTTATAATCAACCAGAAACAACGAAAAACCCTAACACCAAAAGATTTTTATCTTATGAAAGAAATATAAACAAAAACTCAGAAATGAAACACTAGCATGTGTTGTTCATGTTGCAGCACATAAATATATTACAGTTGTGAGAATAATTGTTTTTTTGTCTTCATAGTCAATTGATCCACATTTGACTGCCATGAAATTACAAATGAGTTGTTTTCCATGTGCTAATCTACTCTTGCTTCAGATTTGTTTGATTTGTACTGAAGTTGTATTTTATATTTTACTTGTGAAATCCTATAATTTTCTTTTTAATTTGCTCACACAGCACGGTTGGCATAGACATAAGAGAAGATTTGACCCCGTCAATTTTCTTTGTATGACTTGATTTCAATGATTATCTGTTTTAAAGAGTAAATTCTAAGATTTTAATGTTTTCCTTATGTTGTCCAAAACCTATCATTCAGACAACATCAAAACATTGTGTTTTAAATAAATAAGAATATTCCAGTGTGCAAATGATCAGTGTAATATGATGTGACAAATATGCCTCAATGCAGAAATTTGATACTACTCTCAGTTATTACTCTAAGTGGGAAAATATCTTTTATTCTGAAGATAGCCTTAATGCAAAATGCTCATCATATTGCAAAGTCTTTGGGATTTGGTCAAAAACTTTGGCTCTCAATTCAGTACATCTTCACATATCCATTATGATGACAAGTGCTTTAACAAGTTATCATGTGACAACTTCTCCCTCCCTCACTCTCTCTTTTTAAAACATTCAGATGCTGTATTCTTTCAGGGATCAGAAGGTCAGAAACATATGTTATTTTGTATTTTCTGGGGAGATATCATTGAATTCTGATTCTTTTCTCCATCCAAATAAAGAAAACTGGTTTTGGGGCTGCACAAGAAGTGACTTATCAGTGGCTTCCTAAAATGCACAACTGCTAACTTTCTTGTAATTGGAAACCAAAATATAATAGTCCTTTTTCCAATGTGAGGCTCAAGGCTTTCAAGAACATCGCTGCAAGACATCAGACACAAGAACATGACGGGGCTCCTCTATAGGTCTTTGTTTCTATTGCTTGCTTTTATGGAAGACTTGCTACTAGCTTTTGTATGAATACCTCCTTTGGGAACATCCCGTTATAAACACATTATGATACTTGATCTTGATTTTTCCTCTTATTAGATGTTTTACCAGTATTCTTCTGAAGTCTGATCATTACTGTAGTTTTTATGCTAATAATCAAGTGTTGGGGATGACTACTTATACCTAAAGAGGGCAAAGAGTTTCACACAGAGTTTACATGCAAGTGGAAATTTAAAGCCAAACAGAGAAGCATATTTTTCAGGGTTCTTTAGAGGAACAGGACCACTGGGAGCTATGCAGATACACAGATGTGTAGTTAGAAAAATTGTCAAAGGTCTACCTATCCATCTATCTATCATCTATCTTTGTTATAAAGAATTGGTTCAAAGTATTATGGAGGTTGAGAAGCCCCAAGATCTACAGTCAGCTAGCTGGAAACTCAGGAGACTAGAAATATGATTTCCAGGCTGAGGTAAGGAACCATTGACCCTGCCCAACTGTCCAGCAGCCCTTTTGTTTTATTTAAGTTTTTAAATAATTAAATGGAGTTCAATCACATTATGAGTGGCAGTCTGCTTTCCTCAGTCTCCATATGCCACCCTTATCCAGAAACATCCTCATAGGCACACCCACAGTAATGCTTGGCTGAGTGTCTGGGTTAACACATAAACACATGATCACAATGAAGGAGAACAGATTCAACAGAGAGTTTTTATTGTTGTTTCTGGCAACAATGGGGACTGAATCCAGGGCCTTTGCATAGAGCCTTATCCCCAGCCTTTTTTTTTTCTTTAAATTCTGAGTTGGAGTCTCACTAATGTGCAAAATTGCCCAGGCTGAGCTCAAACTTGTGATCCCCTTGCCCCTCGCTGAATGCTGTGATTATAGGGACATGCCACTATGACTACCTGGAATAGATATTATAAATACAGTAATCAAAGAAAAGTATGGTATGCCATTATGTGTCAGGCAGTCTTGTGAGTGCTTTACATGTCTTACTTACTCCTGAAAGCAAACACTAGTTGGGTAAGGACATTATCTCTCTGTGGTGGTTATTTTTATTCTTATTTAACACATATGAAAACAGAAGCAGAGAAAAGTTGCATGATTTGTTAAGATAATCCTGCTGCTGAGTATCTGGGCTGGAATTCAAACCCAGACTAACTCAGAGTTTACGCTGTTAACAGCTATGCTATTCTCCTGCTTGTAGACAGGCAATTAAATTATATAGAAGATAAGAAATATGGGGAAAGACATGTTAATTTTTAAAAAAGCTGTAAATGATACTGAATAGTGTTTTCTCTAGTATCAAGTATAGGCTAAATATTTTACAACAACTATCCAATTTAACCTCCAAAAGAATTGTAGGAATTAGAAACCATTATATCCACTTTACAGATAAGAATACTGAGTTGGGTTGCAGTTCAGTGTGGCATCTTTGGCAAAATGATCTTAGATATATTTCATCTGTCAGACCCCATCCAATTCTAAATGCTTTGTTCATTCTATTATGTTGTGCTTGGGGAAATTTTTTGCAAAGTATGACCAATAAAAATTTATATGATTTAACAGTGTTCATTTTACTAGCAGAGGGAGCCAGATTTCCTCTAGTGCAGTAACAAATAGCTCCTACATAGCTCTAGCAATTCTCAGGATCACATAGATTTTATATTCTCTTAAATAGAGATGCATATTTTCCCTTAGTCCTATTACTGACAGTTTCTAAATTAAATAACACACATGCTCACCTGTAAATAAGAGGAATAAAAGCTTAACTTGCCACAAGGGGAAAAATTTCCACCATGTAACAGACCTGGGAATAAGTGATATTCATGGGAAGGTCAGTGCCTGCGGCTGCTTGATAAACTCCAGCTCTTTCCTGTACCTGCTGTTTGATGCTTAAACTTTGGATGCTGAAACTGATTATAATAAACTCTCCAGCAGTTTCTCACTTAGTCTTCCCAAGAAGGGGACAAAATAAAATCAGTGTAAAGAGGTCAAAAGAAAAGCTCATCATTGAATTATGTTTTGCTCAGGTCGCCCATTTGAAACTAAATGTGTCCTTTGCTCAACACTTTTGAGAATTCAGCCAATGGAACTAGGGGCTCAATGATCATTTGCTATCCCAGTTCCTTTTGAGAAAAAGGCAGGCAAATCTCCGAGTCGACCTTGTTCTGATGCGTCTCCTTGAGGCAAGGTCATCATAACTCTCACCCACATTTTTCTGTCGTCTTGTCAGATGAATCCGTGAAATTCACAGATTAACCCAAGTCCCTCATTCAGACGTTTTAAACGCGCCAAATGTTCAAGTGTAACAAAAAATTACACATCTGGTAATTCTGCATGTTATTTATAGCCTTTCTGATAGAAGCATAATTGATTCAGAAATGTAATTTACAGCTTGGCATCTCCATTTCAAAGCCTCAATTCCATGACATCCACCAAGAGAGTAATCTCACTTTTGTGGTGAAGCATAGATAATAATTGCAAAGGATTTTTGCATGATAGCCTCATGCTTCTGCATAAAGTTTTTCTTGTTCCTTGTCTTTCATTTGCAAAGTGGGCAATATTCATGTCAGCTGCACACTTTTAATTCCACAGAATGTTTTATTGAGACATAAATGAAACATAAAGTTGATCAACAAACCCTAGGGTGCTGGGAAACGGCTAAGGCAAGTTTCTTTTGCCCTCTATTTTTAATTGCAACCTCATAAGAAAACACTCTCTAATTTAACTAGGTAATTGTTCTCTCAAAGAGAACATTTGTTATTTAATGCCATTTTGAAAATTACTAAAGAATGCTAGAACATTTTCTTTATCCAAGAATTGTCATAAAAATCACTTTTTCCCTTTCTGTCTCTGTCTTGCCACACTCCTTAAACTTGAAATTGATGCTTTCCTTATTGCTCTAACCCTAGTGTAGGTCTTGTAGATATTTTGAGGAAAATAAATTCATGTGTATATATGGAGTGTGCTAATTTCCTTTAGCTAGTGGGGTCTAGTAAGAATTTTACTGAAACAAATTTAGAAATCTTATATTCATTCTTATGTCCAAAAAGTTTGAGTTACTCTAATACCCTAATGCATGTTAGACCTATGTAATACAAATCTATTTCAGTTTTCAGTGAGTAGCTCAGGTTTGACTTTGGTCCTAGGAATTAATGTGTCTCCTCTTACCCCTCTAACATTGCTGGCATACCCAAATCTATTTGACACTAGGAGCCATTCCAGAAAATTTCAACAGGCCCCTGACCAACCATTCATGAAGTCTTGCTTTCTGGACTTGCTCTTGCCGTTCTAGTTTTCATTCCTGCATTTAATGCTGATGTCTGACACTAATCTTATCTTTCCACTTAACTTTACACCTGAAGATTTACTTCTTTGGTTATAGATATTGGCTTAGATGAAGTCAGATTTCACTGTCATTCCTTTGCTCTTATGTTTCTTTTTTACTTGATTCATTTCAGGGAATCAGAAATACACTGCAAAGTATGATATTTACATAAAAATTATATGCAGGACAAATATGTGTTCTTATTCCTACATTTTTCTAGTTAGTATCTAAGTCTGCCTGTCCAACTATCTATCTATCATCTATCTATCTGTCTATCTATCTGTCTGCCTGTCTGTCTATCTATCTATCTATCTATCTATCTATCTATCTATCTATCTATCTATCTATCTATCCTATCTCTCATCCATCTATCTTTATGTCTACTTATATCCATGTTGGACATTGTGCAGTTAATGCAGATTTTTAGCTGTGATTTCACACAATACTTTGTCATTTTATCCTTTTATCTATGAAAAATTTCAGAACATTTTTAATTTGAAAAATAAATGATTACTTTCTACATTATAAATACACTAAAATCATTTACCCATTTCCATATTTAGATATTCTGATCTGTGAAAAGTTTTTTTGTAGTCAAGTCTTGATAAATATCTTTTTATTTATTAAAAATTTTATTGAGGGCCAGGAATTTAGCTCAGCGGTTCCACCGCCTGCCTTGCAAATGCAAGGACCTGAGTTCAATCCCCGGTACCAAAAAAAAAAAAATTTTTTTTAATTGAGATAATAATGTGTGAGGCTCTTTTTCATGTATTGGAAATTCAGCAAACATAATTGTAAATTTAAAAAAATTAGAAAAGAAGAAGCCTACAATGGAATAAAAAAAACTGGGCAATTCTATTATTGTCTGAAAGGTGTTACAGGCAAACAGAGTACCATATACAATGGGAAGTCAATGAAAATTTCAAGGAAGAGGGAGTTTCTAGAGTTAAATTTAAAGGATCAGGAAAAGTCAACCAGACAAATGAAAATATTGGGTAATAATCCCTTTTCTAAGTACAGCAAATGGTAATAGTAATAATAGTACATGAGCAAGAAAAATCATAGCAAGTTTGAAAAATGAGAAGTAATTTCAAACATCTGAAACATTGAGTATGAAGGACAGTAGGACTGATTGAGAAGACAGGTGGTGGCCAGATTATGATAGGAGTTTTATGAAATTTTAAGGAGCTTTTAAAAAAATCCTGAAGATGATAGAAGTCTTTAAAATGTAAGTAGGGAGCAATGTAATTGGGAATGTTTTACAGAAAGGCTTTGCGATGCTTGCATTGGTTAGGAGCAGGGTAAACAGGGAGGCTACTTAGAAAATTATTCCCATGATGAAAACATGGGTAATAGTAGCTGAACCTAAGGTAATAGGAGAGTAGGAATGAAGATGGAGGAAAATGTTATTTTTAAACTAGCAAAGACATGCTGATGTGTAGTGGGTAAATTTTAGAGGTAACAAAGAGAAACCAGGCTATGGAGGTATATTGGTTTGAAAGTTGTGAGAGATTCCTAAAGAATGGACAGCTTGCTATGTGAAATATAGAAAGAAGTCTAAGTAGGAATAGAATAGAGATTTGGGAGTGAGAACTATATTAACTCTGATCATTTTATTAGAAGAGAATTGTAGGAGTGAAATTATTCATCAAAGGTTATTGATGCATTTGACATGGTAATGTCTAGAAAGGTCACAGATGTTGGCTTGTTGGCACAATAATTTGGACGTGGACCAGCCTGTCCCTGGTCTTTGGGTACTTTTTTGTACTTTGGGTATTTTACTTGAGCCCAGGATGCCTCTTTCCCTTCATTCTACTGTTGTGGGATGAGCATGTCTGAAAGAGAACTGTCTTCTGCCATGGTTCATTCTTTTGATCCTCCTGGGACAGGGTGAGATGAAACGTATGGCATCTTTGAAGTATTGATTTAGCATTCCAAGCAGTGGCTGGAATATTAATTTCAACAATAAACAACACACTGGAAGGAAGACCTTTTGTAACATCTGGGTTCTACTCAAATTGTAGACTCTGCTGTTATTCTTAAATGTTTAAATTAATGTCCCTCAAAGGGAGGTTGTACTAAAGCAAATGAAAGGCTTCTTGATACATATCCATTTACATACTAATGCTTGTGAGCAGGGCTCTCTGACATTCTCTAAAGTCTTTACCTGTCACCTTGGGATGGGTGATGCATGAATCATAGGGCTGCATTCTACTGTGTCACTGCATGTAAAAAAACAAAAAAAACAAAAACGAGAGTTAGTCCATTAGTTAGATAGAGAGCTACTGAATTCTGGAGAATTATTTTTATATGAAGACATATTTGGCATTTCAGGAATGTTTATTTCTTCAGTTAGGTTATTTACTAATAACTTGAAAAGGTAGAATAGAAAAATATTATATATGAATGTACCCCAAATCCATAAAAAGACTTGGTACTATCTACCTGAAGAAAGTGCACTTTAAATAATAGATACTATCACACAATGTACATTGATTAAATGTTCAGGAATGAAGCATTTCACATGTAAGATCTCTCTCTTTTTTTTTTTTTTGGTACCGGGGATTGAACTCGGGTCCTTGGGTTTGCAAGGCAGGCCACCCAACTGCTGAGCTAAATCCCAGGCCCTGTAAGATCTCGTTTAAGTTTAATTATAACTATAAGTCTAATTTACATGGTAAATATATTATCATTGCCATCATTTTGTGGAAGAAGATACCGACTTATAGATTAAAAACTTTGTTTAGGATCAGATTCGAGGTCAGTAGTGGAACCCAAATTCAAACCCAGGCAGTCTGACCTCAGGAGATGACCTGGAGATTATCCACAATGCAGGATGAAACAGCTCAAGTGTCTAACTCAGAGATCATTCTTTGTTTTCATTCTTTATCTCACAATAACAGTCTCACAAAGGAAGGCAGGCGAAAGTGTGGTAACAATGTCAGTGTACGGCAGAGAAGAATTTCTAAATATCTTGTAAAATAACTTCAGAAGATATCAGTCTCCTTGTATGATTTCTCGCAAGGAATAAGCAGATTGACCTTCTGGTTTTATCTATTCTTATCCTTAATTGGCAAATATTTGTCTTCTGTGAGCAGAAACTGAACAGTCACAGGGGTTTAAACATGTCATAATCCACATGAAAAGAAAACAGTAATTTCTTTTTTGGGAAGCACTTGAGATTTCATTATTTGATTGGGTTTTTAAGGTCTCAACCTAGCCAGAGTATATCCACTGAATCCACAGCAGATCTTGGCTAAAGCAAAAGGCCAAACCCTTTTCTTTGATTAGTAAAGAGGTACTTCAGGTAGAGTCAATAAGAACGCTGGATGTGGCTGGACTGTTGAGAAGCACCACGGACTCTCTCTACTATGGAATGCTATATACTCAGCTATCCATTTGCTTTCTGTCTTTGATTGACTTTGAAAAAGTTAGTCATTTTCACATTCATATACATATATATTTAAAAATCCTCAATCAGCACTTTTAATAACTCTTTTGTTATGTTTGGTTCTGTCTCCTATAAAACAAGCTGGCATTAATCGCTTGCTGTTTAAAAATACTGATTAGTTTTCCAGGAATATATCAATATTCATCAGTAATGAATTTTTATAAGAGCTGATCTTTGAGATTTTCTTTTGCCATCAGGACAAACCTTAGTTGACCTTGTATGTCTGTATATGGAAGGTGCTATTTGACATTTAAGGACTTCTAAGGTCAAACAAAGGAGGTTGCTGACTGTTGATACATAGATGTACCATGGATAGTTGACAGAGCATGATAAGATCACTCATTAACCTGAGGGCTAAAACCCAGGAATGCTAGAAAAGTAGTTGATAAAAGGTAGTTTCCACATTACAATACAGAGCTCATTTGTCAACATTTACTGAGGAGTCATGTTTTTTCTTCCATTCCCCCTTTATCAGTGGCTCTACTAGAAGTACCTATCAGATACTTTTGTCAAAACAAGGCAGTAAACACCAATGACAGTGTTAGGGTGAAATGAAAGTTTCACATGTAAGATTTCTTTCTGCAGGGCTCTAGGTTAAATGGGAAAATCATAGAAATAGTTTGAGGTTCTCAAGTTTAAACCATTTTGTGAATGCCACTACCACTCTTGATCTCTTTCTGGCATAGAATATTGAAGGGTAAGGAGCCCATTAGAGAATGAAATGGTTAGACTGGCATATCTTTGCATATTATAACTGTATTTTTCTCTTGTAATGTTAATATTTTAAGCAGTACTCTTGTATGATATTCATAGATATATTCACATTGGAATTTAGAACTGTGTGTATTGGGTTATTGTTATATGACAACAACAAGGAAATTTTGAAATTAGACTTAGATAGCTAATGACAGTACCATTTGATAGCCAGAGAACTCAGATGTGTCATTTATCTCTGTGTTCAATAATTGCATTTGCATACCCAACATCTATTCGCAGTTTCTTCATTGTTTCATTATTTTATTTCTTCATTTATCAAATACTTAGCTCTTACTTTCTGTCAGATCTTATTCTAAAACTTTACAAATGTTAACTCATTATTAACTTTGCTTTTGTTCAGGTCTGAACCAAGTTTAGAATAATCAGTGGCTTTCTTTATAAATGATACACTTTCATGCAAAGATATAATGCTTTGGGTTGGACTTCCAGCAAATAATTTCATCCTCCTGATAAGAGGGGGAAGACCTGGCTGCCCTGGCCCTTTTCTATGTATCTGTTGGTCTTCTATATACTTTTACCTTCCTATTTAGAATGCATTCACATGCCCAGAGGTGTAGCAGCTATCTTGAAGAATAAGGATGAACACCATCTGCTGGGGATGTTGTGCAAAGAGCTCATGTCCCTGATGGTAACGGTGACCCTCTGCACTAGGATTTAGCACCCAGGCTGGACTTTCTACTGAATGGGGAGCAATGCTTGCTCAAACCACCATCAGTCAGGTTTTCTATGTCTTGTATCTGACCAGTTCCATTGTTAAACTCTCTTTGGGCTTCACCTTGTTCACCTGTAAAATAAAGACTGTATTGTCTGAGTGAGAAGATTGCTAGGGTAAAACAAGATAAGGAATATAAAATGGGAAGGATATAATGTGCTTCAGTAAACCCTAGTTCTCCTTGCTGCATAGACATAAGCCTTTCTCTATTTCAACACACATAGGGTGGGAATCAGTGTAGAACATTAGACAATCTTCAAGGCTACTAACCTTTTATATTCATTTGTCTCATTTGTTAGGTTTTTTTTTTTTTTTTTTTTTTTTTTTTTTTTTTTTAATTTATTTTTTTTTTTTTTTTTGCTACATTGTTGTAAATTGAACCCAGGACCCAGGGCTTTTGCACTGAACTACGCCTTCAGCTCTTTATTTTTGGGTCAAGGTCTTGCTAATTTGCCTAATTTCCCAAGCTGTGGTTGAACTTGCAATCCTTCTACCACAGCGTTCCAGAGTGCTGGGATTGCAGGGGTGCACCACCATACCTGGCTTATTTAGCTTTTAAACTGTAATTTTCTTTCCATTTTTGAGAGGGAGGGCTGTATTCATTGCCTCTTTAGGAGGTGCATCACTGTGAAGCACAGCATCTGTCCATTCGGTGTATGGTCACACAGAATTTGCTTTTGTAAATTTCTTTCTATATTTAATTGCAAATTAGGGGGGAAGAATAATGTTGAAGTAGGACTGGAGAATGAGGCGCTATAGTTTGGGTAAAAAAATGTGCTTTTATGATTAGATGGTCTGCCTTTGAAGTTCGTCTCTCTATTCTATGAACTATATGACTATATTTACAAGTTATTAACCTTTCTGAACCTCTTTTCCCTACACAGAAACAGCCAGGATAGAGCTCATCTCTCAGGCTCTTTATAGGTGCCAAATAAGCTTGTAAGTAAATACGTAATGACTGGCTTCATGGAGGTTTCATAAGCATTCCCTTTTTGTACCTATGCCACAGGTTTCTTTTACTCCTGTTTTCACTTCTGTCAGTATTTTGCTTCACAATTCCAAGAATTTGCTTAAAGCAAACTCTCTGAAGTAGCCAGTGAGAAAAAGAATGTCTTTGCATTGGGCAATTCCTATAAGCGTGGAATGCCATTATGATGTCTGAATATTACTTTAATGTCTCTCCCCAAAGGATTTGCTCTACTGATATTTTGTACTATGGGAAGATGAATTTCATTTGTAAAAGAGCTTTGGATAACAGAAGTTCTTTGAGATGCAGAATCCTAATAAACACTGCATTCTGGGCAAGACTGAAGCTTAGGAGACAAAATGGAAATGCAGGCAGAAAAAAAGAGAAACCTGAACCTCTCTCCTCTAGGTCAGCTCTTAAGGTGTAAGGAAAATAGAGCTTTGCTCTCTCTGACATCGTGGCACTGGAACCCTTCCTAGTGAGTATTTTAGACAAATGTTGGAGAATAACACACATATTTAAGCTATTTTCCTTCTTTGCAATGGCAGGTGGGCATGCAATGAATGGCAGAAAAAAGTCATTGAAATCACATCTAATAATGAAATTTCAGAAACTCACAAGCTTAAATATTTCTGGTCACTTATTGAAATTCTGAGAGGCAGCAGATATCATTTGTGTCATTTTATGAAGCAGTGGCCTCATGCAGTTCCCAAAATATGCAGAGATGGAGAGAAATATTTAGAACTGTCCCCAGATGGATATGCTGCTTCTGAAGAAAGTGAGTTCTTTTGCATCCGAGCAATTGTAGAGGGTATATTTGTCATATCAGTTTAGACTGCCACTTTTGATCAGAGCAGATGGGGTCTGGTCAATGAGAACCTTCACTAGGCTGAAGCAATAACTGCCATTTTGTACTAGGCAGCCCTCCCCTAAGGAGAAGAAAGGACTGAACTGGAATTAGACAATCAATTCAAGCTAGATCAGTCACATTATTCTTTATATGAAATTTTATACTGATAAAAATAGAGAATAAAGATGGGGGCTGAGCCAGAGCACAGGCAGATTTCTAGGTGAAAGATCAGTTGGCCTTTAAAACTGAGATCTTTCAAGTTTCTCACAGTTCCCAGAGCTGTAGCAGGAGTCCTGTGAGGAACATTCTTATGGTGGCTGCAGTTCCCCCCTTGTACCATACAGATTTTTTTTTTCAGCTTTAATTGAGTTTATTGGTACATTTTAGGTACACAGTACAGTTACATTCATCTTTGGGATCTTGTACCTCTACATGACAGGTCTTGGTTCTCATTTTTTCCCCTTGTCCCTGCCCTCCTTTCATCCGCTCCTCCCCAGATTTTTCTTTTTTACCCACTGCAGTGAATAACTCCTCCATGGTCTCTGGATTGGTGTGGGGCTTTCCTCTTGAGGGAGATTTCAAAAGGGAAGCTTGTGAGATTAACTACAGCTCCTACCATGGCAGCTGGTCCTGAGGCTGTCACTTGTTCTATCCTCTTCTGCATCACCCTTTCTAAATTCTCCTCACCCTCAGTTTCATCTTGCTAGATCTAGGTAGCGTATTTGGTAAAGCCAAAACCATCATCCTAACAGCACTCGAGAATCCTATCCCCCCCAACAGGCAGCATTGTTAAGGTGTGTGTTCATAGTTGTGCTGGGGCTCAAAAGAGACTCCCATCACAATTGAGTCCCACATTTATCTCTCCCCTTACTGTGCACAAGCAATCCTACCTCCTCTTGTTCATTAGAGTAAACTACCCCTCCAGTTGCAAAGACTCCTATTTTTTTGAATTCGGGACTTTGTGCTTTCCAGGCAGGTCCACAACCACTGAGCTACATCCATGGGCCGTCAAGAACTCTTATTTTTTAAGCTGCTTGTGTCTGGACAAAAGGAGTCCAAAGGGCTCTAAAAACAATTGTATCTTGTAGTTCAGTGGAATAAAGCCTGGTAATGTCTGTCTACACAGACAATGTACTGTCTCAGTGGCTGAGGGTTTAGCTCAGAGGTAGAGTTCTTGACAAGTATACAGGCTGTCCTGGATTTGATACCCAGCAGCACACACATGCATGCATGCAAGCACACAGTATACCCTCTCTTAGGACCAGGATCTCCATTGTTGCATAGCCCAGAATTACAGGGGCAGGAAACAAAAAGCCCCTTTGTGAATTAAGAAGAGGCAGGGCTGGGGATTTAACTCAGTGGTTCCGCTGCCTGCCTTGCAAGCACAAGGACCTGAGTTCAATCCCCGGTACCAAAAAAACAAGACAAAACAAAAAAACAAACAAAAACCACCACCACCACCAACAACAAACAAGAGGCAGGCTAAGTTGACCCTTTCTACTTTTATTCTTTGGTTTCCAAACCAATGTATCTTTGCTGGTGGGGAGATAGCACCACATCGTGGTTTCTAATTTAATAAGCATATTATATTCTAAAGAGTGATGCCCTATTCTTTTAGAGTGTTCCTTTAAAGATTTTGCTTTAATTATACCTTTAGAAACTATTGCAGTGTTTTGTGAATTCTGTGAACTGTGCTTCTGCATAGTTTATGTGATAATGACCAGTTAATACCATAGCAGTGAATCCACTTCTGTACCTTAGTTTCATAAAATTGGTTGCCTGGATGGATACCAAGCTGTGTGGGATTTCATAGGTGTGGACTAGGATTTCTGTAAGCCCACAGATAGTGAAGGTAAAACAGGCTGTTCATAAATGCAAAGTAAAATCATAGCTGGAATAGTTGTTTACCTTTGTAGGTCTGTGAGGCACATTCTAATAGTCGCCCTAATACCTTGACTTGGACTCTGAAACTCTTATTATTTAGTCCTAATCTTATTTTTTGGAGCTTAAGTTTTACACTGTTGTGTTTTGTGAAGCCTACATTTTGTTTAGGACATGGACTTCCCTACTTGGTGCCTCAGCATTGGTTTAATAAAAAAAAATGGAAGAAACGTAACTTGTAGAATGCCTCATGAATTAGAATTGAGTCTCACTATCTTCATTCGCTTGAGTTTTGCATGTTTGTTTTACAGATATGGAAACTGAATTTAGAAGGAATTTCTATGACTTAGACTACTGTGATTTAGATATAGTTTCAGTGTGTCCATCAAGAGGTCCGTGTGTTGGAAGCTTGATTCCAGAGTGGTAGTGTTGTGAAGCCATGTGGAGCCTTTAAGAGGTGTAGTCTAGTAGGAAATTTTTAGATTACTGGAGACTCTACCACTGGAAGGAGTTGATGTAGTTCTTGTGGTACCAGGGTTAATTTTTGCAAGAGACAGTTGTAAAAGCCTAAGCCTGACCTTTATCCCCACTATAGCTTCCTAGTTTACCATGTGATCTCTCCCTAAGGCCTGTGCTGCTGCCATCGTGATGTCATCTACTGTTAGGGCCTCCTAGAGATTCAATCAATGGGACAGCCCAATCTTGGACTTTTGGCTTTCAGAGCTGTGACTTAAACTTCTTTGTCTCATAAGTGCCTAGCCTCAAGTACTTTGTTGTACAGAAAATGGATAGATACATAGACTCAGTTGCATCTTGGGAAGATACTAGAGCTCCTCAGGATAAGACAACTTCCAAACACACTCCATCAACCCGCATAATTTTGAGCTTCAGTTTTTTAATGTTATTTCCTAAGAGCATTTTAAGATTTCTATTTATTTTCTTTTAGAGTAAATGGAACTTTCCCTAAATCAGAACTGTAAAGACTTCTGATTTGCTGTTTGTAGACTGTTGAAAAACTGATTAACCAAGGTGAGGCTAGAAAATCTCTGGGAGTCATAGGAAATATTAACATAGGCCCATCTGGAAATAAATGTACATTTTGGCCAGAGTTTCAAAGATTTATCATCTGGTTTAATCTGCTGAACTAAATTTGAAGAAGATCCCCTTCTTCCACCACTCTCTTTTTTATCACAACACTTATGCTATATGAAATCAAGCCCTGAGTTTTGTTTTGATTTAGTTCTAATTGGAGCCATGCTTTCCCCGAATCTAATTTCACTTGGAACTAATTACAGGGGAAAAGGTCATAGCTGTACTGAGAGCATTACTCTGTTCAAAATACATTGGCATCATATAATATTAACTCTACTTTTGTGGAGATATAAATGAAGACAAAAATAAATTGCCAAAACATTTCGTATCTTCCTTTTGTTTAAATCAGCAGGGAAAGATTCATACATAGTTATTGATAAGAAAGTCTTTCTTGGGTATGAATAAATCTAAGATTTTCAGTTGATTTGTGTCTATTTCCTGACAACAATCTGGGAATTGCCAAGTAAGAGATATATTTTTTGCCTATTGAACTTGAAATGATGATACAATTGTATTTGAATTGGTATACTGTAGTTATCTGTATAAAATGCTCTTTTATAATAATCTGGAAGTTTGTAGGGAAAAACAAAAAGACAAACACAATTCTTTTTTTTCTGGGATCAAAGAGAAATTTAAGTACATGTATGAAGGAAATATTTGTCCAATCTCAGAGTAAATCTTTGAGTTACAAATAGTTACATAACTTGCCAGCATATGCTATTACCTTTCAGCCCAAGGCAGCCTAACTTTTCACATTTAACTCATGTTGGATTTTAATTAGTGTGCATTTATTGGTGCATTCACTATCTTTATCTGCCAGTCAACAACTATTGCTTATTTCTGGTATATTTTACAAATCAATTGGTAATATAATATTTGTGTCAGAGACAGAATATCATGGAACAAAGGGCCGCAGGAACTCATGATCTCTGCATCAATTATTTAGCTCTTACTGCTCATACAATTTTTTTCCTGTGAAAACGTGAGGCATGAATGTTTAACAACATGTTTCAATTTCTGCCTTGTGTTAGAGAACTGACTCAATATGGGGAAATAGATCAGATAAGCATAAACTTCTGTGAGAATGTCCTTTTTCTTTCTTTTAGTGCAGGTAGTATACTGAGAGCTGTATTTACTCATCAAAAAAATTAGTGTCTCTGATTATTAAATGCAAATAAATTAAGGAAACATTTCAGTGAGTTCCAGCAGCTTACAAGCGTTGGGGATTATTTGTTCTGGACTGCCAATAGTGTAATATATAACCTTAATGAAGTTTATTATTAATACTAGAGTCTACACACAGACCCTAGGATATCTATTAAAATCATTACTTTGATGCAAATACAAGCAATACAATATTTCCTTTAAGATTTCATTGGTTTACTGTGGAAATCAATATGGAGATACCTCAAAGAACTAGGTTTAGAGACTCCATTTGACCCAGCTATACCTCTGCTGGGTGTCTTTCCAAAAGAACTAAAATAATCATACCACAGTGATATATGCGCACCCAGTTTGTAATAGCTAAAACTTGGAAAAAGCACAAATGCCCATCAGTTGGAGAATGGATAAAGAGGATGTGGTTTTTTTTGTACAATGGAGTACTACTACTCAGCCATAAAACATGAGAAACTAGAGGCATTCATAGGAAAGTGGATGCATATTGAGACCATACTCTTCAGTGAAATAAATAAGATACACATGTGTAAATACTGAATAGTTTCTCTGGTGTGAAAAACTAAGTGTACAAAAAGATCCAAATTGTATAACTGGAAATGTGAAATAGGAAAAAAGGGGCTAAACGTATAGGGGAAGTGGAATAGGTAGGGGAAAGGAAATAAGGGAAAAGAAAAAAATATGAGAAATGGAAACAAAGTCTATGTAAATAGGGGAGAGGGTAGGGGGTGAAGGGAGGGCAGGGGTATGGGGAAAAAAATGAGAACCAAGACCTGTCATGTAAAGGAACAAGATCCCAAAGATGAATGTAACTGTACTGTATACTTAAAAAGTATCAATTAACTCAATGAGAAAAAAAAAAAGATTTCATTGGTTTAAAAATATACATGCAAAGCTGATTTCAGGCTTTCAAATACCCTGATAATAAATACTAAAATATATGCAATCGTGCAGAGAAAAGGAAGGAGACCCATCAGAGTCAAATATTGTTATGTATCCTTAAGGGATTATTGACTAAATGGGCCCCTTGCCTTTGTATATTTATTTGCTTAACCTTTCTGTCTATTGCTCAACACTGCAGGTCCAAGGAAGGGAGAGTTACATACGATAGGTGAACCCAGAGTTGCCAGCCAGGCTCACTGTTCCCACAAGTCATCAGCTGGTGGAAGGGACCAATTCTCTCTTTGGGGAACCCAAAGCTCTTGGTCTTGTGCAGAACACGTTTAAGTCAAAGCAGTCAGATATGGATTCTATGTATGCCCTAAGAGCAATCATACCCCTGTGAAATGGTCAGTGATTTGTAGATTATTCTGTGAGATCTTTCTCTAATTCTATGTGGAACTATAAATTATAGTTGCATGTATCATTTCAAATGAGCTAATTGCTATCTCCTGGTAATAATGAAGCCATTAATCATGGAAACTAAACACAGTTCTAGTAATTTCATTAGAGAAGGAAAACTTGCAAGAGATCCATACTCCACCAAAGTCCTATAACCCTAATGTCCTCTCCCACTCAACACACTGACATTTTGTGATGCTAACATGAGTAAAGAATAATCATAATACTTAGCATTTATATAGCTCTTAACAAACATTAGCTAATTAATCCTCAAGCCACCTCTGAAAGGCAAGCACCGCGTCTATTGTTATCTGAGAGTTTCAAAGCCTGGAACTGGAGAAATGTTAAGAGATTCTCAGAAAGGTTAAGAGACTTGTCAAAGGTCACAAGAGGAGATAGTAATAGAAGTTAAATTCCAGCTGAGACATCCTGCCATGTAGACATGTGGCCTCTTGGAGAACTAAAGTCCCTTTAGTAATATGAGGCCATCCTTGACTATGCTGGGTGAAAAAACAGTTCTGTAGTTAGAAACAGGTGATGTACATCCATCAATATCTGCTAGGAAGAAAGAAGCAATGTGAGCCTTCATGTTTCAAACTACCCTTGGCAGAAAAGTGTGTGACCTACAAAGCAGCTCCTCTTTTTAGTTTTTCTGAAATCACAGAATAAAATATGCAAAGCTCTTAAAAATTACCAAAAAGTCGAGAGGCTTTCGCAATTACACTGCTGTTCTCTGGGTAGTGTCAGGCTACTAGAATCCCCTACTGAGATGTAATGTGAAAAGGGTAGCAAGTTTCACATTTAGCAACCCATGAAAACTCAAGAAGAATGATAATTGGCTCATATATTCTACTTACAACACACACACACACACACACACACACACACTCACTCAGAAAAAACCCAAAAATGACAATGCAAAAATCTCAGACAAACAAAAACCCCGAAAGTTCATCTATTCAAATGTAGGAAAATGTCTTAATTTAAATGAAGAATATTTTGTACTAACCAATTCTCATGAGGTAGTAATATATGATTAAAAATACCTTTTAAACTGATTTTAATAGGTAAAAGTTGAGATTAGGAACTGAATGCATAAGAGGAATGAAAATAATATGAATATTGAGATGCTTCGCCAAATCAAACACTAAAAGCCCAGGTTTTATTTTCTCACACATCATTTTTCCCACTAACTTTTTACCATTACTAATTAGCAACCCTAGGATAAAAATTTCATTTGATGTTCTGAAAAGGAAAACTTGTCTCGTTTACTAATATTAATACCTGGAGCAGGACAGAAAAAGAAAATCTTTGAACGGGAAGGTCAGATGGAAAAGAGCTCTAATCAGTGTATGAGATGTTGTCAGCACTCTAGCTGCAGGAGAATTCTGCCTGCCATTTTGTGTCTGTCCCTTCAAAGAGTGCTGATGTAACAAAATCTTCTGGTTTGTAGAGAACAAATGAAGTAATCTGAGGCATTCTAAAAACTTTCTGAAAGAGAAAAGGAAAGGAGAAACATATTAAACAATGAGATCATAAGAAATCTGCCCACTATTCAAATTACAATAACATTAAGAAAAATCAGCTATTTACAAGGCTCACGTTATCTGTTTCATGGCTTAAACCAGTTGGTGCAGCTCCCCAGGTATTTCACCCTATATTGCACTTTCAAGGTTATATACTTTGGATAATATAGGCCAGGACTAATTTTTAAAAAATGATTTTAGTTGGTTGACAGTTCACACTATGCTATCATCTGTTCATTAATTTAGAGGTATTTATTCTCAGTAGAATCTGATATAACTCAGTATTCAAATGCTTGTAACAGTCTATTCATCATTTCTATATAATACAGACTTAGAGTGACATTAATGAACTTCCTGTTAAAATGTCATTATATATGTACATATATATGCGTATGTATACACACACACGCATATATATTTCTGAAGACTGGAAAGGTCTGTTTTAAAAAAGAACTGTCTTTGAAAATAGCACAGCTTACCACTGAGCCATAGGGTTAGAGGCTGGATATATCAGGACTGAACTATCACCTCCCACTTTGTAGTCTGAAAACATCCTAGATAAAAATGACCGTAGCAACTGTCGGGAGAGAGAAAGACACAAGAAGACACCCATTGTGAACTCAAATATGGGTGGCCCTTTCAAATTGTTTGGGTGAATTTTTAAATACTTTTTTGTGTTCAAACATAGGCTTCAACTTAGAATAACTTTGAATGAAAAAATTGTAATTTTTGTAGGGGAATTGTCATAAATCAAAATAGTTCTTAGGTATCAACACATCATCTTAATCATTGCATAATAAACCACTCAGCGTTCAAGGGTGAAGGTGGCACTTCATAATCAAACACTAAAAGATTGCTTCGTCTACCCACATGTCATTGTAGCCAGCATATTAGTGCCATAAGGTGTTTTTGCTTGATAGATAGAAATGTATTTGAATCATTAAGTGGCTCTGGCTGAAGGCAAAAGGGTACTCACTTTCAATTCTGAAAAGGTTCTCTCTCAAAGGTGACTTATACATTCATTATATTCTGGTGACTTGCCTATGTAAATTAGTAATCAAATATTCTAAATGGATGATGGAAAATAATTTTTTCTATTGCTAGCATCCTAAATCATAGTCATGAGGTTTAAAAAGTCTGATTAGGAGTTTTGTTAAAATATCTTTCAATGTGTCATTTTGGGACAATTTCCAAGTTATTATATCATATAAGCATTTGAAAAAATCTACATATGTGCATGTGAAATTTATTTAGAAGGTAAGTAAAATTGGGCACAAAAAATCTTTTACTAAATTCAGTCACTTCTTCCTTATGAAATGAGCTGGTAGAATGAATGAACTTTAATTAACTTATTGGCTCCTTGGTCCTATGATTGCTATATGAATCCATTATTTTAATTGACTGTCTTTTATGGGTATATTTATAAATGTTTTAGAGAATGAAACAGCAAATTAATTTCTGATAATTCTTAATTCTCTATTTGCAAAGTCCTTCAAATGTTATCCATCACTCCTTGATTTTAATTATAGTTCTGTAAAAGTGCGAGTGGAAGATGCAAATTTTTCTTTGATTCTAAATAACCTGAGGGAAAACAATTTAAGTAATGCTAGAGGGAGAAGCTTCCACAGGAAAATTCTCTCTTCCTAGTGAAGAATTCTGAGTTCAGACAAAATGCATAGCTGTGTAACTAGGACCACCACAATTGAAATCTGTTAAGAATTTCATCATCTTCTGATTTTCCTTACGCTGCTTGTATTTTGCACTTAGCCAAATACATTTAGGATTGATCTATGTGGTTGTGTGTAGCAGTAGTTTAATCCATTGTATTGTTGAGAAGTATTCCACTCTATGGTTGTATCAGTTTGTTAGTTCCCAAGAAGATAGTTCAGTTGTTTCCAAGATAGGTGACTATGAATATAAACATGTCCAAGTCTATGTGTAAACATGTTTGGTCCTCTTATGAGTATATACTTGTAAGAGTTGGACTTTACTGTCATGTGGGATGTGCATGTTTATTAGATTTCCAGATTTTCCCAAAATAATAGTGACATTCTGTATTCTTATAAGCAATGTATAAGAGTTCTAAGTGCAGATTTGCCTGTGCTTGACCATTATATATCATTTGTGACTATAATTTGTATTTTATAATGACTAGCAATGTCGTTCATATGCTTATTTGCCATCCTTATTGCTTCTCAGGTGAAGTATCCGTTCAAATTTTCTGTTTTTTAAATGTAAATTTTTATTAATATGTATTAATTGTACTTATAATGTATTAGACTACTGCTACATATTATTGGGGTTCAGTGTGATATTTTTATACATGCATATAGTATGCACTGGTCATATCCAACTCTCCCTTACTTCCCAATCTTTAGTAATCACTGTTCTATTTTCAGACTGACTTTTAAAAGCTTTAACCTGTGAGAGTCAGGTAAGACATAACTACCATCCAATTTTGCTGCAAAGGACAAATTATGCTTTATGACTAATACTCCATTGTGTATATACTGCATTTTCTTTATGCTTAGCAATCACCAAAGCTGATTTCATATCTTAGCATCTGTGAATAGTGCCACAGTAGAGATGGGCACACAGGTAACTCTTTGGTCTGCTGATACTATTTGTATATGATACATATGTCTTGAGTTGCACTGTAGAAGCTGCAACATTCTGTTTGACTGGTTTTATCTACTGTTTCTTGTTACTTAGTGCAGATGCTTAGATTATTAAGAATTTTATCTCAGCTTGTATCTTTCATTCTTTGAAAATTAATAAACCTTATTTTTCAAAGTAATTTTAGATTTACAAGGAAATTGAGCACAAAGTAGAGTTCTTATAGGTCTTCCCTTTGCCCCCATCATGTCTCTTATTAACATCTTGGATTAGTGTGGTAAGCTTGCTACAACTGGTGAGGCAATATAAACACATTATAGTTAACCAAAGCCCACAGTTTATATTGGGGCTCACTTTCTGCACTGTATAATTCTATGTCAGCGTTTGGAGAGATGCACCATTACAGTATCATACAGAACAATCTCACAGTCCTAAACAAAAAACCCTGCTCTCCACTTCTTTTCCTCGTCTGGATCACCAGGAAACTGTCCCTTGGGGTATAATTTTGTCTTTTCCAGAATGGCATCTATTTGAAACAGTAGGGCAAGGAGCCTTTCCACACTAGTAGCTTCCACTTAGCAGTGTGTGTCTGAGGTTCAGCCATGTCTTTTTATTGCTCAGTAGCTCACCTTATATGTATGTAATACAGTTTGGGTATTTATTACACAGCTTGTGTATTTAATCACTTGCTGAAAGATATCTGTGTTGCTTCCAACTTTTTCCAGTTATTGATCAGGGTCCTATAGCATTTGACTCCAGGTCAGGTTTTTGGCTGACATAGTTTCAACTCGTTCTGCTGAACGCCGGAGTGCTGTTGCTGAGTCACATGGGAAGAGCCTGGCTCCAAATTTCTCCTGCTCCACCTCCTTGTGGGCATTTGGTTAGTCAGCGCTTTGAAATTTTAAGTATTCGTATATATGTACAATGGTATCTAATTGTTGTTTTATGTTCCTTCACTTTTTAAAAATATTTTCCCTTAGTTTAGAATTCTGAGTTGAGGGATTTTCTTTTGGCATCTTAAAAGGATACTTTTTATTGTTTTCTTGGTTGAATAGCCTCTGATGATTTTTTTGTAATTAGTGTCTTTCTTTAATATACTATGTCTTTCTTCTCTGTGTTCAAATTTTTCTGTTTTTGTCTGTTTTTCAGTAGTTTGAATGTGCTGGTCTAGTGTCACTTGTTTATTTTTAAAATTCTTTTTGGTATTCTGTGAGCTTTTTGTATTGTTCATTAGGTATCATCCATTAGTTTTGGAAAATCCTCAGCCATTATCTCCTCAAATGTTCCTTCTGACCTTTCTTTATTTTCTTTTGGAGTCCAATTACATACATATTGAAACTTTTGACATTTTATTGTAGTCTTAGAACTCTTGTATGTTACGATACCTTTCCCCCCTGCTCATTTGGCTTTCTATTTGAATTTAGTTAATTTTTACTGACATAATTTTAAGTGGACTGTTTTTACTGATGTATATCTACCATTGAGCCTGTAATGGTGTTTGTCAACTCTTTTATCATCCTTTTAATTAAAAATGTCTACTATTGTAGTTGATTCTCATTGTTCAGAAAATTAGGAGATTTTTGTTGTTGTTAGTGGTAGGGAACTCGAAATATGTAAATTTAGGATGGATTCCTGCTTCTTGCTCATAGGTAGATGACGATGATGATGATGATGATGATTTGTTTCTTTTCCTGTGTCCCAGTGGGATTTTACCTGTGCCCTAAGCACCAGAGAGTTTGCTGCTTATGTCTTTTTCTGATAAGAGAGGTAGGAGAGAAGGGACCAGTTGGGGCTTTGTGCCTTAACTGCACCAAAGGCTTATCTTTTTTTTCAGGCTGTGAGAAGCTCTTTTTAGTTTCCCACTCTATCACTTTTCTCATGAGCACTGTATTAGTTTGTTAGGGCTGCCTTAACAAAGTACTCCAAACTAGATGACTTTTAACAACTGGAGACTAAATGTTCAAACTCAAGATGTTGTCACCTTTGGCTCCATCTGAGAGCTGGGAGGAATAGATGTGTTTCCAGGCTTGTGTTCGGCTATTTTCTTATTTCTCTTCACATCTTTTTCCTTCTATGTTTATCTCTGTCCAAATTCCCCTTCTTATAAGCACGAGAGTCATAATGGATGAGACTCTCTCCATTGACTTTGTTTGAATATAATTGCCTCTTTTAAGATTTTGTTTCCAAAGAGTATCACAATCTCCATAGGAATTTTGGGGTGGAGGGTACACATGGTTTATCATGCTAAACACCTGTATGTTCTGTAGAGAAGAGCTTAGAAGCAGGTGTGGATTCTCCAGCTAGACAGTCTGTACTATCATACTAGCTCATACCTGTCCTTTAGCAAATTGCTAAAAAAATTTAACTGTAATATTTTTACTTGCTTCTCTGTGGCTTTCTCTTCCCCCGGTGCTGTTTCAGTGAAGCAGCAGTTGTGTACATATCTTTCCTTGCAGGGGCCTGTCTTTCCTTGGATTTCATCCTGCTTGTTGTGTGAGCTCAGCTGATAGATAAATTTGACAAAAATGATGATGCTTCTTTACAGTTAGTTGGAAGCTATATTCCTTCTCGATTTCTAGATATTAAGAAAAAGAGGTGGCTGTATTTAAATTACAGATTCATATATATATATATATATATATAAAACATCTTCTCGATCTAGATATTAAGAGAAAGAGGTGGCTGTATTTAAAATACAGATTCATATATATATATATATATATATAAAACATAAATATATATATACATTATATATATGTGTATATATACACACACACACATATAATACATATATATACATTATATATGCATATATATACACTATATATATATATGCAGTTCATCTTGTGTCCTGGCACTGTTAAACGTATAAATTCTAGTTGTTGTTGTTGTTGTTGTTTTTTAAATAGGCCTGGGCCAGGGATTTAGCTCAGTGGTTCCTCTGCCTGTCTCATAAGCACAAGGTCCCAAGTTCGATCCCTGGTAACATAGGCCCTATAAAAATCTTAAGTTTAAATTTTTATTTTAATTCGCTCAAGTAATTGTATATATTTATGAGATATACTGTGATATTTCAATACATATATGCAGTGTGCAATCAGGGTAATGACATAGATAACACTTCAGTAATTATCATTTCTTTGTGTGAGAAACATTCAAAATCTTTCCTAGCAATTTTGAAATTATGAATATTATCAACCGTACTTACCTTACTGTGCTATGGAACATTAGGTAACTCCTCTTATCCACCTATACTACCTCTCTTAGATAATCTTATAATTTGGAAATAAATATAGTGCTATTATTTTTTCTTTTTCAATATACACACTGAGCATTATTATTTTTCTTGACTAACTGCATTGGTAGGACTTTCAGTCCATTGTGGAATAGTAGTGATCAGAATGGGCAGCCTTGCCTTGCTCCCATCTCAAGAGGAGAACATTCTGTCTTTAGCAGTGATGTGTGATGTTAGCTGCAGGTTTTTTGCTTTGTTTTTGTCCCTTGGGAAATTCACTTCTATCTCTAGTTGACTGAGAGATTTTTTTGTCTTGGCCATGAATGGATGGAGATTTTTGTCAAAACAATATTTTTTTTTGGTACTGAGGCTCAAACTTGGGATCGTGTGCTTGCAAGACAGGCAGCAGAACCATTGAGCTAAATGCCCAGCCCCTGTCAAATGTTTTTTGACAAAGCATTTTCAATTTAATTAATTCTTCCCACTTCTTGAAAATAAATATTTAGACAAAAATTATTGAGTGACTTGAATAAAGTGGATGTGGTTTCAGACTTCAGAAAATATGAAGTAAATATACTATTACCTTATCGTTACCCTCAGATTTATTATCCATTATCTATTATCCATTAGTAATTATTATCCATTACTGATAGGTTTAGTAAAGGTTTCTAGTCAAGTGGGAGCTTTAAATACAGAATTACCAAAAGGTCAGATTATACATTATTATCACCTCCAAACTGAGCCATAAGTTACCTAAAAGCATATACAGCATTAAAAAAATTCCATGGCTATTCCATGGACTTTTTTTCTACTGTGTTTTGGACATGGTGGTAGGTTCCTGGCATCTAGTATCATTTATCCTTAATAAGAACTCTGAAAAATTGGTATTGTTATATTTAATACACCACCAAGTTTAACAGTACGGACTCAGAAGAGTGCCAGTGTTCCTATTCAACTACATCACTTACTTGCCCATTGACCATGAGCAAGTCACTTTATCCATTGTTTCATGCGTAAAATAGGAAAATAGTAACAACATAATTTAGTTATGAGATTTAAATAAAGCTATTTGGCATTGGCTGTGGTGTGCAGAAGTAACTTCTAAAGGTCCATATATAAAGACTCAGGGTGGTGGCATTAGGAGGTACTGTGGACCTTTAAGAAGTGGGGCCTTATGGTTGGTTCTTTGGTCCATGACCTGATCTTGTCACTGTAGCACATGCTACCGTCATGATGTGCTGTCTTCACAAGGGGCTCATGCAGCTTCTCAGTGTTGGACTTGAGCCTAATAGCCACTGTAAATATAAACCGCTACTTCCTGAGCAGCACATGTCAAGTATTTGGCTCTAATGATGCAAAGTTGACTAATGCATTATTATACACCTGTCATATATTTAACACGTTGAAAACACTAAACCAAATTTAGATAGTCCCGTTATCTTATAAATGAGGAAATAGGCATATGAGAACAAATTAATGTAATACATGGCAGACCTCAGATTTTTTCATTGTTTATTGGTACATTTTAGGTATACAATACAGTTACACTCATCATTGGGATTTTGTACCTTTATATGATGTAACTTTGTTCTAATTTTTCCCCTTTCCCTAGCCCTCCCTTCACCCACTCCACTCTTCCCTATTTACAGAGGCTTTATTTCATTTTTTTTCCTTTTCTTATAATTTTTATTTCCCTTCTTTGTTTTTCTCTACCCCTCCAACTTCCCCTACCCCTTTAGACCTTTTCTTAATATTTCACATTATCAGTTATACATTTTGAACCTTATTTACACTTTCAGTTTTTCACACCAGAGAAATGCTTCAGTATTTACACTATTTATTTCACTTAAGAGTATGGCCTCAGTGTAGATCCATTTAGGTATAAATGTCTCTAGTGTCTCATTCTTTATGGCTGAGTAGTATTCCATTCCATTAAAGAAAGTCTTCTTTATCAAGTCTCCAGTTAATGAGCAGTTGGTCTGTTTCCAAGCTTTAGCTATTACAAGCTATGCTATTACAAACATGGATGTGCACATATCACTGTGGTATGGTTCTTTAAATTCTTTTGGGAAGATAACCTAGAAGGGGAATAGCTGGGTCAAATGGGACCTTTAATCCTAGTTATTTGAGGTATCTCCATATTGATTTCTACAAAGGTTGCACCAGAATGCACTCCCACAAATGAAGAAGGATTACTTTATCCCCACAACCTTGCCAGCATTTGTTGTTGGTTAATTTCTTGATAGCAGCTATTCTTTCTGGGGTAAGGTGGAATCTCAGTGTTGTTTTCATCTGAATCTCTCAAATACCAGTGTTGTTGAACATATTTTCATATATTTAATTGTTGATGTTGCTTCTTTGTCTGAGAAATGTCTGTTCATTTCAGATGCCCATTTTTGAATTGGGTCTTTATATTTGGGGGGTATGATCTTTAAAGTTCCTCATATATTCTAGATAGTAGTCCTTAGATGAACAGATGATAAAATATTTTCCCCACATTGTAGCTCTGTAGGTCATTTCTTGTGTACTGCAGAAGCTTTTCAAAAAGATGAGTTCCCAGTTGTTGATTCCTTGTGCTAGTTCCTGCATGACTGAGGTTTTGTTCGTAAAGACTTCCCCTATGCCAGTGTCTTTAGGAGTTCTACCTAACTTATTTTCCAGCAATTTTAGCGTTTCTGTTTTAATATTTAGATCTTTTATCCACTTAAATTTTAGTTTATTGCATTTTGAAAGGTAGGGGTCTAGTTTTAATCTTTAGCAAGTTGAATCCAGTTTTTCCAGCACCATTTATTAAAGAGGTTATCTTTCCTCTAGTGAGCATGGTTGGCTTCTTTGCCAAATATGAGGTATCTGAGTATGTCTGGAGTTGTTTCTGCATCTTCTAATCTATTCCACTGATCCTTGGGTCTTTTTCTTTGCCAGTACCATGTTGTTTTTATCACAGTGGCTTTGTAGTATAGTTTCAGCTTGGGGATTGTGATACCCCTGTCATGTCTCAGTGCTCAAATTTTAAGCACAGCTCTTTCCAAAGCAACCTTTCCTCACTTTGATCTTATTATTTATGCACTGAATAGGGTGAGAGTATTATAGTAATATGTAAGTATAGCCATATGTTCTGGTTATACCTATTGTCTTATATTATGCATATTACATTAGTATACATATAATATAGCATATTATATTATATACTATATTATGTTATGGTATAATTATGAATAGTGCTTTCTAATTTTCATGATAATTCATCATAGAAAATATATTATATTATATTCTCATTAATAACATTTTAGCTTGTTTTGGTGGCAAGTTATTTTTAGCCTAAATTTCACTATGTCAGAGGCTTTCCAATGTACAAGCACTCCATTGTATGGTGGATTTTATAAGGAAGTTGCAGGAACTATGCAATGACATAATTTGATCCTTTATGCATCTAAGACATTAATCACAATTTCAGCAACTTTGTTCACTCAAAGTGAACACAGGCCCATTTTCAAAGTCTTATCTTATACTGATAAAATTGCACATCTATTCCTGATGGTGGGATCTAAATGCTAATTCCACACAAATGGATGCACATAGCAGTAAACTACTGTTAAAATCAATTTGTGCTTATAATTCATAAGATGCTATTCATTGTTCAAATCAGAGAAATGTGGTCGAATAGATATAAGATATGATTCTTTTGGGAGTATTGTAAGGAAATGGAGATCTATATCTCTATTACTATTATCTATATATTTCACTATATATAAAAACTATATATATGTAAAATAATATATATATTTATATATTTTGTAGCCTAGGAAAAATTTCCTATAAAGGCAATTTAGTTCATATCTGGATTTTAATATTCTTAGTAAATATATAGGTAGATTTATTTCTGGTTGCTTCCCCCATTAAACATGCAGTATATATGTATCGACATAGGTGAAAAGTCTGCACATCATAAGTAAAATATTTGCATTAGTAAAACTCAAAGTGAGATCCCAGAAATGTCTCTGTCCTTTGTATCCTAAATCTTTATAGAAATTCAAATTCAAGCAATTTTATTTTTATTCCCTTGAGGCTTGGTGCTGTTCACACCTTTATATTTCCTTGTAGCCAGCATTTTATTAACAATGTGTATTTCAGTTTCAAGATTGTTAATTGCTTTTGTACCACATTTTATGAATACATTTTTTTTTCACTTGTCATTGGAGGCCAAACCATAAGCAAGGTGTTTAGCCTTCTGCTCACCCAATCATATTCAACCTAAAAAACAGACTTTCATCTAAAGAATTCCCTGTGGAGTAGGAAGCACAACTGTTTTATCCTACTAGGCAGCCTGCAGAGAGATGCTATTTTCCTTGGGGGAAAGGACACTCAAGTTTTGAGAATCTAGGTACTACACCATTGGGGAAACAGCTGAATAGAAAATAGACCATCTTTTCCAATTGTACAGAATATAAAGAAACTCTTTGTTCAGACTCTATGTCCTCCTCCTCCTTGCTCCATCTTTAGTCTTTTAAAATTCTACCCTTAACTAAATGGGTAAGCTGCAAAAAAGATTAAACTTAAAAATATACGAGGAATACAGAATGAAGAGAGGTGATTGATCTTGAGTAGGTATCCAACAGTGCTATGAAATTCTCAAGCAGGTTCTTTTTTATTTCAAATGAGTTTGATTCAGAGGGATTTTTATAGCTGCTAAATCATGCAGTTGGCAGAGATTGTGCGTGCTTCTCACAGTTACTTTGAAAGATGTCAAATTTGGCAAAGGCAGTAAAAATACTGGGATTTACTGAGCTTGCTTTTTTCCCCCTCCTCGAGGATGCTTTAAAATCCAGCATGCTCAGAAGTAATATAGTACAACAGAAGTTTGAAGAATCATAGGTTTCCCTGAAAGAGTATGGCTTTCTCAGCCAGTGTGTGACTAAACCTTTGGCAAAGGCTGGCAGCCTATGCTTGTTATAAAAGGTTCCTTTTTTAACCCCAGTGATCTTGGTTGCAGTGTCATTGCCACTGGTACCTGAAAGCTGTTTACTTCTAAAATGACAGCTGCTGGACAGTTTCCTTTGCTCAGCTACAGCAGCATGTCCCTGGAAATGGTAGGTATACCTATGTAAGTTTACAGTTATGTAGCTGTATAAGTCAAAAACAGAATCTTAAAACACATTAGAGAAAAACAGCCAATCACGGATAAAGCAAAACCTATTGGAATTACAGTTTCTTTTCAACACAAACCCTAAAGGCCAAGGGAACTGTGGTAAAGTGTTTAACCCCTAAATGAAAATAATTTCCAACACAGGCTGACATATCCTGGAAAACTATCTTCCAAAATTGATGGAGAAATAAGACATTTTTTATGGTAAAGAGCACCTAAAGAAGTTCATGACCACAAAACCAGCAATCTAAAAAAAAAAAAAGTGAAGTATATTCTAGAAAGAGACAACAAAGCTAAAAATCACAAAAGGTGTAATAAAATAAATACACCATACATGATGGTCAGTTAAGCAGAATGTAAAGATAAGGAATCAGCAACAGGAAACTAAGGCAATGACAGGAAAAAGCGAATAGCTATTAGTAATAATTCACAATGTGTTTAGTTTCAATTCCCAGTAAAAAGACACTGACCAGCAGAATTGATCAAGAAACAAAATTTAATGGTATATTGTAAATAAGAAACACATGTAACCCAAAAAGAAACTCATAGATTAAAAAAATCAAAGGAGGGAAATAATATTCCATACAGTAGGAAAATACAAAAAAAAGGTGTAACCATCCTAAATTCAGACAAAGTGAACATTAAGCCAGAAGTGAACAAAAGAGGAAGGACAGTCACTACATATTGATGAAGGGAACAAGCTTTCAAGAAGACATAATAATTATTAACCTACGTTCCCAAAACAATGGCACACTCAAATTTATAGACAAGTACTACTGGACATGAAAGACCAGATAAAAGATCACACATTGTGACTGAGTAGGCTTCATCTCAGGGTTACAAAGATGGCTCAACATACACAAATCAATAAATTCAAAAAAAATAGAATAAAGGGCAAAGCTCACACGATCATCTCAGATACATAAAAAGGCCTTTGATAAAATCCAACATCATTTCATGATAAAAACACTGAAGAAAATAGGAATAGAAGGAACTTAATCTGGTAAAAGCAACTTGTGACAAACCTACTGTCATATTAAATAGAAAAAAACTGAAAACTTTCACTTTAAAATGAGGAACAAAAGAAGGATCTATCAATACTCCCATTCAGCACAGCACTTGAAATATTAGTTAGAGCAATTAGGAAAGAAAAAGAAATAAAAGGGATATATGTAGGAAAGAAAGAAGTCAAATTATCACTTACAGACGATATGATCCTTCACAATGAAGACTTCAGAAAATCTTTAAAAGATCCTTAGAGTTAACAACCAAATTCAGTAATGTAACAGGATACAAAAATCAACACAAAAATATCAGTAGCATTCATGTACACTAATAATTCATTGAGAAAGAAATTGGGGAAAAAGCAATTCAGAGTAGCATAAAGAAAATTTAAATAGGAATGATCCTAACTGAGGAAATAAAGACCTCTACAACAAAAACTAAGTATTTTGAAAAAGGAAGTGAAGGAGGCATCAGAAAATTAAAAGATATCCCTATTCCTGAATAAACAGAATCAATATAGTCAAAATAGCCATATTTCCAAAATTGATATATAGATTTAATGCAGTCTTAATAAAAATATCAACAATATCCTTTCCAGAATTGGAAAAACAATTCTAAAATTCATATGGAATCAGAAGAGGCCCAAAATAGCAAAAGCACTTTGGTGTGAAAAACTATAATGGTACATAAGATCCCAATGATATAATTGACAATGTGAAATAGGAAGAAAAGGGATAAAGATTTAGGGGAAATGGGAAGGGTAGGGGAAAGGTAATAAGGGAAAAGGAAAAGCAATGAGAAAATGAAAAAATGGAAATAAAGTATTTGTAAATAGGGAAGGGAGGAGGGGGTGAAGGGAGGGCAGGGACAAGGGGAAGAAATGAGAACCAAGACCTGTCATGTAAAGGTACAAGATCCCAATGATGAATGTAACTGTACTGTATACCTAAAATGGACCAGTAAACTCAATGAGAAAAAAAATAGCAAAAGCAGTGATAGACAATAAGGGTGAAGTGGGAAGCATCACAGCTCCACACTTGAAATTATATGACAAAGTCACAACAATGAAACAGCATGGTACTAGCACAAAACCAGACCTGAGGATCAATAAAACAGAGTGAAGGATGCAGAAACAACCTAAGCACATTCAACTATTTGATCTTTGACAAAGGATCCAAAAACATACACAGGAGGGAAGACAGCCTTCTTAAATTTTTTAAAAAAATTAATTTTATTGTACATTTAAGGTGTACAATACAATGACATTCATTATTGGAAACTGCAGCTTTACGTAACTCATCTTGGTTCTTATTTTTCTGCCATTCCCTCTTTAATGAATGGTCCTGGGAAAACTGAGTGGCCACATGCAGAAGATTTAATCTAGACTAATACCTCTTGCCACATACTAAATTAAAATAAAAATGGATCAAAGAACTAAATGTTAAAATAGAAACACTTATACTGCTGGAAGATAAAGTTGGTAAAGCTGCCATGAATTTCCCTTGTAAGACTGCTTTCACTGTGTCTCATAGATTCTAGTATTTTATATTGTTGAAATTGATTCAAGATCTAAGCATTAAAACAGAAACACTAAACTGGCTGGAAAGGAGGTTAGGTAGAACTCTTGAAGGCATTGCTGTAGGAAAAAATTTCATGAACAAAACCTCAGTTGCCTGTGAACTAGCACAATCAACAAGTGGGATTTCTTCTTATTAAAAAGCTTCTGTGCTGCAAAAGAAACCACCAACAGAACTAAGAGACAACCTACAATGTGGGAAAAAACTTTCAGCAGCTGCTCCTCAGACAAAGGACTATTATCTAGAATATATAAAGAACTCAAAAAAATCAGACCCCCCTAATACAAAGACACAATTCAAAAATGTGATCTGAAATGAATAGACATTTCTCAGACAAAGAAGTAAAAGCAGCAAATAAATATATGAAAAAATGTTCCACATCACTGGTCACTCAAGAGATGCAAATGAAAACAACCCTGAAATTTCATCTCACCCCAGAAAGAAGGGCTGCTTATCAGGAAATCAACCAATAGCTAATATTGGTGGGGTTGTAGGGAGAAAGGAACCCTTTGTTTTTGTTGGGAGTGCAGACTGGTGCAACCACTATGGAAATCAATATGGAGATACCTCAAAGAACTAGGTTTAGAGGTTCCATTTGATACAGCTATCCCTCTGCTGGGTGTCTTTCCAAAAGATTTAAAAGAATCATACCACAGCGATATATGTACACACATGTTTATAGTTGCACAGTTTGTAATAACTAAAACTTGGACAATCCATTTGCCCATCAGCAGGAGAATGGATAAAGAAGATGTCAACTTTCTATAAAACAGAGTACTAAGCCATAAAAAATGAGAAACTAGTCATTCATAGGAGAATGGATGCATACTGAGGCCATACTCTTAAGTGAAATAAATAAGACACAAGTGTGTAAATACCAAATAGTTTCTATGGTGTGAAAAACTAAAAGTGTAAATAAGATGCATATGGTAGAACTGATAATGTGAAATAGGAAGAAAAGAGCTAAAAGTGTAGAGGAAGTGGAAAGAGCAGGGGAAAAGAAATAAGGGAAAAGAAAAAAATATGAGAAAAGGAAAAAATGGAAACAAAGTCTTGTAAATAGGTGAGGGTCTAGGGGGTGAAGGGAGGGCAGGGGTAAGGGGAAAAAATGAGAACCAAGGTCTGTCATGTAAAGGTACAAGTTTCCAATGATAAATGTAACTGTACTGTATGCTTCAAAAGTACCAATAAACTCAATGAAGAAAAGAAGAAAATGTGTTTTTTAAATAAAATGGAGTACTCTTCAGACATAAAGAATGAGAAACTAGAGACATTTATAGCTAAATGGATTCACACTGAGCCTGTACTCTTCAGTGAAATAAATAGGACACATATGTGTAAATACTGAATAGTTTCTCTAGTGTGAGAGACTGAAAGTGTAAATAAAGACTAAAATGTATAACAGACAATTTGAAATAGGAGGAAAAGGTGCTAAGTGGAACAGGAAATGGGAGGGGTATGGGAAAAGAAAGATGGAAATGGAATTAATATGAGAAAAAGAAAAACTGGGAACAAAGTATTTGTAGATAGGGAGGGGTGGAGGGGTTGAAGAGAGGGTGGGGGAGTGAGGAAAAATAAGAACCAAGATGCATTATGTAAAGGTGCAAATTTCCAGTGATGAATGTCACTACATTGTATACCTTAAAAGCACCAATAAAATTAATTTTAGAAGGTTAACCCGTAGAAACACACACATACACCTACAAAGCTGGAAAAGGTATTGAAGTCACAGACATAGATAATGACTTCCTGAATGGAAACCTGCTTTCTCAAATGGGAAGAGGAGAGGGAGTGTAATGAAAGGGGAGAGAAAAGGAATTAAAGTGTGTTGTGTACATGCATCAGCTTCCCACAAGAAACATAAATACTGTCTACTGCAAACATGTACTAACAAAAGCTAAACTTCTAATACATTTTATCCCATTATGTATAGATTGTATTTTTGACACTTTGTTAGTAAATAAGAAGTACAAGGTACAGTCTTCCATTTGGTATTTAGCTTGATTATTACAATAAATTGAACATGAATAAATTTTTTTTTTGCAGAAAAATAGTTTTACACCTTTCTTCTGGAAAGTAATATTCATCACAGTAATAATAATCTAAACAAAACCTTTGTAAATAGGGAAGGGAGGAGGGGATGAAGGGAGGGCAGGGGTGTGGGGAAAAATGAGAACCAAGACCTGTCATGTAAAGATACCAGTGATGAATGTAACTGTACTGTATACCTAAAAAGTACCAATAAGCTCAATGTGGAAAAAAAAATAGTAATCTGAATGCCTACCTACCATGAAATAAGCATGATGCTGAAAGAATTTAATGACAGAGAGAATTCTTACAACAGCGATGTCTCTTCATTTGCTTATTCATGAATTGAGATTTGGTGTTCAGATATTACCAAGGTCATACACTAGGATAGGGAAATAGCTGGGATCCAAATGCATTTGTCTGTTCCTCAAACTTGTGTTTCTTTTACTGTGAATATACATCACACTTACCGAAATCTCTACAAAGACATGTCTTGCCCAGTGAGGCACAAGACAAGGAGTAACCCCATGCTATTGCCTAGAACAGTGAATTCCTAAGTAATGTGCCCTGAGAGAATTTGTATATCGGGAATTCCAGCGGGGAGGGTGGCCAACCAGATGAGCCGAAGCCTCAGGGAAGGTGCATATGGATAGGAATGTTTTCTCATATTTTAACAAGAAGGAGAAAAATTTCACACACAAAAGTACCATTTTACACATGCATGAAGTCTACTGTTGGGTCAAAAATTCTTCCATGGGATCTTTAGGAATCTGTTTCCCAGCATCCCCTGGAAGTCAAAGTCCATTTTCTCCCTTATGGTTCTTAAATCTATAAATCTCTAAATTGCATCTAGCCGGCATCTCTTTCCAAATGGAACATTAAACATATTTTCTCTCTTGTCTCCTTATGCTGTTTCCTTCTGTTGCTAGATTAGGGGTTATCTCTTTTTAATCACAACACCAAGGAGTCATTTTTGTAGTCGTATCATAGAAATGTACTCCATGTTTTCTCTTCCATTAAAGCAAGCCTGTCTAATAGAATTGTAATGCATAAACTCATTGTGCCAGCTTGAAGAAGTGTTTCATGCCTCGTGAGGCTATGTGGTGACCAGAATATTTTCTTAGCCCTGCGGAGTGGCTGTTCTGTGATGAGGCTTCATTTGTGTAGAAAATAACATGAATTCCTTGATCCCTCTTCTCTCTGTATCTCTAAGTTTCTTAAACTCAACACTATTGACTTTTGAAGTGGAAAATTTCCTGTTGTGGAGTGCTCTCCCCTGTATTATAGGACATTTGGCTGCATCCTGACCTCTAACCACTAGACGCTAATAACACCTCTAGGTGGGAACACCAACAATGTTTCCAGACACTGCTAAATGTCCCCCTAAGAGTAACATTCACACCTAGTTGAAAAATCACTGTTCTTATATCTACCTCCCTCCATTGCAATAATACTTTGAATAGTCAGATTGCTTATTAAAATTATCAGTCATAGGCATGGTACTTATGGGCTTTTGTGCATTTGTCTAAGGAAGAAAATTTTCTGCATTGGTTTCTTTAGAGACAAAACTAGTTAGATGTGTGCAATCCTTTACCTTTTGGAATTAAATCAAACCCTGGAACTTGCATATGGAAAGCCAGGAGGAGGGGAAATCATCTCAACTTTATAAAAATGAAGGTTTAGGAATAAATTGCTTTTAGTTCCTGAACAGTTCTTGTGTCTGGATTTCCACTGAAGGCAGTAATAAATGCTTCTTTCAATTGGTCTCTACTTTGCATAATGGCAGAGGGTCAGAAGAATAGCAGGGAGGTCTTGTTTGCAGAGAGGCAGTTCACAGATTAGTTGTATTGATGCCAAAGAAGGAGATAGGTCCAGTTTCTCTTGAGGACTGATGTGAATAGCAGTCCCCTTCCCTCTCTAGTGGGATTTTGTAAAACATTAAGGCAAATAATCTATTTCAGTCTGTAGGGCTTTCCCACAGAGTTCTGAATTTTAGGCCCAGCATGTATACTAATTCACTGAACTTCAAGTAGTGGTCCTTGGGGCTCAAGTAGGAAAAAAATTCTGGATTCAAGGGGCTTATACAACATTGTAAAGGACAAGAGCTCAAGCTATGACATTCCCAAAGACCTTTATTGTCACTGAGAGGTCAAGTTTCTCTTCCTCAAGGTTACTCTGTACTGAATCACAGTTCTTTTTTTCACCTTTCCAATCTGTTGTTGCAGAATTATGTGCCTGTCTACGTCTTTGTGATAGCTAAGATAATAGTGCATTCAAATTTATACTCTCAGTGTCTTGAAAAGTTCTTGGCATAGTTGTTCCAGGACTTTTTTTTGCTACACTTGATGATAAGAAATACTAAAGGGTCTCATTATTCTTTACTTTTTTTCTTTGTTTCCTTAGTCATTCCTACTCTGTAAAACTTACTGACATTCTCTAGAGAGCATCCATCCTGCATATTCTGCACCATTTTTCTAGGTGATCTAGTTATTTATTTATTTAATTGTAAATATTGTTGATTCTCAAGTCTACTACCATCTGCCTGTACTACTTTCCTCTCAAGCTTTACACTTATGAAAGTTTGCCAGATATGTCTTCCTAAATTCCTAAAGAAACTTGAAACTTTGGTGAATCATCCTTTCTCCCTCACTACAGTATTTTTTTGTTTATTACTCTGCAGGTCAATGAATGGCTCTATTATCTCCTTAGTTATTCAATCAGAAAATATGGGGGTCATCACTAACAACTAGAGAGCCCACAATTGGCTTTTTAAAAATACGAGGTATCAGCACACATGGCTTTTTAAAAAACTGAATGTATACTGAAGAGGGTATGGGAAAATCACTTAAGAGTCCTTAAGTAGCTTCAGGATGAGGGCTTGTTGCCAGAAATGTCAATCCTTTGATTTAGGGAAGTGGAACTTTCAGCCCCATCCCTGAACTCTGCAGAAGGAAGAGAGGTTGAAGATTGAGTTCAATCACAGAGGCAATGACTTCATCAATCATACTGATCCTATGAAGCCTGGATAAAAACCCTAAACTGAGAGGTACAAACAGCTTTCCAGTGGGTGGATATATTTATGTGCTACTGGCACACTGACTTCAGAGAACAGAAGCTCCTGTGCTCGAGACCCTTCCAGACCTTGCTCTGTGTAACTGTTCATCTTGTTATTGATTTGTATCCTTTGATACAATGATGAAAAATTAACAGTACATACAATGATTTTCTAAGTTCTGTAAGTTATCCTAGCAAATTATTGAAAATGAAAGAAAGTCTTCATTTGATCAAATTGGAGGACATCCAGATGATATTAGAGAATTGTAAATCATAAGCCCATCCAGATTTTAGAGAGGCTATAGACACACATGCTTCTTGAAAAGAGGAATATCAATACTTTGGGATCACATTTTTTGAAACCACTTCTCCTAAATTAAGTACATTATGAGACAACAACTAGACTTAAACACACTTACTAATTAATCTGTATTTTTTTTGCTACATATCCTTTCTATATTATTCTCTTGGTTAATGGAGGACTAACACATATTCATATTTATATTCTTCATATTTTTTTTTTAGATTTGAAGGAGACAGGTAGTTATTAATTCAAGGAAGGAAATTATAATAGATTCGATACTTATTAAATTCTACATCATTTGCCTAAATCTCATTTGATTGTATGGACAGTGTTGTTTTAATCATACAGATGAGGGATCATACTGTTGGAATATAGGGTGCAGCCTGGGTTCCTTGATTTAAACACTAGTGACTCTGATTCCAAGGTTAATTCATTAGCCTTTATTTGAAATACCAACTAACTCCATTGCTAAGCCTCTTTATAAAACAAATTCATGTATGATGGTTAGCCATTGGTTGTCTGGGAGTTTTAGTAACAGTGAGATTATTAAAAGACATGAAAAAATCCTCAATAAGATATTGGCAAATAGGATGCAACATATGTTCAAAAGGAACATATATCGTGAACAAAGAGGTTTTATCCCAGGGTTGCGAGGATGGTTTGATATATGCAAATCAATGAGTGTAATGTGCCACATAAACAGAAACAAGGACAAAAACCACATGATTATATCAATAGATGCAGAGAAATCTTTTCACAAAATGCAGCATCGATTTATAATAAAAAACCCTGAAGAAAATGGGTATAGAAGGACCTTATATAGATAGAGAAGGATTTGTTAGCAGCCATTTATGACAAACATATGGCCAACATCATATTAAATAGGGAAAGACTGAAGACTTCCTCTCTAAAATGAGGAACAAGATGTGGATGCCCACTATCACCACTTCTGTTCAACATAGTTGTTGAAACCTTATCTAGAATAATCAGGCAAGAGAAAAAATAAAAGAGATACATATAGGAAAAAAAAAGTCAAATACCCATTGTTTGCAGATGACATGGTACTCTGCATGGAGACCTAAAAAATTCCACCAAAAGACTCTTAAAATTATTGATTTACAACAGCAACATAGCAGGATATAAAATCAACACACAAAAATCAATAGCATTCATGTACACAATACATAAATGAGGAAACACTGAAAAAAAATTAAGAAAGCAATGCTATTCACAATAGAACTGAGAAAAATTAAATACCTAGGAATTAACCTAATCAAAGAAGTGAAAGACTTCTCCAACAAAACTGCAGTATTCTGAAAAAGGAGATTGAAGAGAATATCAAAACATAGAAAGCTGTCCCTTGTTGTTGGATTGTCAGAACCAATACTGTCAAAATGATCATATTCCCAAAATAGATATGTAGATTTAATGTAATCTCTATCAACAGCATTCTTCACAGAACTAGAGAAAACTATCCTAAAGTTTATATGAAACTAGAAAAGACCTAGCAAGGAAAAAGTAATCCTGGGCAATAAAAGCAAAACAGGAAACATGGCAATATCTGACTTGAAGTTATATTACAAATCTGCAGTGATAAAAACAGCATGTAACTGAGACAAAAGCAGACACAAGGAACAGTGGGACAGAACAGAAGATGCAGAAACATTCCCAGATACATTCAGCTATTTGATTTTCAAGAGAGTCCATATGTATGCTGGAGGAAAGATACTGGTGCTGGATATACTGGTTATTTAAATGGAGAAGATTGAAGCTGGACCCATCTCTCTCATTGGATTCTAACCTAAAATAAAAATGGACCAAAGATAAATACTAAAACAGGATCAACCTAACAAAAATAAATAAATAAATAAACTCTTGAAATCATAGGACTTTCTGTGTGGAACTCTATCATGAAATAAGAGCAAGAATCAACAAATGGGATCATGTAAAATTAAAAGCTTCTGCAAAGCAAAGAAAAACAGTTAACAAAAAGACAACCTATAGAATGGGAAAAATTTTGCCAGCTATTTATGAGACAGAGGACTAATATCTATAATATAAAAGAACTCGAAACATATAGACCATACAATATAAAAAAGAAACAGTTGAAAGTGGGCAAGTGAAACGAAGAGACACTTCTGAGGAAAGAACAAATGGCCAGTAAACATATGAGAAAATGTTCTGCATCTCTGGTCATCAGAGAAATGTGAATTAAAACAATGCTAAGATTTCCTCTTATACCAGAAAGAGTGACAATCAGCAAGAAGTCAGTAACAAATTTTGGCATGGCTGCAGTGAAAAAGGAACCCTTCTATATTGTTCATGGGAATGTAAACTAGTACAATCATTATGAAAATTGGCATAGAGATTTCTCAAAAATCCAAAAATAGAAATTTCATCCGACTCAGCTCTTCCCCTTCTTAGTGTTTTCCCAAAAGAGTTAAATAAATCAAATTACCCTATTACATGCATACCATGGTTTATAACAGCATGATTCATAATAGCTAAATCCTGAAAGCAGCCTATGTGTTCATAAATAGGTGAATGGATTAAAAATATTGTATCAACACAATGGAATACTACTTGGCTATGTCACATGGATACAGTTTAAAAACATAATGTTAAGTTGAATCATTCACACACATGATCTTAAATACCATATGATTTTTCTCATTTGAGTAATGAAAAACTCAAATAAAGAGCAAAACAAAAGATTGCTAAGAGAAATTGGGAAATTGATCTTTTGCAAACATGAAAGGGTCCAAGAGACTGAGGGTATGTGGGAGAGGGAAGAGGACATATAACGATTTAAGATGTGTCATGTACATGTACCAAATACCCACAATAAATGTGAACAATATATGTTGTAAACAAACTATAACAGCAGCAACAACAACAATAACAACAGTAATAGTAATGAAAATGGGGAAAAGGGATCTAGGGATCGAGAGAGAGAGAGAGAGAGAGAGAGAGAGAGGTGGATGTGGAAGGGAAGGGGAATTAAAAAAGAGTCAATATGTTATGTACATGTACCTACTCAAAATGAAGGTAAACTTCATGTACTGCAAACATATACTAATAAATTTTAAAAAAAGGTTCTCAGTTCTTTGTCTATTCATCTACTTCTTCCTCTGAGTGAGTCTTTGTTGTTGTTGTTTTTTGTTTTGCTTTGTTTTTTGGTACTGGGAATTGAACTCAGGACCTTGAACTTGTGAGGCAGGCAGCAGCACCACTGAGCTAAATCCCTAGCCCTCTTTGAGTGAGTCTCAATAACAATTAGTTTTCCAAGTTTTTTCAAAGGTAAAGCTAACAATGAATATGGAGATGCCACCTATCTTTCTTTCTAATCAGATAAGATAAAAATGAAGGGCAGTAGTGGTTAAGTTAGTTTCTAATCCTTTCAGTTAGCAGCCAAGAAGGAACTGTCCTTGTATTACAAGTAGCATGAATGAATGTGCTTTCTTTTCATAAAATTCACTGAGTATCATTCCAGTATTTTACAGAAGAGCAGAATGCAGTGGCTAGGCTGACTGGCTACATTAAATGTAATTAGAGATTCAGGAGCTGGGTCACTCAGGCACAAATCTTTCAAAAAATCTTTTTTTTTTCAAAAAAATATGCTACATGTATTTATAATAATTTACTGTATAATATAATATTTTGTATGGGCTAAGCAAGCCCCTCCATTTCAAAAATAGTATATCACCTAAACTTGAATTTGTCTACTATAATCAGCGGCTCTGAGTTGCTTTTTATGTAAGGCTTATAGGTTTCAATTACCTAAGGGAACAATCCAGTAACTGAAGATAGAAATTTTTACCACAAAGAGACATTCTCTAAGAATTGTAGACCCCATGGAGGATGGTCTAGAGGGTCTCTACAATACTTTCCCTCTCCAAAATATGGGTCACACATATAATCAGTTTATATGTCTGTATGTATGTTCAGTGAGCAAATATTAAAAGTGTAGGCATTACATGTTTAGGCACTCTCAGTTCTGATTATAGAGAATTTTATATAAATACACACACTAGAGCTCTTGACCAGTTGAATTGTTGCTCTTTGCATAGCTCTAACTCATGTTTTAGATCCTGAAGTTCTGAGCACGTAGTAGTAGTAGTAGTAGTACGAACAGTGTTAAATCACAGTAGTTAACAATGTTATGGAGTAGTAGTAGAAGTGGTAACAATGTTAAATAGCAATAGCTATGAGGGGAATTAACTTACTAATTCTACTCTTATCAAGATGATTGCTATTATAAAGCATGAAATTGATAGTGGACAATGTGGCATGTACTGCCCCATCTGTACTTACTTAAATGTCCTTATTACTGATCCACCAAGATCAGTATCATGTTATACCAGCAGTTAAGGAAATTCCAAGTGTAATGGAGCTTCTCATGGATAGAAATTGGGATGGGCATAGGAGAGTCTGCAGGAGATTGATAACATTTCCATTAAAAATGCCCAGCCCTAATTAACGGTACCTAAGTTAAGAATTTATTTGCCAAATCTAGGGACAGGTTTAAATGGAGAAGCAGTGTGTGTAGCTTAAAGTGTATGACCATTAGAGTCAGAAAATTTTAGCTTTAAGCTTTCTTTTGAAGGGCATGAATAAAACCAATGTATAAAAGAGGAAAAAAATTAGAACTTATAGAATTGTTTTTTAAGCTTTTTAAAAAAATTCATATATGTCTGTAGTACATGTTTATATTCTTTGTGGAAAGTTGTACCACATCTTAATTCCTGTTTTTTTCATCCTCTTTCCCTTCCCTCCATCTCTCCCCACTCCACCCATCTCATTTTTGTAGCACAGGGCATCTATACTCCTTGTATGGAGTTGATACATGAACATAACACATCTCAACTTTTCCATCCTCTTTACCTTCCTTTTCTTTTCCCTGCTTCTCTTTTGAAAAGATTAGAAGGCATGCCATTCTGGCTAGGTCCTTGCACTTGCAAGGCAGGTGGTGGAAAAATCTCTCAACCTGACAAAAGCTATCTATGAAAAGCCAACAGTCAACATCATACCAAATGGTCAAAAACTGAAAATCTTCACATTAAAATCAGGAACAAGACAAAGATGTCCACTATCACCACTCCTGTTCAATACAGTTCTGGAAACATTAGCCACACAGCAATTAGACCAGACAAAGAAATAAAAGCCATAAGGATAGGAAAGGAGGAAGTTGAATGGTCATTATTTGCTGAAGATATGATGCTCTACATAGAAGACCCAAAAAACTCTGCCAAAAAACTTCTAGACTTAATTGACAGATTTGTAGAGTAGCTGGATACAAGCTCAACACTCAAAAATCAGTAGCCTTCTTGTACACAAATAACAGACTCATTGAGAAAGAAATTAGGGAAAGAATCCCTTGTTCCTGGATAGGAAGAACCAACATAGTGAAAGTGGCCACACTTCCAAAACTGCTATACAGACTCAATGCAATCCTGATTGAAATACCACCAGTGTATTCTAAGGAACTAGAGAAAACAATCCAAAAATTTATTTGAAACCAGAAGAGACCTAGAATAACAAAAGCAATTCTAAGCAACAGAGACATAGCAAGGGGTATCACAATCCCCAAACTGAAAATATACTACAAAGCCACTATGATAAAAACAACATGGTACTGGCAAAGAAACAGACCTGAGGATCAGTGGAATAGATTAGAAGATGCAGAACCAACACCAGACATACTGAGCCACCTCATCTTTGACAAAGGAGCCAACCATCCTCACTGGAGCAAAGATAGCCTCTTCAATAAATGGAGCTGGAAAAACTGGATTTCAACTTGTCAAAGATTAAAACTAGACCCCGATCTCTCAAAATGCACTAAACTAAGATTGAAGTGGATAAAAGATCTAAATACTAAACCAAAAACACCAAACTGGCTGTAAGATAAGTTAGTTGGAAATCTTGAAGACATTGGCATAGGAAAAGACTTTACGAAGAAATCCTCTGTAGCACGGCAACTAGCACAAAGAATCAACAACTGGGAGCTCATCTTATTAAAAAGCTTTTGCAGTGCAAGAGAAACCACCAACAGAACTGAGAGACAGCCCATAATATGGAAAAAAGTTGCCACCAGCTGTTCCTCAGACAAAGGTTTACTGTCTAGAATATATAAAGAACTAAAAAAAAAAAAAAATGAAGCCTCCACAAAGATAAATATCCAATTCAAAAGTGGGCATCTGAAATGAACAGATTTCTCAGACAAAGAAGTAAAAGCAGCAAATAAAGATATTAAAAAATGTTCAACAATTGAGAATGCAGATGAAAACAACACTGAGATTACACCTCATCTCAGAAAGAATGGCTGCTACCAAGAGATCAATCAATAACAAATGTTGGCGGGGTTGTGGGGAGAAAGGAAACATTCTCCATTGTTGGTGGGAGTGCAGACTGATGCAACCACTATGGAAATCAATATGGAGATACCTCAAAGAGCTGGGACTAGAGGTTCCATTTGACCCAGCTATTCCTCTGCTGGGTATCTTTCCAAAAGAATAAAAAGAATCATACCATAGCAGACTGTGTGCAGTCTGCAGAAACGGGACTTCTGCATATCTGCAGACTGGTGCAACCACTGTAGAAATTAATATACCTCAAAAAAGTAAGAGTAGAAGTCCCATTTGACCCAGCTATCCCTCTGCTGATGTCTTGCCAAAAGAATTAAGAATCATACCACAGTAATATATGGGCACCAATGTTTATAGAAGCAGTTTGTAATAGCTAGAACTTGGAAACAGCCCAGTTGCCCATCAGTTGGAGACTATTATCATGTGCTACATATCAATAAATTGACACATTTATAATTCTTGAGTCATCTTCTATTTCAGTCATTGCCTACAAGCTTAGTCAATACTAGTGCATGGATGGATCACATTTATATAACCATACTCTGAAAATATGAGAGTAACACAGCACTATGTTTTTTAAAAATTTTTTTCTCATTGAGTTTATTGGTAATTTTTAGGTATACAATACAGTTACATTTATCATTGGGATCTTGTACCTTTACATGACAGGTCTTGGTTCTCATTTTTTCCCCTTGTCCCTGTCCTCCCTTCACCCCCTCCTCCCTTCCCTATCTACAGATACTTTATTTCCATTTTTTCATTTTCTCAGATTTTTTTCTTTTCCCTTATTTCCTTTCCCCTCCCCTTCTCACTTTTAGCCCTTTTCTTCCTATTTCAAATTGTCAATTATACCATTAGGGTATTATTTACAATTATAGTGTTTCACACCAGAGAAGCTATTTGGTATTTACACATGTGTGACTTATTTATTTCACTTAAGAGTGTGACCTGACCATACATCCATTTTCCTAAGAATGACTCGAATTTCCCTTCTTTATGGCTGAATGGTATTCCATTTTAAGGGAAAACCACATCTTCTTTATCCAGTCTCCCACAAATGGGCAATTGGACTGATTCCAAGTTTTAGCTATGACAAACTGCACAGCACTATGTTTTATATATCTTTTAGAATTAAATAGGAATGAATGGGCCTTTTAAGTTCTTCTAATGTGATTATATAAAACAAATGCTTAAAAATGAAAAGCTTAAATGAAAAAATAAAGCAATTTCTAAAACGAAGGGGACAAATACCTAAGTTGAGACAATTAATGATTAGAATGTATACACACAAGATCAAAAACTACTTTATTACTAAATTATACACTGAAATAACAGTGAAAGAGGAGTTTTATTGCCAGTCAAATCTCTCTTTAAGTGTTCTTTTTCTATGCAAGCAAATTTATAGTCATATCAGACTTTTAAAAAATCTTTTAATTTACAAATAAGAATTGCATGTATTTATGATATACAACATACTGTTTGATATGTATATGTTTGCATTTTGAAGGTCTAAATGAATCCAATTAGCATATATATTACCTCACATATTTTGTTGTTTTGAGAACCCTGAAAATTTATTCTTTTAGCAATTTTAAGTACACAAAATATTGTTGACTCTAATCACCATGATGCACAATAGATCTCTTGAATTTATTTCTCCTGTCTCACTGAAAGTTTGTATTCTTTGATTAGGTTTTTTTTTTTTTCTCAGAAAAATATATTGTTAGATTAAGTCTTTGTTGTCAGCTTGCAGAATTTTCAGGACTGTCTAATTTTTGTTTACAAAAATGTCCAATAGGAGGTAATGCCTGAGTTTGCAGATCTATCTCATTTATATGGTGTGGCCTGGCAGGTAAAAGAGTGAAGAGGTAAACTCCTGCAGCTCACTGAAAAATAACTACAGTTCATATTTATTAAGCACTTGTAGACCCTCAGGAACTATGCTCATTCTTTTTCTCCAGTGCCGGGTATTGAACCTAAGATTTCATACCTGCTAGGCAAGTGCTGTGCCACTGAGCTCCGTCCTTGGCACTGAGCTCATTCTTTAAATGAATTGTCTACTTCAATTAATTTTGTGAGTTAAATGTGAGGAAATGGATGATATGTAGAAAGATTATTTAATTTTTGAGTCAACTCATTTAGAAATAAGTGTGCTAAGATTCCAAACAGCTAGTGTCTATGTTCTTAACCATTGATGCAGTCCCCATTTTCTTATCAAGTGGAAGCCAAATTACCAGTGCAGGCCTTCGCACTCACCAGTTGCTAGACCAGCATAAGTTTAACACGGACCAAATCTAGTACTTCTTAAACTGGCATCTATGATATACTCCCCAGATTTTCCAACAGTGGGGAATATTTACTACTGATCTTATATTATCAGTAATAGTTTTGTAACAAGATTTTCATTTCTTGAATAAGAACAATAATATTAAAGAACAAGCTAGTAATGTTTAACTCATGCTGAGCTCTTGTAGATGCCACATAGGTCGAATCACCTCTGTCAAGTGTTGGTGCTTTTGGTTTTTCTTTAGGTATTTACTACTCCAACTAGTCCAAGTAAGTATTTAGTAAAATGCTTGCTCCTCTTTCTATCCCTGTCATACCACCTTGAAAAAAAATAAAATAAAATACATGACTCAAGCTCACTTAACCAACATTCCTCTCCTATGAGTTTGATTCTCGCACATACAGACAGAGGTAACTGGAGTTGCTGCATTCAAAGTAACTGTAGAGATGGTCAATGAGGTCCCCTTCTCTTGGATTCCAGACTTTCCCATGATTTGACTATTTTTAGAGTCTGTACATTTTTTCCTAAACACTTCCAGTAAGTTTGTGATTGCTTTACTTTGTATTGTTTGCTGTTAGTATGATTTTGTAGTCAGACTTATGTGGTTACAGCTGAACAAATATAATTCTTGATCAATACTTGGGTTGGATTCATGATCTCAGTGCTCAAAAGACAATACTAAAGCTCCAAAAGTTAAATGGATATATAAGATTGTATAAATATATAAGACTAGATATATAAGATTCTAATGCCAAAATATTATTAAGTGTCTAGAATGATGAAAGTTTTCTGACTTAAAGCTAACAAGTTAGTCTCCCTTAGTGTCCTAGACATTGGCTGAAGAGATGATGTCTGGTTGAAGATAAAGGATATTATTACAGCAAAAATACTAACCAGAACTTCACATTTCTTTGTGTTGTTTCCCTCTCTACTGTGCCATGTGTAAGATGTTAACCCAAAAGGTCTGTAATGGATACCTTCATACAGAGCAGGGTATATTACAAAAGAGTATCTCTGGGTTCTGGGATTTACCACTTTCATAGTTAAGTGGAAGCAAGCCTGCTCTCTTTTTGGAGTAGGATAAGGTGAGGGAGTGATGTTAACTCATGCTTTAAGATTGCTTTCTACATGCACAATCCTGGAAAATGGTCCAGAGAAAGACAGGTCAGGCCCTTATAATCTTAGCATATACTACAAAAATTATAAGGATACTCAAGTCCTAGATAGATTGCCTCTTCCAGCACTTACTATGCTTTATTACTTTTGAAACACTGAGGTGGCCATATTAATATTTGGTATGGTTTTTCCTTTCTGAAATTCACATTAGAGTTTAATTCTCATTGTGAAAAGTGACATTAAAAGGATAAGCACTTAATTCAACTATGGTGTTCAGAGGTAGAACCTTTGGAAAAAACATTGTTTAGATAAAATGATCAGCGTGCAGCCCCCATGGTTGGAAACTGGTGGCTTTATAAGAAGAGAGAGGTGGAGAAGGAGGAGGAGAGGGAGAGAGAGAGGGGAAAGAGAGAGAGAGACAGAGAGATCGCAAAATGCACATATGTGCTTTCCCCACTTCTTGCAACATTATACCCTGTGCCTTTTTGGGTCTCTTCCAACAAGACCCTCAACAGATGTGGCTCACTGATATTAGACAAGAACCATGAGACAAAATAATCCTCTTTTCTGTCTAAGTTACTCTGCCTGTGGTATGGTGATAGTAACAAAATGGACCAATACAATATTTCAGTAAATTGTAAGATAAATGTCACACTCCTTCCCGTGCCCCGCTCCTATTTGTCAGAAACAAATTGAGTTAGGTAAGGATGGGCCTAATTGCTAGAAATACTGCAGAAAAGTTCAGGAACTTTTCAGGCCAGTTAATAATAGCACAGAGTGCAGAGTGTAGGGAGTACAACCAGGAAGACTCCAAAATCATATTGGTTTGATATTGCTGCTGACATCTTGTATTTTAATGAATTGGACAGAAACATCATGGATCCTAAGTCAAAGTAATGTATATGCACATACAACTGTACAGACTATGAAAAGTTAATGCACAATCAGTAGCAACGCCAATATTTATAGATATTTATCGAGCATCTACTTTGGTCCCAGTAGTTTGGTGGATGTTCTGAATCAAGGTATTTTCCTCTTGTGTCTGAAAGGCTTGACTTCTAGTGATATTTACCACTAGATAAGTATTTGTAGGAGACTTAACTAATGTTTGCACAGTTCTTTATGACATATTCTTTCATGAACGTTATCTTGTGTGATCTCTCACATAATCTGGGCATATCAACATTACGAACATTAATAGCCTAGATATATAGGACACCACTGCCTTACACGGATTAATTTGCCAGAGAATGTATTGCTAGAAGCAACACTCACAAAATACTTAGAGATCTTGTTTTTTCATTCAGTAAATCTTTTATCGACATCTATGCTCTAGGCACTGTGTTAGGTACTAAGTATTCAAAGGAGATTGAGATTTGAGACTCCTATGTCCCAATTGGGTTAGCTTTTAGCTTTGTGACCTCAGAGAACCCCATGCTACAGGCTTAAACTGCTGCAGCAGAAATTACATGGGAGAGTGATTTGCCCTATTGTTTAGTGCATGTGGAATGCTTTTCCATTCTTCTTCACATGGTTAATTTCTATCCTCCAGATTCCAATTCATGATCTTTACCTACCCTTTCCTATCCTCAGATTGCCTCGAGGAACTTCTGCATTGTGGTACATATCACTGTTACAATTGCACACTTATTTATGCACATAGTTGCTAAATATAAAGATTTCTAATTAGATTGGATACTCCCTAGTGGCAAAGACTATGTTTATTTACTCTAGCTGACCATGTTGTATTCAACATGTAGCAAAGTTTCTGGCACATAATAGGCACCAAGACTATGTTTGAATGAATTATTGGGAAAGTACCCTCAACCTGAGATACACAGTGATGCCTCAGTTGTGTCTAGATGTCCACTCAAAACCTCATGCTATCAGGTGGGGTTTTTTGGAGGTGACTGGATCAAGGGTGTATGATGCCGAGATTAAGGGTATGATGTTTGGATTAAGGGTGCCCCACCCTGGCTGCAAGTGATACCTGCCCAAAGGGTATAACAGGGACAGAAAGGAGGGTTGCTGCTACTATTGCTGATGCTCCGGCCATCACCTTCTTCTCTGTATCCACCTTGGCCATGCCACCCTGCTTTGGAACCAGCCTATTATGGACTGAAACCTCCATAAACTGTGAGCCAAAATAATCTTTCCTCCTTTCACCTTGAGTGTTGGATATTTTGTCCCAGCAACAAGAAAAGTAACTAAGGCAGTTGTCAAACTCAATATAATTGAAATTCGTGTTCAAACACTGAAAAGTTTGAGAACTGGACATATTTTTCCTGTAAGAAATAATGGTAAAACCTAATCATTGCTTCTGAGGGCCAAAAATTAAACTTATAAATTCATTTTCCCCAGGAATTTAACAAATTTTGCATTGATTTCTTGAACTTTCTTGTGGTTTTCACGGTTTTCCTCCTAGCTTTACTGCTGGTATTGCTAAGTTTTTGGAGCAATGATTATGATATTTTACACAAACAAAGTACAAAAAGAGAAAAAGCGCAATGACATACGTTTTAACGCACTAACAGCCGCACTGTATGTTGTCTGGGTGAGAACAGTGTTTAGATCGAAGCATCACCCCTTGGCTTCTGCAGTGAGATACGACATGCAACTCACCCTTGGCAGTACAGGGTTTTTCAAGGTGGATTTTCAGTTTGACTATCGAGCGAAGTTACGAATCCTGAGCAGGGTTTTCTTTTCTTTTTTTTAAAATTTTGTTGAGTAGTGCTGTTCAAACAGTAGAAAGTTCGAGTTTGGAGCCATTCAGCAACCATCACGGTAGCAGTTACTGTGTACTGTGATAGGTTTTATTAAGTCCATAATTCAAAACAGGGAAACTAGACTCCTAAAGCCTACAGGGGTTACCCTGTAGTTCCAAAGCTCATAGCTGACAGAGATGGAATCGGAACCCAGGGAAACATGGCGCTCAAGCCAGTGCTTCGGACAATACAGTACCTCCAAAGAGCTTTTTCATGTCTTCAGGAGATAATTTTCCTCCCAGCAAACTTTTTTCCTTCAGTTTGTATCCTACAAGCAACTTGGATGGATCTCTGTGTTCTTTTTCACATATATGTGGCTTGATCCCCTGCTTTGTATTTCCTCTTCTCCTATTTCTAGCTAAAAACCCAAGCAACACACAGCAGGAGATGACCAGGAGGTAGTTCTGGCAGGGGAAGAATCTATAATTAAGCAAGAGAGCAAAACCAGACAGTATCCTTGGGCAGCACCACCTGGACTGTCCTTCCAGCCAATGCAAATATGACCTTCCAGAGGTCTGGGCATGTGGGTATTAGGGGCTTCAACTGTCACAGCACAAATCACTTGGGGGAAAAGCGAGGAAGACTGCAGAGAGAGGACTTTGTTACATGGACCATTGTTCCCTGGGCAGTCTGCAGGCTTGGTCTTCAAAGGCCTTATTCTGTTTTGCATGTTCAGAAGCAATTTGTAAATGCTGCTCTGTTAACTTTATTTCCTTGCTCTCTAAGGGTACTCAGTGGTTGGCTATAAATAATCTCCTAGGAGGCTGAAAGTTGCTGTAATGTGTTCATTGCATTGGGTTTAACTCCAAATTTATGGGAAATAGATTTTTAATTAACTTCAATTTTTTAAAAGCTTATTTTTATTTATAAAAGAAATGCACACTCATTGTAGAAAAATGAAATTATTGACACATATCAAGCAAATAAAAATTATAATTCAGGCTGTGGCTATAATTTACTCCAAGTGTCTCAAGAAATATGTTCAAATCTTTGTTTACTAAAATGTATTTTTAAGGGATGTTGAGCATTTCAGACATTAGATACCTTATGAGGCATCAGGACCCCAAAACTTCTTACTGCATCTTGTCTGTTTCTGACTTTGATACATAAAATAAATTTTTGGTGACTGTAAGTGCTGTGAATATCTTTCCTAGATTTCATGAGTTCATAAGTCAGGGTTTTAGGTTTATTTGATTTTTACTTTCCTGGACTTACTGACCAATTCTTTTCAGGGACTTAGTAAATAATTATGCCACTCAAAAAACTCTAAAGCCAACTTTCCATGAGAATGTTATCTACTGATGGCAAGATCTACAGTTGAATCCCTAAATGCTCAGGAAAGAATAAGTCTGTGATAGAGTGTGCCAATGAATGAATGGATGGATGGATTAAAGTAAATTCTCCTGAGGTTTTTAGGAGTCTCACCTTGACTTTAATTTCTTTTACTCAATTTGCTAGGTAGGTATGGGGTACTTTCACGGAAATCCCAGCTGGGTGTAATTTACCTCCCAGAGCACAATTCTTGTGTCATTTGACCTTTTTGATTGTCACGGGAGGTTGGCCCTGGCATCTAGCATGTAAAAGTGAGGGCTAAACATCTTCTGGTGCAAAGGATATCCTTTTATAATAAAGAATTATCAAACTGCCAATTACCAATGTCATTAGTGCCTAGCCTGAGAATCCCATTTGGTATAGAGGTAGGACTGTTTCATTGGTCTCAGAGGGGAAAGTAGGAGAGTAAAGAAGAGTCTCATTGTGCAAAGTGAATACCTACAGGTCACACACGAAGGAGTCCTTTGTGAAGATAAGTAAGATTATAAAAGTGACAATAAAACAATGCCATCTCATCTATTAAGAAAAAAAAACCCATCTTTTCATGGCACAGATGGTTTTAGGCCTATAAATCTGCCATTCTCTCAGTAATCGCATGAAGAAAGGGGATGATTTAAAGCAGTTATCAGGTTTATCTTGCAAAAGGAAAGTGTGGGTGTCTGACAAAGAACAGTAAACATAAATTCTGTTTTACATCTGAGAAGCAAAGCCATTTAGAGTATAACACAGGTTTCATCTAGCTATAGTTGTAAGGAAGGTGTAAGATATGGTCGATGATTTTTAAATGATTGATGAGGATTTCTGTAAAAGAAATACAAAGGCCTGAATAGAGAGAGGACTTTCTGATGTGCCATAACAGAATTTTATACTGTTTTTCTCACAGTCAAATAAAGTTCAGTAGTAGAGATAGATTGTTACCTTGTATTAGCACTTCCTAGGTTGCCTGTCAGAACACTTTTATTTAAAGAGACAGATTTATATTTCACAAGGAAATGATTTCTAAAACTCCTCCATTAATAATTTTTCATTGAGAGAACAGCCAGATTCTGTCATTCCACCTGTAGATTGGGAGATTAGCCCAGAATGAGCTCAGTACAGGAAATATTTTTTATATTTAAATAGGAAATAGTGTTTAAATCCTGTGAAAAAGATCACAGAAAAATGACTGGTTTCTTTACATAAATTTCTACTTCTAGGTTCCTTTAATTTTTCTGTGGCCCTCAAATCAGCTGATTGAAAATATCTCTAAGAATTCATGTTACTAAAGCATTTAACTACTGATGCAATGTACTTTATCGATCAATGTATGCTCCCACACATGCACCCAAGAGGTATATCAATGTGAATTCATACCTGGGGCAAAAACCGGTAAGTAGGAAGAAGTAATATAACATTTTCTCAGCACAAATTTTTTCTTACTTTATCTGTCTCTATTAACCAGTTCTTCCACAACAAGCCCATAGGAAGCACCTACAGTGTTTCTAGATTTGAACTAGAGCCAAATAACAGAAATTAACCCTTCTCCATGTATTAGGGACTGTCCAGTGTGCTGAATGGACATAACTGATAAGTTCACATGAGTTTTTTGTGTGAATGACCTAACTAGAAAAAAGATTAGATTGGAAACTGAGACCTTGGTTCTTATCCTGTATCATGGTTCATTAGTGCTGGGATCTTGACTACAACCCTTAAACTTTCTTATAAAATTATCTTCCAAATATAAACTCATATAGGAATGAAATTCATTATGTAATGAAAAGGTAGCCACCACAAACATTTAAATCACTTCATATTAGTAAGCGTTCAAAGAGCAGCTACTTTGAACTGAGCACATATTGAAGGACAGTGAACACTGAGATACAAAAAAGGATGCATCCTTGCCATCACAGATAAAAACACTCATCTTTGACTGTTAAGCTAAAAGGAAATCTGTTATCAGAATACATAATGTAATACATAATGTAATATATATTTATATAGAAAACTATTTATCTTACTTGCTAGTGAACACATGTATGCTCATGTGTTTCTAATATATCTTCTGTTTGCCGAGGCAGATCCACTTCAACCCTCTCCTACCCAGTTCTGTACCATGAGAAGCTGATGTATGTAGACTGTATCCATGGGATAGAGAGAGCATAAAGTGTGCATGAGGTATTTGGACCCCTGGATGCTCACTGCACCCCACTTCAGATTTGCTCTCTCTTTTTCTGAAACTCTTAGCAGCCATAAAATGACCCTCAGCATATAGCCTTGCCCAGTTTGATCCTTCTTACTCCATCAGACTCAGGATGGAAATGGAGATTCAGATTTCTGGAATATCTTCCGTGAGTTCTATACCCTCTTTCTCAAGTTTTAAAATAGGCTGTTTATTGAACTCTCCTCCAATTGTGTGAATTTCTAAATGCCACATGTTTTTAGCTGAGAAATCACTTGATTCAGATTTTACACCACCTTATAGAAGTAAAAGGTTACCATAACCAAAGATTTATTGAACATCTACTGTACCAGAAAAGACAAGTACCATGCAAGTTTTCTGTTAATATTCTGGTAAGAATAATTTCTTCACTACAGTATATGTAATTTTACCAAAGTCTGAAAGATCCATGGCATTGCTCTGAATTTTAGCACATAATAGAAATGGTGTCACATTTTTAGGGTAGTGAAATTCAGAGACTATAAGTAATGAAGTTCAGGGAGTAAATAAGGGCTTAATTCTGGTAAAGATAATGATGACAGTGATGATAATGGTGGAGGTTTAAAAGTTTATAGAGCATATCTGGACTACAGAGTTTTGCATTGCTTTTCTCACTTTTTTTTTTTTTTTTTTTTTTTTTGGTTCTGGGGATTGAACTTGGGTCCTTGAGCTTGTGAGGCAGGCTGTGGAACCACTGAGCTAAATCCCCAGCCCTTGTCTCACTAACTTTTCACCTATGATGGATGTTAGAGATAGCAAACCTATGATGGGTAGCAGGTAATATCATTATTTAAATTTTTTTATATAGGGTTTCACAAACTCCTTTCTACACTTTTTCTCACATCACTGTTTTCCACGTGCTCAACTTGAGTCCTGCTATTTTCAAGTACCAAATACATTTCTGTCAGTCTTTTACTGAAGCTTTCCTTCATTCTGTGGGTATTGTCTTCGTAAGGCCTAAGGGGGTGAAGTGGGAAGATACCCCTGATATGTAGACTGCAAAGGAAACAAACTGGAACATCTTAGGGACACATATATAACATGAGACACTGTAGGGCTGTGGTTAAAACTACCAGTTTAGAATGAAGCTTTTTGGGTAATCTTGGGCAGATCACTTAATTATTCTGTGCCTTAATTTCCAATATACAAGATAAATTATAAGACAGCTATAGTGTAGACAGCTGTAGCATAGAGTCTCAGTGAAAATTAAATTAGTAAATGTGTATTTATTGCTTGGATAAGAACATTATCTAGATCAGCGTTGGAAAACCTTTTAGAACTTTCAGTGATAACAAACAGTCAACTGCAGCAACTATGTCATTGGTTTGCCATCACTGACCTAGATGTAGGAAATGCTCAATAAATGTTAGATTTATTGCTATTATTTTATTACTACTTGTCTTTTTTCTTTCCAACTACTAGACTTAGAAAAGCCATGTTAGATATTTTTTAAATAGGCCTACCTAAAGACATTGGGAAAAACTATCACACATACCTATCAATAAGACTGTATGTGGCAAAAGTATAGAAAACGTGTTTAAGATTTTGAAATATTTTTCAAGAATTATTGAGGAAGCTAATGGTTGACTTTTCCCAGTTTAGCAAAACAATGCTCCATCACTTACTAGCTTTGTGGTCTTGGAGAAAACATGTAGACACTCAGATTGCAAGTTACGATATCCATAGAAAAGAACCAGGAGTTAGTAATTCTACACATTGTATTATGCAATATTTTTATTTATTTATAAGACAGAAGAGCAACTCTATCTGATGCCCAAATATAATTTGTAGAAAAAGAGACAGAGTATCACATTTATCTCAGGAAGGAGCTTGCAGCTTGAAGGACTCTTGGAGCATCAGGAGCAAAAATCACTGGCCGGGTGAAAGGAGGGTTGGGACAAGGGGAAAAAATGAGAACCAAGACCTGGCATGTAAAGGTACAAGATCCCAGTAATGAATGTAACTGTACTGTATACCTAGAATGTACCAATAAATTAAATTAAAAAAAATCACTGGCCATTTCTTTAAGGAAGGCAGCTATGCTCACCACTATACCACCCATGCAGACTCTTCAAGGTATCATGGAAGAATAACTTAGTTGTAATGATTTGTCTCCAAGCTTTTGATAAAGACATAAATTAGTGGTAGAACACTTACCTAACTTGTGTAAGGAGGCCCTGGGTTTAATCTCCAGCAAGGTAGACATTTTTAAAAAAGCCATACTGCAGATGAGACTGATTTAGCTAAAGGCCTTGGTGTTTAATAGTAGAGTTTGTTATTTTAGTTTTCAAAGAATCCCATTGTTGAGGAACCCAAAGGTTAAGATTATGGGCAGAGCTAATGTGTAACTCAGTTATAAATCTACCATTCCATTTTTATTGCTACATGACCATTTTCCCTCTCCGGTGACCTCTAGAGGAAGGATAAATATAACTGGATTAACTTCACATTTTCTACCAGTTCTGAGTTATTTTTAGCAAATGGCCTGTAACTTTGCTCTTGCTAGATCACAAGTATTCTAGTTTTAACATCTTTTTCTCTAATTCACTAACGGTTAATGCCTGAATCTTCTCATGTCACTTTTTAAACTACCGAACACACAACTGAAATCACTGTGATGGCTGCATTACAAAAAAGTTAAACTTTGTTATATACATACATGGTGAGTTGATAACTAGATGACAGTCATGACTGAACGTATACACACCGGAGGAGTCAGTGAGTCAGTGAGTGAGTCTTGCATGTGGTACTGTCATTTTGAGTTGGTAAATATTGCCCCTGACCCGATAGATGTGCCAAATTTGTGGTCTCACAATATTGAGGAGTGAAGTTGCCAACCAAAGGAGGAAGTTAGAGTGTTATTTGAAGCAGGGAGAAAAAGATTAGCTCCCGAATGTCCAGGAGGTGTTGGAGTGGGTGACCATTGTTAGGGATAATTTATTACAGCACAATCACAACGAGGGTATAATGTGGGTGAAGCTACACTCAACCTATAGGGTTACAAGTATAGTTAATCAGTGAATATTGATCCAATAGGAAAGTGAGTCACATAGCAAGGGTATATGAAAGACCAAAGACATTTTGGGGAAGGAAGGGAAGTATGGGTCTGGATGTCCTGGTCACCCACCTATGTGTCTGACACCACAATCCTGATGTCTTTTTGTTTTGTGCTGACTTCTTTGAAGGCCCAGTCATCTCTGGCCACATGTCAATTTCTATTTAATTTAGCTGTCTATAATAATCCCAAGGAACAAAATTTCTATCATTTATAAGGGAATGGATATTGGAGAAAGTTACTATTTTGGAGATTATAATTGTTTCATCAGTTGCTCCAGTCCTTCCCAAACTCTGTCCTTAAATTTGGGTCATCAGCGTACAGATTTTCATGTGTCCTTTGACCTTAACCTTTACTGAGAGTTAATGTGATAGTGAAGTGAGTAAAGGGGAAGTATTGCCTGTCAAATGGTGGTTCAATATATTACATAGTTAGCCCACTGTCTTGCAGTCAAAGTCACTCACTGCGTTAATTAAAGAAAGTAGCATGGGAAAGTACTGTTTCATTTGCTTTCAATGTTTACTAAACAATTACTATTTGCCAAACTGTGTTCCATGATAAAGACATTTCTATTTTATTCATTGTCACGTTCTGGAGACAACCACAGGATGTGCCATCCCTGTAAAAGGCACTTCTTTTTCTTTCCTTTTGAAACTTATCATTTTATTATTTTTCTCATTTTCTTTTCCTCCCTTCCTCCTGGCTTCTATGTGTGAGGCCCTGGATTTGATCCCCACACTTTCATCACATTCTTTCTTGCTTAGATGGATTTATATGAGGCTTCTTGTGCAAATAGAAGGAAAAATGGAAACAAAGCTTTTGTGCATAGGGAGGTGATGGGGCCTCAGGGAGGGGAATGGGATATAATAAAATAAAATTTATTTTTAAATATCAGGCAAAGGCTGGGATATTTATATGATTATTCAAAGTATTTATTTACTTTCTTTTTAAATTAACAATTACAAAATACAAAATACCTACTTGTTTACCCAAAGCAGTGTGATTCTGGATGTACTCATTCCCTGAGCTATTTTTAATCAAATTTACCATATATTTGTGTCACATTTTACCTGTGTATTAACCTGCAGAATTTCTCATGCCCTTTTGAAGCCAGATGCTGCATAAATCTTATATAAATAAATAAGTACCAAATATTGATAAAAGCTCACTACCCAGGTTAGCTTATAATCCTAAAAATATAAGCATATAAATACATGCGAATTTTGAAATAAAATACCGTCTGCTTTTATAGCAAAAAAAAACCACATTAATATTATGTCACAACGTGTTGTCCTATGGAAATTCAATTCAGTGAGATAAATAACAAACATATCTAACTATGTGGAACTCAAATTATCTTCGTGCTTCTGCCAAATTAAAAAAAACATTTTTTCAATAACTTACACTTAACTGAGTTAGATTTTTAAAGTCTGGAACTGGCAGATTTCCCCAGAGTTGTATCAGATATAAGAATCAAGGGTTATTAACATTACAAAGAGCACCTCTGTCCTACAGTGTCCCCTTTATCATTTTGAGCAGCTGCCTCAAGGCAAAGCGTTTAACCTTGGGAAATGCAATAGAAATTCTGGGTAGTCAAAACCTGCCAGTGGATTCCCTCTACTGGGATCTACTGTAAAGTTTTATTTAGCTGCAACACGAGAGAAAGATGAAATCCTTATCATTGATGTTTATCATTTCCATTCAAAATTCCCCAAATACTTTTACTTATAAACAACAATATTCCATTTTCTGGTAGAACATTGTTTATCCCACTGAGAATGTCATTTCAAAGAAAGCCTTCTGAGAAAGGTGTGCTAAATATTTATAAACATGGCTTCACAGATTATTTCCTTTCAGGTGTCTTACAGCAAGATGCTAAATTTGCCCCCCCCCCGAAGAACATTACTCTGTTTTCTATTTTGGCTGAAAAAAAGCTGTCATTTGCATGACCACTTGCTAAAGATTAGAAATCAATTAGAAATAGTGCTGGGGACTGAGAATGGACATGCTTAAAAATGACAGATGGCATTTACCATTGACATAAACGTTTGGAAAAGCAAATTTGGCAAGATTTCTCAAGAGACATGAGAACTTTTTATAGCTTTGATTAAGTAATTTCAGTTCTGGGACTCTGTCTTAGGGAGATGCAATTAATTATGATGAGAAAGGCTACTGTTTTTATCCCATGTGCTATCTGTTTTAATTCTCAAAACAATCCCATGAGCAACCCTGCCAGTGAGAAAACTGAGATGTAGAAAGTTTTAGCAGCTTTCTAGGATCCCACATACAGAAACAGAGGGGAAAATATAATTCCCATCTGCTAGATGTCAGATGTGCTGAGTTCGTGTCCTGTGAAATCAAAGAATGAATTCCAAAGGACATAGGAGGTTAAGAGTAGGAAAAGTTTAATGGGGACCAGAAATAGCTACTGAGAGACAGGAGGGGTCCTGGAAAGGGTTGCCATGGAGGTACTTTGTCAGGCGTAATTTATACAGCAAAGTCATAACACGGGTACCATGTGGGTCAAAGTGCCATCACTTATAGGACTACAAGTATAGCTGTTTAGCTAATATTGGTCCAATAAGGAGGCAGGTCATGTAGCAGCGGTAGGTACCTGGAAAGAATGAAGGTGTTTTTGAGAAGACATGAGTCCAAAGGTTTTGGTCACCCACCTGCGTGACTTTACTGGAGAAGGTGGTGCTTATTCCTTGGGCAGGGAGCATGAAGATCTGATCATTGCATCTTTTCTTTTGGCTACCTGGGATTGAACTTGGGATTCAGAGGCAGGCGGCAGCACCACTAAGCTAACTCCCAGGCACAGTTATTGCATCTTTATCTTGAGGCCTGGCTTTCTTCAGATGCAACTCCAGCCATAATTCTGGTGTGTTTGTTTATTTTTCTTTTCTGCGGACTTCCTTGACAGCCCAGTCCTTCTCTGATTACATAGTCATTTGTGTCTAACTTAGCTGCCTATGACGCCTTTAAACCAGGAGATCTAATATCAGTGTTTGAAGGCATAGTCGTTAAACCTCAACACTATGTGTAAAATTTCACATTGAAGTTATTTTTGCAATTATATTTATGATGACCTGAAAGTTTAAAAGAAAAGGGGATGATTAAAATTATGTGCCATAACGCATCGACAATTTTTATACTGACATTTTAAAAAAATAATCATAAACCTTAGTGTAGGATAAAAACCATATTTATTTAAACTACAAATAACAAAAAGATAAAAAGAAATATAGCAAAATGGCAGTAGGCCTTGTATTTTGGTTGTTCAAGTCAGTTAAAATATTTACTCTACTTTCTCCCCTGTATTTTCTTCTTGTCTCTAATGAATGTATATTATTGTAGAATAATAAATGCATTAAAATCTGACACTTAAAAACATCTATTAAGAACATTGAAAATATGTTTTTAACTTTTTAAAGCTAAAAATCTTGTACTTTCCTTTATTGGTCATTTCAGTATCACACAAAAAGAGAAAATACTGACTTCCTCAGTTCTAGTTGGTATAGCAACAGTCATAGGACTTTCTGACCAAGTTCAATTTACTAATCTATCTGGAAGGTTTGAGAAAACAATTTTTTTCTTTATTGGTACATTTTAGATATACAGTATAGATACATTCATCATTGGGATCTTGTACCTTCTTGTGTCTCGGTTCTTATTTTTTCCCCATTCCCCTGGCCTCTCTTCACCCCTCCACCCTTCCCTATTTACAAAGATTTTTTTTTCCATTTTTTTCTTTTCCCTTTGTACCTTTCCCCTACCCCTTCCACTTCCCCTACACCTTTAGACCCTTTTCCCTATTACGCAATATCAATTATGTATTTTGATTATTATTTACACTTTTAGTTTATCATGCCAGAGAAGCTATTCAGTATTTACACATACGTGGCCTATTAATTTCACCTAAGAGCACGGCCTCAATGTGCTTCCATTTAGCTATAAATTTATCTAGTTTCTCATTCTTTATGGCTGAGTAGTACTCTATTTTATAAAAAATCCACATCTTCTTTATTCAGTCTCCAATTGATGGGAAATTAGGCTGTTTCCAAGCTTTAGCTATTACAAACTATGCTGTTATAAACATGGGTGAGCATATAACACTGTGGTATGATGCTTTAAATTCCTTTTGGAAGATACCCAGCAGGGGAATAGCTGAGTCTAATGAGACTTCTAATCCTAGTTGTTTAAGATATCTCAGTATTGATTTCCACAGTGGTTGCACCAGTCTGCACTCCATCAACAATGAAGAAGGGTTCCTATTTCCGCCAGCATTTGTTATTGGTTGATTTCTTGATAGCAGCCATTCTTCTTTTTTATTTATCTTATTGAGTTTATTGGTACTTTTCAAGTATCCAGTACAGTTACATTCATCATTGGGATCTTGTACCTTTACATGACAGGTCTTAGTTCTCATTTTTTTCCCCATACTCCTGTCCTTCCTTCACCCGTTCCACCCTCCCTTATTTACAAAGACTTTGTTTTCATTTTTTCCTTTTCTCGTATTTTTTCTTGGCTTTTACTTCCTTTCCCCTACCCTTCCCACTTTCCCTCTACCTTTGGCCCTTTTCTTCCTATTTCACATTATCAGTTCTACCATTTAGATCTTATTTACACTTTTAATTTTTCACACCAGAGAAACTATTTGGTATTTACACATGTGCGTCTTATTTATTTCACTTAAGAGTACGACCTCAATATGCATCTATTGTCCTATGAATGACTCTAGCTTCTCATTCTTTAAGGCTGAGTAGTATTCCATTTTATAGAAAAACCACATCTTCCTTATCCAGTCTCCAACTGATGGGCAAATGAGCTGTTTCCAGGATTTAGCTATTACAAACTTGCCAATAGTAGCCATTCTTACTGGGCTGAGATGTAAGCTCAGTGTCGTTTTCTTTTGCCTTTCTCAAATGGCCAGTAATGTTGAAAATTTTTCATATGTTCATTTGCTGTTTTTACTTCTTTGAGAAGTATCTGTTCACTTCAGATGCCCATTTTTGAATTGGGTTTTTTAATTTGTGGGGTCTGATTTTTCTTGAGTTCTTTATATATTCTGGATAGTAGACCTTTGTCTGAGGAACAGCTGGTAAAAATGTCCCCCCCATTGTAGGTTGTCTCTTAGCTCTGTTGGTGGCTTCTCATGCACTGCAGAAGCTTTTTCAAAAGATGAGATGTCAGTTGGTGAATCTTTGTACTAGTTCCTGTGCTACTGAGGATTTGCTCATAAAGTCTTTTCCTATGCCAATGTCTTCAAGAGTTCTACCTAACTTATCTTGCAGCCAATTTAGTGTTTTTTTGTTTTAATATTTAGATCTTTAATCCATTTTGATTTTAGTTTAGTGCATGGTGAAAGGTAGGCAAGTTTAAATTCAGTTTTTCCAGCACCATTTATTAAAGAGGCTGTGAGGATGGTTGGCTCCAGTGAGGATGGTTGGCTCCTTTGTCAAAGATGAGGTAGCTGACACACATGTGTCAAATAGTTTCTTTGATGTGAAAAACTAAAAGTGTAAATAAGATCCAAATTGTATAATTAACAGTGTGAAATAGGAAGAAAAGGGCTAAATGTGTAGGGGAAGTGAAATAGAGGGGAAGAGTAGGGGAAAGGAAATAAGGGAAAAGGAAAAATATGGGAAAATGAAAAAATGGAAACAAAGTCTTTGTAAATAGGGAAAGGTGGAGGAGGTGAAGGGAGGTCAGGGGTATGGGGAAAAATTGAGAACCAAGATCTGTCATGTAAAGGTACAAAATCCTAAAGAAATATGTAACTGTACTGTATACTTAAAAAATACCAATGAACTCCATGAGAAAAAGAAAAGATGAGGCAGCTGAGTATGTGTGGAGTTGTTTCTACATCTTCTAATCTATTCCACTCATCCTTGGGTCTGTTTCTTTGCCAGTACCATGCTGTTTTTATCACAGTGGCTTTGTAGTATAGTTCAAGTAGTATAGTTTCAAGCTGGGAATTGTGATATCCCCAGCCATGTCTCTGTTGATTAGAATGGCTTTTGCTATTCTAGGTCTTTTGTGGTTCCAATTGAATTTTTGGTTGTGAGAAAACATTGCCTAAGATCACAGAGTAGTTCACACATAAAAAATGTTCAGATGAGGTACACATAGAGACATCTTGTGTCACAATTCATGTGAAATTAAGGGTTTCAAAATATTTTAACATTCCCATTTTAAAGTTGTGGCTATTTGTGCCTGTTGACTCTGCCTCCTTAAAGAACACCATTTGGGTATGATTGCTTATCCAAGGAAACTAAAAGACAGTTCATTACCTGGAATTTAATTCAAAATAAAATTTGCAGGCCCCCACATTTGACCTAAGAAATCAAACTGGTAGAGCAACCTGATCAACTAGCCAATTTACAATATATTTTATTCTGATTTAATTGAAAAGCAGTCACTGTTACACTTTTTAGGCAGATGGGAGATCCTTCAGTTTTTTTCATTAAGTTTGTTGGTACTTTTTAGGTATACAGTACACTCACGTTCATCATTGGGATCTTGTACCTTTACATGACAGATCTTGGTTCTTGTTTTTTTCCCCATTCCCCTGCCCTCCCTTCACCCCCTGCACCCTTCCCTATTTGTAAAGACTTTGTTTCAATTTTTCCTTTTCTCATGGGAAATCCTTCACTTTGAGTGGTGTATCTCTGATCCTCAAATGGAAGATTGAACTTTGAGTCTAGATGACATCTCACTTCTTTCTGGTATAAGAAGATTTGTCTGTTAAAGGTTGATGTGTTTTCTCTCAGTTAGTTTTCTATTTTGTCTCTAAGATCCTGTTGCTATAATATTTTCCAAATGAGAAACTTAATTTCTTTTATTTTTAATTGTAAACTCTGTTTCTTACCATATAAATAGCAAATCTCATTATTTTTGCCAAATTAAATCTTAAAAAATCACAAGTTCTTGTCCTGTATCCTCTTCTCTCCATACAGCCTTTTTCTTCTTTCTTTTTGAAATAGTTCTGTACTGTCCATAGAACTTTCTGCAGCGGTGGAAATGTTCTGTATTCATGCTGCTCAGTACCGTAGTCACTAGCAATACGTACATATTGAGCTCCTGATAGACCACTGGTGAAACTGAGGAATTGAGCTTCAAATGTTATTTAATCTTAGTTAATATAGATGGAAGGAACCACAAATGGTGGCTACTATATTATATATTATAGATTTAGTGTATTTCTGTTGTTTAATAACCTCCTAAACTATTGTTATGTTTAGAGGAAAATTGGAGCACCTTGAAGCATTCATTTTCCACATTCCACTGATTTTCTCTTTTTTCATATATCATATTTCCTGTCTTCATTTCTATTGTTCCTCCCTCCTCTTTTCTCAGAGATCTTTGATGCATAGTCAACAAACAGTGTGGAGAAATTCTTATTGTTTCCTTTTAAAAGACAGTGGAGGGAATTGAGCAGGAAGAAAGCTCCAGACAGTGTCTTTTAATCAACTCTACCTTCCAGGAGCAGGAATTCTACCCAAAGATAAATCAACCAAGTTTGACAGGAATTAACTCTAGGTCTTCTAATATTCATCAAAGCAGCCAATAAATTCTCTTCTTTGGTGTAGGCTAATTTAATATCAGCTTCTATTAACTAAAAAAAAAGTTCTCCTTAATTCAGATGGCATACATGAGGTCATCGAATGCAATGTGTGGACTAGCATGGAACTGTGATTACTATAAAGTGTTATCTTTTTCTCTTGCATTTCATGTGATATCATGCAGAGTGATATAGTGTTTTACTGAATCCATTCACTTAACACACTCATGGAAATCCTCTGACTTTCAGCCTTTGGAGCAAAGAATTACACAGTAGAGTCCTTGGTTCCTCTAAATATTCTGCCCTCTGATTCCCTTAAATACCCTGATAGCTGTGAGTTGTTTTTGGATCTTATTAAGTGTGTCATTGATATCTCCCTTTGGCTTGATCCTGCATGATGGGCTACAAGGTCTGTTGCAGCTTGGCAGTTTCCATGCTGGGCACAGCTGTCAGCAGCTCTTCACCTCCATTTCAGAGAATCTGATGTTACTGGCAAGAGATCAGAAGGCAAGCCAGACAATAATTGGGGTTTCTCTTTAGTAAAGGAAAAATGGAAAGATCATCTTCCAGACCTTTTCTCCACCCCAGCTGTTTTTCGGCAGTTCTTCCATTTCACTGATGAAAACTCAGATTCTTTTTCTTTATTTTGTCCTATTCACATGTCCCAACTCACAGTGGGGAAACAGAATTGTCCCATTTTTATTGCATTACTTGCTGTTTTAGCACAATACTGTGCTTGAAGTTATAACAGAAAGAGACAGCTGTTACACAGAAGCCACATGCCCTGCCTGCTGGGAACAGACTCTCCAGATTCATCCCTGAAATTGTGCATCAACATATTAGTCTTTTTCTAAAACCCAAATGGAAGTGGAAGGATTGTCCTGATCAGTTTTTCAGTTGACTGATAGTTGGCTCATGAACATATTTGGGAATTACAACGAGAGATCCAGGAGAAGCTGAAATCAATCTACTTAAAGCAAAGAGTAAGATATTGGAAGGGAATAAAAAGGGACAAGGAATGATACTATATAAAGTGTCAAGGGAGTAAATGTAATTTACTATAGATCGAAATAGCCCTGTTATGTTTATTGAATGGTCAGCATAATTATTTAATATAAAAATAATTAATATATTTTTAATAATTACTTAGCAATTTAATACATTGTGCTACTTACAATTATTTTTCCTAAAGTATTTTCATTTTTCTGTTATCAAAATGAAGACATGTTGTCCTTAGGTAGCAGGGCAGTACCTCTAGAAGCAGTTTAGGAAAAAAGGGATCTAGGGTGATTTTCCCCTTATTGTGATTTTTAGAAGACAGGCTCGCTAGCTTCTTTTTCTAGGTGCAAACTAGTTAGCCTTCTCTACTTTCGTCTCTCCATTTTCACAAGAGGAAATATTGGTGAATTCCAGAATGCGTTTGATTTCAGACAAGTACCCTTGGGCTTTGGAATTGAATTAAAAAAAAATAGGCAAAGGATCCCACTAATATTTCTGAATATTTTGTTTCTTTTTACACTTTTTTTCGGGGGGATGGTGGTACTGGGAATTGAACTAGGGAGCATTGAGCTATACCTCCAGCCTTTTCTTTCTTATTTTGAGATGAAGTCTGAGTTACTTAAGCTGGCTTTGAATTTGTGTTTCTCTTGTCCCAGCCTTCCAAATAGTTGGTATTACAATCATGTACCACCATGCTTCTTTTTTACTGAGGTAAAATTCATATAACATAAATTTTACCATTTTAATCTTTTTAAAGTATACAATTTATTGGCTTTTAGTACATTTGTGATGTTGTGCAGCCAGCACTACTATCTAATTTCAGAGTATTTCATCACACAAGAAGGAAGCCCATCACTATTATGCAGCAATTCCTCAACCTCCTTTCTCCCCCAGCCACTGGAAACTACCAGTTTGCTTTATGTTTCTGTGGATTTTGCTATCATGGACGTTTCCTATAAATGGAAACATACAACATGTGGCCTTTTGTGTTTGACTTCTTTTGCTTAGTGTGCTTTCAAGATTCATACATGCTATAGTTTTTGGAGGCTGAAAATGTCAAGCTTTTCAATGTAGATTGAGGAATAGCAACATCAATTTAAAATGATTAATTTTAATTAATCTGGGATATACTGAATAATTTTTCATATTTCTTTTGTAGATCTTATGCACATTCAAAATATTTACCTTTTTAAAAAGATAGTGGGTGATATTACTCTTAAGCAATCTACAAATACATTGTCCATAGATGGGTGGAGAAATAAAGAGGTAAATATAAAAAGCAGACAAAGGAGAAAAGAAGCTAATTATAGTAGAAATTCAAAATGAACTAATTTATTGCAGCTGAGCCTAAGACTAGCTTGAGCTTCTTGGAATACAAGATGGAAAGGGAGTTAGTGGACGCACAGCTCCACTTTCTGATAAATGTGTCACATGCCTTGTTGTAATTTCTAGTAGGAGTTAAGTGTATGAATGCTTATATAAGAGATGCTGAATAACTTAATGGAAAAATGTCTTCAAAAGTCAGAGCAATTTTTTTACACCTCTGCTGCCATAAATATAACTTTTCCTGACCCATCTGCTGAATTTCTTGCATCCATATAAGCTTTTCTATAGGTCAAGGGGTTTTCATGATTGGTTTGCTAGGACATCATCCCAATCCTGAACCTTATCCCAGGCTTTCTTGGGTTGATCATGCCCACTTTCAGGTAGCATTAATCAAACTTGTAATACGCAATTTTGCTTCACTCAGTTGCTTTATGTTTGCTGTAGAAACAGGGACTGTGCTACACAGCTGAAGCAGCTGTGAGGGTGATACCTAAATCAGTAAAGTCATGGTCCTGGAGCATGAGAATGTGGTATTTAGTGAGATACAGGAGCAGTTAAATTGACTACAGAGGGTATTATAATATGGGCATAGAACATATATGGGGTTAAGAGTCATGAAGGCAGTCTAGAGTCATTGTGGGTAAATAGCATCCCATCACATTTGCCAACTCAGGGAGTAAAAGTAGAAGGAGTGTCATGCCGTGGGGTTCACTAAGGATCACCTTTGTGCTTATTCATTTGACTTGTAATTGGCTGCTTTCTTCCTTTCTCCTTTTTTATTTTGATGATTGTTACTTTTCCTACTTAGCAAACGATATGGGAAGTGCTCTGGATTACACATTAAAATAACAACCAGAAAAAGATAATCTTATTTTTGCAGCTTAGATTTTAGATAAAATGTGACTAAGACACACCTGCAGCACAGGTACCTTGCGTGAGTGCTCCCCCATCACAAGACCAGCTTTCCCCACCTTCTTGTTAAGTAAGAGGTCATATGTTTTGTTACCCTAATCTGTCTCTGCAATGACTGTTTCAGTCTTAACATTTACAAATGTTTAAATATTTTCTGAGTACTCTTGCTGACTGTATGTATATCTTCATGACTTTGTGAATTTCATTTAATACCCCCAAATATCCTCAAGAAATACTAAAACTTATTTTTTAAATATATTGTTACAAAAAATTTAAAGATGAGTTTACAAAATAGTGAAAAAAAAAACCTCCCAGGTTTATAAATAAGCAACAAAATCAAAGCAAAGGGAAAAGTGAGTGTAGAAAAAGTAGTAAGAACCAGAGCTGATTAAAAAACAAATACAGCACATTGTGAGTGGGAGAAGAGCACCTTCTCTGTGTCTGTACTGTCTAGCATCCTTTGAGGAATTCCAGGACCTCATCAGCATTCAATACTCCTTGAATTATTTGTGATTTTGACTTTACATCCATGACATGGTGAGCTTTGAGCTGTGTCCTGTCCAGTATAACTTGGTAGGCATCATTGGCCTAGAAAGGTTTTAGGAAATGTTTGTATAAATTTCTTACACTGTGAGAATTAGCATGAATTATTAAAAAGAACAGATAATTGGAAACATTTACCTGATTCAGAATTTGGGGAGTTGTTATAAAATGAAAGTAAAAGAGAAGTTCCTGGTTGGGACCAGTTCAGAAGATGAGGCTTCAAAACTCTTATGGTCAATATCAGGAAGCCAGTGCCTGAGGCTCAAAATACCATGCTACAAAGGGGCTCTGCGAATAGGGAGTGGGTTCAGGCCACCTTGCTGGAAACACTACCTTATCAATTATAAACTCCATGGACCTATGCAGGTTCCTCTAGTTTTTCTTGGTTCCTGGACAAGTTATGGTTCCCAACATTTGACATTGTTTCTGACCTTATAGTCATGTTTCAGAGCATATGGTTTTCCTGGGGTCTCATCTTACTAGTCTGTCTCAATTTTTCCTCATTTAAATTTTTTGATGTTCTTTGAGTTTTAAAGAATTTTATTGTAGAGTAAGCTTTATGTGAAGTGCCTTTTATTTTTTGGTAAATGGCTGGAGCTTTAATTGTTTGTTGCTGTGTCACAAGTAACCCAGACTTAGTCATGGGAAGCAACAATCACCAATTTTACTTTTTTTCTGGTGAAGCTGTGGGGTTGTTTTGTATTTGTTTTTTGTTTTGGTTTAACACATGTATTCTGACCATGTGTTTGCTCACCATAAATTCTGATGTGAATTACTTTGTGTTCTTGTCACTTTAAAAAATTGGTACCACATACTGGCAAAGAAACAGACCTGAGGATCAGTGGAACAGACTGGAAGACACAAAAAACAACTCCAGATGTACTCACCTACCTCATCTTTGACAAAGGAGCTGACCATCCCCACTGGAGGAAAGATAGCCTCTTCAATGGTGTTGGAAAAACTGGATTTCAACCTGCCAAAGATTAAAACTAGACCCTTATCTGTCACCATGCAGTAAATTAAAATCCAACTTGATTAAAGATCTAAATATTAAAACAGAAACACTAAACTTGCTGGAAGATAAGTTAGGCAGAACTCTTGAAGACATTTGCATAGGAAAAGACTTTATGAACAGATCCTCAGTAGCATGGGAACTAGCAGAAAGAATCAACAACTGGGATCTCATCTTATTCAAAAGCTTCTGCACTGCAAAAGAAACCATCAACAGAACTAAGAGGCAACCCACAGTGTGGAAAAACATTTTTACCAGCTGCTCCTCAGACAAAGGCCTATTATCTAGAATATACAAAGAACTCAAAATAATCACCCCCCCAATATAAAGACCCAATTCAAAAATGGGAATCTGAAATGAACAGATATTTCTCAGACAAAGAAGTAAAAGCAGCAAGTAAATATATGAAAAAATGTTCCACATCACTGGTCATTCGAGAGATGCAGTTGAAAACAACACTGAGATTCCACCTCACCCCACAAAGAAGGGCTGCTATAAAGACATCACACAATAACAAATGTTGGTGGGGTTGTGGGGAGAAAGGAACCCTTCTCCATTGTTAGTGGGAGTGCAGTCTGGTGCAACCACTATGGAAATCAATATGGTGATACCTCAAATAGCTGGGACTAGAGGTTCCATTTGACCCAGCCATCCCTCTGCTGGTTATCTTTCCAAAAGATTTAAAAGAATCCTACCACAGTGATATATGTGCACCTATGTTTATAGCGGCACAGTTTGTAATAGCTAAAATTTGGAAACAGCCCATTTGCCCATCAGTTGGAGACTGGATAAAGAAGTTATGGTTTTTCTATAAAATGGAATATTACTCATCCATAAAGAATGAGAAATTAGATTTATTCATAGGAAAATGGATACATATTGAGGATATACTCCTAAGTGAAATAAATAAGTCACACGTGTAAATACTGAATAGTTTCTCTGGTGTGGAAAACTATAATAGTACATAAGATCCTAGTGAGACAATTGACTATTTGAAATAGGAAGAAAAGGGCTAAAGGTGTAGAGAAAGTGGGAAGGGTAGGGGAGAGGTAATAAGGGAAAAGAAAAAATATGAGGGAATGAAAAAAAGGAAATAAAGTGTTTGTAAATGGGGAGAGGAGGAGGGGGTGAAGGGAGGGCAGGGATATGGGAAAAAAATGAGAACCAAGACCTGTCATGTAAAGGTACAAGATCCCAATAATGAATGTAATCGTATTGTATACCTAAAATGTACCAATAAACTCAATAAAATAACAAAAAAATATTGGTACCACATAATGATTGCATTCATTTTGTGGGAAGTTGATACATGTACATAACACATTTTAATTCTTTTTTTAAATCACTCTTTCCTTTCCTCCCCCATCCTTTCATATCCAGGTCCCCTTCCTTTTTGCAAAAGATCTCATGGATAACATATCTTTAGAATACAGCCAGGACACATGAAAGAGGATAGTTTCTCTCTGGCCCATGAACCCTAGGGCTGGGAAGACTTGAATGACTGGAATCATAGGTGTTTCTTCATTCACATGCCTGAGGCTTAGGCTGGGAAAACTAAGAGTTTGGACTGAACTGGAACTATCAACTGGAGCCTCCACTCAGCTTGGGCTTTTCCAGACAAATAAGCATCCTGAGAGGAGTTATTCAAGAGAGCCAAGAACAATACCACTTTGCCATGCTCCATTCATTGAAGTAGTCACAGTCTTATTTCCTTGCTTTAATTTGGATCTTGAATGTTTCCCAAGGAACCCTGTGTTAGGCTCAGTCCTGAGCTTATTGGGTGGTAATAGGACCTTTAAGAGGTGGGGCCTAAGGGGAGGTCTTTAGGTCACTGGGAGTAAGTCCTTAAAATGGATTGTGGAAACTTGGTTGTCTCCTTGCTTTCTTTGCTCCCTGGTTGATGATGTGAGTTTGCTCTGCTGTGTGCTTCTGCCATGACATGTTGCCTTATCACAGGCCTAAAGCAGTGGGGCCAGTTTATTATGGACTGGAACCTCCTTAGCTAGGAGCTACAATAACCATTTTATCTCTAAAAGTTAAGCAATATTAAATAAGGAATATTTTTATCATGATGGAAAACTAACACACCCCTCTCTCTTTCCAGATTCAAGGAAGAAGACATAGAACCAGTCTCTAAATGGTTTGAGTGCCAAAGAATTTGTGGCCATACTCTGAATCACCAGAGCAAGGTGATTATGAACTGAAAGTTCATTGCCTTTGTTTGTGTAAAGAATGCTGCTTACAGGGTTACTAGAAGTACTAAAAGTAATCTGTTGGGGGTTACAACTTCATCTGTAAAGTACTAGGTGGAAAATATATTTAGTTTTGTGGGTCACACAATTCTACTTTAACTACTCAATTCTGTTGTTTATGACCCCAGTTGTAGACAATACATAAATGAATGTGTGTGGCTCTGTTCCAACATCTTTATGTATGGACTCTGAAATTTTGAGTTCTGTGTAATGTTCAGGTGTCATGAAATGACATTCTGCTCCTGACCTTTGTAAACCATTTTAAAATGTAAAAGAAATTCTTAGCCTATGGGCTGTATAAAAGCAGGTACCATATTTGGCCCTTAGGCCACATCTTGCCAATCTAAGTAGATAACTTTTCACAATATATGGAATGCAACAAATCAATATCACACAAATGGTTATTTTACCCATATATTCACAGAGTCACATCAGAGGCTGCTGACTTTTGTGACTGATTTAGATTTCTCAGGAGAATATATATTACACTGTATATGTTACATTGTATAGCTAGATTAAACATGATTAGAGATATCTTAGAGCTAATATAAAATTTTGCGGTGTTGTGAGCTAGTGGAAGGCACACAGATACTATTATTATAAGTTGAATTTTCACTGTCTCCTTGAACTTTGAGTCACTGACCACCAGTGGCCGTTTGGGCCTGACCTCAGCATTGTGGAAATCACTCTGAGTTGCTCTCCCTTTACACTTGTTGCTAAGATGACCACTTTCTCTTATTTTTCTGTTTCAACTCTATCCTTTTTTCCCTTGAAATTAATTTCAACCAAATTTTTACATGCAGAACACTTAGAATATAATCTGACATAATTTAGACTTTCAATGGATTGCTTATTAATTGAATGCACTAGCACCCAGAGAAGTAGTCCAAACTTGATCTCTGGAATCTGAAGTCTTTGGGTTCCATACTTGGCTCTGCTACTTGCCAGCTGTGTGACCTTGGGCAAATTCTTGAACTTTCTTGATTTTCAAGGTCCTCATCTGTAAAATCAGGATATAAATCAATGTGTCTAATGATGTTAGGCTAGCATTCATTAAGGTTATGCATATAAGTCCCTGGTTAATAGTAAATGGTTAATAAATACTTGCTACAAACACAAATATTCTGCAACTCATTTTGGAATTCCCTGGGCTATGTGTTTCTTCTAGTGGGCAGTTAGAGCTACTTCAGTGGCATGATTAAATGTGAGTCTAATTGATTTGGTCAGCAGCAGAATTTAATATTCATCTTTAGTTAAGTCTTTATAATTTTCTGTAATAACAGAGTTTCAGCAGAGTCTATCTTGTTATTATGAAAAAATAAACAAACAAAATTATATATTTACTGAATAATTATGTACTTAGCCCTTTTATATGGTAGGTACTATTTACTGACTGAATATATCTTCTAGAGAGCAAGGCAAATTGCTAGACTGCACTCTCGGACTTCCTGATGGTTTTTTGGGGGGGCGGGCAGCCTACAGTTTTGTTCAGGTTACCTTGTGATGTTGCTGCTGGCTCCAGGTTACTTCTTGAGAACCACTAGTCTAAGTGACCTCTACTGTTCTTTCCCTTCTGAGTATTATTCCATTTACATTTTGGTGCATAATGCTTCTCATCCACGAAGCTAGGCCCCATCCCAGCTATAACATCCACAGAAAAAAACAAAACAGACAAAAATTCCTGCCTGCTTGAATCTTCCATCCCAATACTCACAGAAAGAATTTAGGATGGACAGGGAATCTCCTGAAGCACTTTATAAACATTACTCCATCTAATACTTTAATAGACCTTATGAAGGACATACTATTATTTCTCTTTTACAAAAAGGGAAGCTGAAGCCATGTGTCCATGGTCCTATAGTGATATGTGACAGAGTGAGCATCATAACTCAGGTGGTTAAGTCCCAGAGCCATGCATTTTATGCTAACATTCTACCTGAATAATTAGAAAGTAGCAAGTGCCTCAGTCCATTCAGACTGCTACAGCAAAATGCCATAGACTAAAAAACAGCAGAAATTTATTTCACAAAGTTTTGGAGGGTGGGAAGTCCAAGGCTTAATATACCAGCAATTATGTGCCTCAGGAGGGCCTGCTTGCTCCTTCACAGGCTACCATCTTCCCCCACAGTCTCTTTCATAAGGGAATTAATCCCATGAATGAGGGTCCTGCCCTCATGACTTAGTTATCTACCAAAGGCCCTGTGTCCTAATAATAACACATTGAAGGGTGAGGACTGCAAAATATGAATTATAAGGGGACATTTAGAGCTGTGAGATTTGTTGAAAAGTTTTAAAAAGGACACGTTTTTGATTAACTGATGTGTGTGATCATCAATTTGATACCAAAGACTAAGCTAAAATAAAGAATTAAACAAAAGAAACAAAGAATCCTTATAATCAACTCAGCTGGAGAGTACCTGCATTTCAAAAAAAGTTAAAAGCTGTAAACATCTACGCTCTTTGTTCAATGCCCCTGAAAGACAGTTAAAATAAAGTTTCAATAGTTATTTTTAAAAGGGTGGAAATCCTTTCCAGGAAGCACTAAGTGCTATGAGAGAGTAGAGGGGGCATTAAAGTAACTACTCCAGACATCCATTTGCATCTTTAGTGCAAGATTGCCTTTCCAAGACTCATCTCTGCTGCTTTACATCATCTGTCTTGGGATGAGAAAAAGCTCCCAGGCTGCACTGGGTTTAGCCTGCCCTGCTACTTAACCTACTTTGGGGTCTCCATTTTTAGTTAGCATTTCTATGCAAACCTATTAATTATCAAAGTGCATTGTAAATAAGTGCACAACAAAATGCCTGGGGCAGAGCAGGTGCCTGATGTAAATATAACTTTTAAATTATAGGCAAAAATAATGTTTGACTGAAAGATTAAGCAATTGAATTTTGAAATTAGTATACCTTTAACTTCTTCATGGAATCCCATTCTTCCTACTTTTTTTTTTAATAAAAAAAAATCCCAGTCATTCCACTGTTTTTCATATCATTCTGAAACTCTGTTTAATTAAGGAGAACACTCCCGACAAAATCAGATCCAGGTACATTTTCTCTCTGAACTATTTTAGCATGATTGTGTAGGTTTCTTGACAATCAGAGGAATAAATCCAAGGGAGGGACATAGTTTAAAAGTATAGATGAATGTGAATAAGGCATATTAGGCTTTGATCTCATCAAGGAATTGAGACGAGTGTGTGCAAGATTTTAAAATAACTTCATAATTTGTGGCATAATACGTGGCTTGGAGGTAAGCTAGAGGCTCAAAAGGCAGCTTGTATGAAGATGATCCCAGAAATTAAGTAAGGTAAGCTGTAAGAATTTCAGCTTTATTCCAATTCAAGGGTAAAAACTAAATGATTCAGAAAATCAGATGATGTAAAGGACATAGAGCCTAATTAGCTTGGATATGTCACTGGTGGAAATTTTGGGGGGGTTATCATTCATTCTTACTAATTCTGCATTTCAAGAACTAATGTTGAGCCTATTCAGTTTTTTTTTTCTTTCTAGTAGTGGGGATTGAACCTAGGGCCTTCACAATGAGCTACATTCCAGCCCTTTTTAAATTTTAAAGTTTTGAGACAGGGCCTTGATAAGACACTGAGTACCCCAGGCTGGTCTCACACTTGTAGTCCTCCTGCCTCAACTTCCCAGACTGCTGAGATGACAGGGTATGCTACAATGCTCTGCTAGTCTTCACTTTCTGTTGTATATCTTCATCTATTTCTATCTTCACTAAACAGTAAAAGAAATTATAATTCTTGCTTGAAAGGCTCCAAAATCACATTTGACTCTAGTGTGACTTTGAGCAACTCACCTTACTGCTCTGGTTGTGCCTTTTTGTTTGCAAATGAGAAAAATGAATTTTACAGTTTTGCTATAAAAATAATGTTTGCTATGTGTCTTCAAATGTTACATTACTGCTCTTATATCTGGGTTCATTTTTCCTTGTTTTCATGATGCCTCAGTGTTTTTGTATAAATACATGTACTTAAGCAAAAAGAAAGTTAATTATGCTATCATTTCACATATTTCATCTGTGCTTATCTTCTTTGTAGAGAACTTGCCAACCCTTCCTACAGGGGTAGAAATTAAGTTCCAACTCCACTGCCTGAATTTCTTGTTCACTGTGGATACTTACTATATCTTTTGGTGATGATTGACAGGAATATTTCAATTGCTCTGCATTACCCTTATGAAAAATGCTGGTTCTGCTAGATTTCTGCATCCATTAACTGTCCCATCCCTTCTGCGGGTTGTATTGAAGCTAAAATATAAATAGCTGTTCTTTTTTCAACTATGTGCTTTGTTTGATTTCTGAGTTACATAAGAGGATGTTTCAGGGAAGTGGGGATAAAGTGGAGAGAGACCTTTATTTTGGTACATGTTTAAATTTCCGAAGTAGTTACTAAATCATGAAAATTGAGCTAGAGTCCAAATTCCTTTTGTACTTCTGGTCTAGCTTAATGGTTTACTGAATGTTATGCCTTGGGATCTACTACCATTTGGATGTGATTTGAACATAAAATGGTGGAAGATTAGTCCCCAGGGTGGCAGTGTAGAGAAATACTAGAACCTTTAGGAGGTAGGGCCTTTTGGCAGGTGATTAGATTGCTGGGGCAGCAGCCTCAGAAAGGATTTATGCAATTGTCGCAGGACTGTTTAGTTCCCCTGAAGGCAGATTGTTATATATCTATATAACTCTTTCTATCTATCTACCTACTATCTATCTATCTACCTATCTATCTATCTATCTATCCATCCATGAAGTATCACCATGTGATCTCTTCCTTCTGAACATGGCCAACTTCCCTTAGTTTCTTTGCCATGTTGTAATGCAGCTAAGGGTCTTCATCAAGGTTCTGGTGCCATGCTATTTGGAGTCTCCCACCTTTGGCTTTCAGAATCATGAGCTGAAAAATACCTTTATTTTAAAAAACTCAAGGGCTGGGGATTTAGTTCAGTGGTGCTGCCACCTGCCTCACAAGCATAAGGTCCTTAGTTCAATCCTTGGTGCTGCCAACAAGCAAAAAACAAAAACAAAAAACAGAACACCCCCCAAAAAAACCCAATAAAACAAAACACCACTCAGCCTCAGGCATTTTGTTTTAACAACAGAAAATAGATTAATAAAACATTTCATCTCATACTGTTAACCTTGGTTCCACCCCAGTCTTGGTTTTAGCTACCTATTTAACCACTAAAGGAAAGATAATTTGAAAGCTATCTGTTCTTTATATGAAACTTCATATTTCAAACAATAGGAAAAATGACACCGCTGGTTGTATGGTTCGGATAAATGTTCCCTAAAGGTGAATGTGTGAAAGCCTTGATCCCCAGGCCATGGAAATGTGGGGAAGTGGTGGAAACTTTTGAGAGGGGAGGATGGCCCTCGCTCCTTTATCTTCTTTTCTTTTTCTTTCTGACCACAAGGTGAGGTGAGTGGTTTTGTTCCACTGTGAGTGCTGCTTTGTGTTGTTCCACTGTCACTGTGGTGCGCTGCTTTGCTAGAAGCATAAAAGCAATGAGTTCAACTAATCACAGAACACACTCTCTAAAGCTATAAGCCAAAATGAACCTTTTCTGTTTACGAGTTGATTACCTCAGATATCTATTATAATAACAGGTCTCTTACTAACACACCTGTATTGTATGCATGGCTCCAAATCATGGCTTGATAATTCACTAGCTATATGTATCTTATTATTGTCTCAAATCTTAATAACAGAATGAATGATGTTTCTGAGTCTTAAAGACATAAAGAAATGCTACATATTTTGCTTATAATTTTGTGAACCCAAATTTCTCAAATTTTACAGAGTGAAGTGGGGGAGTCCTCATTTGGGGTCTCTTATGTAGTTGCAGGTAGATGTTGCCTGATATTAGGTCATCTCAAGGGTCCGTCGGTTGGAATGTCCAAGATAGTTGACTTGTGTGGCTGGCAGTTCATGGGGTCGTTGGCTATTGACTGGAATTGGTATATGTGACTTTCCACAGTAGTTGGACTCTTACAAGGTACCTGGCTTTTCCCAGAATGAGAATTCCAAGAGACCAAGGCATTGCCTTGGAAGTCAAATAGTGTCACTCCTGCTGCACTCCGCTGTTTATGAGTAGTCAGATTAACCAAAATAAAGGGAGGGGCCATAATTCTCACCTCAAGGTTATTTTGTAGAGATGCCTGTGGGGAAGGAAGCCTGTCAAGACTATCTTTGGGAAACACACTCTGCTTCATCTTGTGACTTTTATCACATTACTGATGTGGTTTGAGCTTCACTTTCCATCCTTAAAATGGTGATAACAATGTTCAACTTGAAGGAAATTTCATGACAACCAGATAGATAGATTTGCTGAAGTTTTTCCTTTAGAAAAGATTAATCTCTTAGAGAATTGTTTGAGATTACAAAATGCGTACATAATTTAGGCCTTCAGGCATGTCCATCAATTCATGATTCTGCAAAGATAAATCTGAGATCAGGTCTGCCTTTCATACAGAAAAGTCCTTCAAAACCAATCTAAATGGGATATGTCTAAATATTTCAGCTCTGTAATGGAATATTTCCTAACAGACTGTCATATGTAGTGTAGTTAAACAGCCAAATTTAATTACTATTCATGCATTGAGACCTAATATTCATTTTCTTACAAAAAACTTGGCTTTGGTACCTCTTGGTATATGCCAGACAATAGGTAATTATTGAAATAGGAAGGGAGTTCTGACTCCCATCCTGTTTCCAGGATGGAGCATTTATTGTGTAGGATGATGATTGCTGGATTAATTTTCAGTGTTAAGGTCCAACCTGAACACGCCCAGGGACTGGACTCATAAAATGAGCTTCCCGTTTCCATTGCTATCCCAATCATCAACCTCCAGGGCCAACTCTCTTCTACAGTTATAACTGAGAGTAAGGCAAACAGTACAAATTTGCAATTATCTTTTATGCCACAGTTATTTTCTTATGAATTATTAAATGATTTATCATCCAAATTTAGTTAATGTACCTGCTAATTTGAGGGTGGAAAGAACCCAAATCCTCACTTTCATTTATTTAATGGGCATGACTAATTGAAAAATAAAAGGTTCTTTGCGCATAGCACTAACTTTTCCAATCAGTTGCTTGGTGGAAAGTTTTTAAATTAAAATGAAGTGAAAGACATATTAAGTAAAAATGCCAGCTGCAATACTCTGTGTGTGTGTGTGTGTGTGTGTGTGTGTGTGTGTGTGTGTGTGTGTGTGTTGGATATGCACTGTTTATTATGGCATAGATCTGAAATGTTATGACCTTTTGGACTTTTAATAGGGTAGAAGAAATCTTTTCTCTTTGTAGGGTTTCATGCCTCTGGGACTACAAATCTCAAATGGAAAGCTTGGGAATGTTCTCTGGACATGAAATTATTTTTTGTTAATTCAGATCACTTGTACAAATTGGCCTGTCTGCCATGAGATGTATTTATTCTGACAGTCTGATTCCAGAGGAGGAAACAGTTCCTAAGGCTGATATATTTTATTCTCTCCTAAAATCAAAACTCTTAAATTTAAATCACTACAAATGAATAGTTGGTAATATTTTCCTGTGGTTAAGTTGCAAGATGGAAAACATGCATTTTCAGGAAAAAAAGTGAGGAGGCATTTAAAATTCTGCTTCATCGTAAATGATATATCTGGCTCTTGAATACACAAGAAAATGCATGTTCAGTGTCTGGTGTATAACATTAGGATGAGATAATATACATCAACATAAATTATCTTGTATCATGATAGAAAAAGAATCAAAATCACTTTGTTTTTCTTTTGAAAAGATGTTGTCATGCATTTTGTAGTACCTTTTGTGCCAGCCACTGTGCCAGATACTTTAATTACATATATCATTTAGTCTTTGGAATGCTATAATAGATATTTGGTATAGCTGGAATTTTAGTAGACTGAATTGTAAAATATAAACTCCAAATAATAATTTCAAATTTGTTCTTCTTCTTGAATTAGTGACATTACATTCTATAGAATTGCTAGGCTTATCTTGAAATTTTTTTTTCTTTCTGTAGAGACCATTTTACCTTAGGAAACAGGCATCTCCAATAGTAGCTCATGAGCTACCAGTGAAAAGTCTTCTTTGTTGACTTGATTGAAATTGTAAGCATATGAAAACCTTGGCTAAAATGTGTCCTATGTGAATGGAGAGAAACATGGAAGGCAAAGCCTTCCAAAGAAGCATAATCAGTTTCAGAGGCAATTAATGCAATTAGACTAGAAATTAGCCTAGAAAGATTGAGTGATACCAAAACAAAAATTACAACTTTGAGCACTTTCAATAAGCCGACAACATTAATTATTTTATTTCTAATTTTCAGAAACCCTATGAAAATTGGGAATTATTATTTCCTTACTGATGAAAAAAATTGGCTCAGAAGGATCAAGAACTTTCTTCAAGGTCACGTGAGTGGTAATAATTTTAATTAGCAGTAGGTTCTTTCAAGGATCCTCTAATCTTATTGCTCCCCTCCCCTTCCATTGCTTATTAAAGGAAGCATCTACTTTAAATGTAGAGTACTCTAGGCTTAATATTTGACATATTTGAAAATCCTGAGATGGACCAAGGATGGGAAAATCAATCTAATTCAACAAAACTCTGTTGAATGTGGAAATGGTAAAAAAGAAATCCAATGATATTACAACTGCTCCATTAAGGAAGGTAAAGATTCTGGAGAAATTAAAGTGGTTATTTGGCAGTTGTATCATTAATACAGATGAAATCTAGTCCCTGTGTAACTTTATGACTTTTGTTATTTGATTTGCCACCTATTTGAATTAAGTTATACCAAATAATTGCCAACTCTCTTCAGTGTGTATTGTATAAATAGCTCAAGGGAGAAGACTGGACTGAAAAAACATTGGAGATAAATGATTGGATTGTTTTTTCTGTCTATGAAGCAATCTGATTCACTGTGTAGAACATTCTTGCTTTTGTGCAAACTGCTTTAGTCCCAGAGCAAGTGTTATAAACGCAATACAAACATCTACAAGAGATCTGCAGTTCACATACATGCTGAAAAAGTATTATGATGCAGAAGTGTTTAACTGCAGATATTTAGGGCTGCACATTATAGCTTTCTTGAGGCATTGCCTCTTAAAGCACGTTGTAGGATAGGAAGTCATGTACCATCAATTTTTTTGTTTTCTTTATTTTTTTTCTGAGCATCTTTAGGCATGTTGACCAAAAAAATGTTTCCTAATTTGATTTTCTCTTGAAGCAGAGCTATGACAGCAGTACATCTGAGATATGCATGAAATGTGATTCCAGGAGGCACCAGAGGGGAGGGAAAAAGTCAAACAGAGAAAGGAAGGAGAAAATATAGAATGCATTAAATCAGAGGATTAGTGTTGTCAACCCTGGGGTGGAGACCTCTAAGGAACTCTTGTGGACGTTGCACACTGTTTGTCAGAGCTTTCCTACCTGAGTTCTGAGCATACTATTTCCCCCTGAGATCTGCTATCATCCATTGAGACTGTGTCTAATAATAGAAAATAACTGACCAAGGATGGTTGGTGATCAGAAAAGCCCTTAGGCAAGAGTTGCATGTGTTTGCCATCAAATGTCATTAGTGAAAAGAGTCAGCCTGAGGGCCAGTGGCTTCAGATAAGGTACCAGCTATATCTATTGTACGAAGCAAGTCTTTTATCAGTTTCATCCTAAAATGTATCCCCTTTACAAGCAGAACTGGGTTAGATGCTGGGAATGCAAAAACAAACAAAAACAAACAAACAAACAAAACAAAAGAAAAACATGAAGAAACATTCCCCATCTGTGAAGATTCATCATATTTAATAATCAAAGGACCTAGGAGGATTGCAAGATACCACATGATTTAAATTATTTTGATCAGATAAACAGTATGGTGGTATTTTAGGCACTGTAGACATGGTAGATCACCAACATGGCCTCTTGAAGCACAGTTAAAGAACTATACCACTTCTTGTGTTTACCTCTGTTTTTCCCACTGAATGCTGTATTACATTCTATCCTTCTCCCCTTTTTAAAACTGCATGCAAGAAAATATTTTTCCCTGACTCTAAATTCCTATACAATTATTGCTCCCGTGTTGACATTTCATGGTTACATTCTCATGCCCAAAAGAATAATTATGAAAATATAATGTGGAAAAATGAGAAACACCATTGTTTTAATTGGTAAGGATTAATGAAATCATAAAACCACTACATATTAACCTCAATGAACTATTTCAGACTCTAACCTCCAAAGTTGATATAAAGGTACCCTGAGCACTCCTGTGAGGCCTATTTGTATCCATTAATTGTTACAATAGAAGATACACTGGGTCTCAGCTGGTTGCCATTTTTTCTGTATTTGAAATGTGCTTCTCATCAGAGATTGGAGGACACCATTGGGACTCATTTGAGTCTGACTTTCACATTAATTTTGCTGTGCTGTGAAGAGCAAAGACAAAATCAATGTCCATCAATGATTATTCAAGGTAAAATATCTAGTGATATTGAATACCAATGGCAGTGCCAGCATAAAATTTAGTTAAGGTTTGTTGAGTTGACAACCATTTATTCCAGTCCTGCTTCATTTTCCATGTTACACTTGTTTTTTAGGAAAATAAAAAGCAATTACAAGGAAAAATAAATAAATTCTACTTACTGACTCAATTTGCCAGGCTCCAGATCTGTTTCAGAATGGTAGAGAATAATGAAAGTTTTAGAATTTTAGAAATGTAACTAAGAATAATATCTTTTCAATTGGGAGAGGGAAAATATTTCTCAGTAGATATTGAAACAAAAATCACATGGCTCAATTAAATGTTCATAATGAAAGCTCTTTGTAACTTGTGATTGAACTTGAAAAAGAGAAAAGCCTTGGGCTGTATTTTGGGTCCTGAATAAATATTCTTAAGCTGAACACATGCTTATGGCAAAAAGTATGAATATATCTTTTATTAAAAGTTTATTTCTTTCCATTGTTAGTATGATGAAGTGCAAATATACTCTCAATGCTATGCTATACTTTTTAAGGAGTTATAAAGTACACATAATAATGGAAAGAGAGTATTAAAACCTTTATTTTGTCATACCTGAGGCTTCAGTTTAGATTATTTACACAGAACCTAACTTTTTGGCTAAATAATGGTAGAATGGGGTGTGTGGGATGGGAGTAGCATTTCCAATCACTCAGTGCTTGGGCCATAAGCATCTTAGATGTTATTTCCCATCAGATTAAGTGGGTTGGGTTGGTGGTGTCAGATAGACACATACACAATTTCTGTTCTTTTTAGACAAACTCCCATCTACACTGCCACATTATTGAATAGAAAAAGAAAAAAAGCTCAGTGAAAGTACCAGGTTTTTTGCCTGGTAAATAATCAGTTTGAATTATCTGTTTTTCATTGGCTATTTTATCATAGTATACTTTTAAGCATTTTATATGAGGATTATTTTCCAATGAAAGTCATTTTTACTCTGCTGAATCTTGTAATTTCACAAGGGAATCTTAGATTTTACACTTTAGAGATATTTTGCTCTTTGTTTGAATGACTGCTTCTAGGAGGCCAATGGCAACATGCTGAATTTGATGGTTTCATCCTTTCCATATTACTTCCTTTTTCTAAGAGCATGAGATTTGATACGATCACTAGGTTGGATGAGATGGGCTAATAATGACCTGGAATGGATTCCTCCTGAGGCCATAGAAGAATATTTGAAGTTTGAGGACTCTGGTCTAATTCAAGACAGAATTTTATATTCTATGAGGTAGAAGCTTTCATAGGACCCATCATCCCTGTAGAGTATAAACTACACTGGACTGTAGAAACTCTGTATTAGGTCTACAGATGTTGGAGTCAGAATGTTGCAATGAGTAATAGGCAAGGTCCAGATTACCATCACTTCTTGGCCTTTTGGCTAAGATCAAGTGCAGATTGCCAAGCTGTGTATACTGTTTAGACAGTAGGCACACGGGGAGTAAGTACCATTTTAGACTCAGTGGCTGTCAAGATGAATAAGGGAATGCTTTGTCCTTAAGGAGTTCACAACACTGTGAAGAAAACACATAGAAGTTGAAACAACTACTTGGGATACTACTTTATTAAAGAGAAAAACCTAAATTCTTGGATTCCCTGGAAGAGTTGCAATGGGAGAAAGTTTTGGAGATATGGCTTGTTTCTTTCAGAGGACTGTATTTAAAGAAAAACCTCCAGCCTCTGTGTCTTTATAGAAGATTGGTGCCTAATGACTGACTGATATCTAGAGGAAGGATATCTATTAAAGGTGTGTGATAAAACACACCCTCTTAAGAAGTTTTGTCCTACATATTATCAATTCAGTACATTGGGTTTATAATACACGTTTTAAAATTCTATGCTTTACTGCCAATTAGGACATCGACTGAGTTTATTTTCGTCATTTGATTTCCATGTCTAGTATAGCACCTGGAGATAAGGGTAGGCTCCACAGTCATGCATTGATTGCATAGATATGAGCTAGAAGGAGGCAGCCTGTGTTTGGAAATGCACATTTCAGTTTCACCGGTAATTATTCTCATAATCTTGCTCATCTACTTCAGCAGTTGTGACCCAGGTAGAATCACTAATTTTTGTATTAGTTTGCCTGTTCTTAGAGTTTGACACAAATGAAACCATATGGTATATACTTTTATTTCTTTTTTCAAAATAGTTTTTGAGATTCACCTCTTTTGTTTTAGATATCAATAGTTTACTTTTTTTTTTAACAATTGCTTAATAGCAGGTTAGGCTAATGTCTGAATTCTTGATTGGCATAAAATGGCAGGTAACTGAGATTTAAGATTAAGACAACTGCAAACCAGCTTGGTTGGCTTGGGACATACCTAGGAGATTAATAAAGCACACTCCTGGATGAGTCTGAATGGGTCATGTAGGAGTGAACTTGATGACTATTTTTGATCCCTGACCCCTTCCCTCTCTGGCTCTTTCCCTGCCCTCAGCGGCTGTGACATGTGCAACTTGTTTTCAGCACACTCTTCTGCTGTGATGTTTCAGCATAAAAGCCAACCAACTAAGGACTGAAGCATGTGTAATCATGAGCAAAAAGTAAACCCTTCTTCATGTTGTGTGTGTCAAGTGTTTTGTCCCAGCAAGAAAATCTAGCTAATATACATTTTATCGGTAAACTGTTATGTATTAATATATAATTTCTTGTGGATGAACATTTTCATTGCTTCCACTTGTTAGCTATTATAATGCTATTTTGAATATTTTTGTACAAGTTTTTAAATTCCTCTTCACTTACTTTTGTGTGGCTTCTACAAATTGAGTTTATTTGATATGGGGCATATCAACCAGCCCTCCCCCCATTGCCACACATACACACTCTGACAGTGTCAATTCCTTTCCTTGGGTTTATCCAGATAAAATTTGAATGCATGGGCTCTCCATCAGTTAAACTAGAGGACGTTATTACTTTTCACTCAAAAGACATATTTTACCAGTGGAACACTGCATGTGTTCGGCAGAGATAAGCTCTTTCCAGTGACAGGTTCCATAGAGTTCTCATCAGATAGCTCTATCTTCTTGTCATTATTGCTAGTTATTGATGGTTCAGCATCTGACCTTCTTGGAAGAGCCAAAAGAAGGCTCTTTGGCTGGTGTCTGACAGTGACATGCAAAATGATGTCAAAGTTTCTGATACTAGAAACTCCAAGTTTCTTTGTTAGAGCCTTACTACAGAATAGAAAATTGTGCCACAGAAAATGGTCCTTGTTCATGTACTCCTAGATCATTCAAGCACAAAATACAATTGCTCTTTCAGTAGATAGCAAGTAAAGAAGAGCTGGAGAATGGTTTATTGGCTAGAACTCAAATAGCTTGGGTTAGGCTGCTGTCTGAAGTCTTGATTGGCGTAAGAGGGCAGATAATTGAGATTTAAGATTAAGGTAACTACAAACCGGAACAATAATTCAAGATTGACAAAATTCCGTTGTTCTTAATTTTTTTCCCTTGAGGTAATTCTTTAATATCTTCTACAATAGAAACTTATCAACATTTTTTGCCATAAAGAAGTTTATCGGGACAAAGAGTAGAGCTGATGTGCCATTCTTAGTTCTTTATACAGGAAAGTTTTTGGCATATATACCCATTTACACTTCCTACACCACACACAAATCATCATACATTTGCTTAATATTTTCCAGGTCCGTGTTCCACCATATTGAAGTGAACAATAGATTTGCTTAAATTTGTCACAAGTCTGAAATTCTTTAACAGAAAAGTTCAGCTTATTTTTGATGCTTGCTTTCATAGTTCCCTCAGCTGTGTGTTTATGATTCTGTGTAAAGCTAAAGAAAAAAAATGGCATGGGAAGACCTATGCAGTTCTCTTTTATTAGAGTGGTGTTGTTGTTGCTGTTGTTTGTTTGTTTAGGTAGTGGGGATTGAAGTCTGAGCCTCACATTGAGCTATATCCTTAGCCCTTCTTTTGACATTTTATTTTGAGACAGGGTCTTGCTCACTTGAGCTGTCCTTAGCCTTGTGGTCTTTCTGACTTGGCCCCCCAAGTAGCAGGGATTATAAGTATGTGCCACCATACCTGACTATTAGAGTGTCCTGATAGTGGTCTGTCTTCATGTTTACATACATGTTATTATCCTCATTCTCTCCGTCACCTTCATCACTGATGCCCACATCTTTCTAAGGCTGTAGAATTAGAGCAGTAACCATCTGTGCAAATAATCGGCTCCGAGCACAGATACCCAGACAAGCTTCCAAGACTCCACTTAGAAAAACAGAAAATGACATCGTTAATTGAGGAATGAATATATGGAGAGTTCTGCCAATATTCCCTTATCTAACTGGCCTTTCAAAATTGAATGCATTCACTGGAACCACTGGATCAGATACTGTTACTCTTCACATTTTGGGGGAGATAATTTCAGGACTTTTTAGTAAGTTTCTGTTCAGCTCAGATTATATCAAATTTGGAAGAAGTTGAAACCTACCACATTTATTTCATTCCACTTCATGGGGAGATATGTGAACCCCATTATGACTATCGACTTTATTTTTCATGTAGAAATTTTCCTTTGAGTCAGGGCAGAGTTAATCAGCTCATAGACAAAGTAGTTAGTTACTGTGAGTCTCTAAGATGAAACATGCCATAAAAATGTATAATGGTAGTAATTAGAATCATAATATTAATGATAGTGAAATTAACACTTTGACCTTCATCTTCTTCCACAGGTAAAAACATCAAATTCTGAACAACACCATCCCTGAAGGTATAGCTGAAAGGGCTTTTCTACAACCCTGTCTTTCTCAAAAGCAATTAATTTCCACATAAGAAAGTATTACTAGAATTCACAATAGTTTTAAAACATAATATTAATTTTCAAGGACACTATTGCCAATAATTTAAAATAACCCTTGAAACTTACTAATGACATCATCTTATTATTCCACGGAGATAGGTGGCAAATTGGTTTAGTTCTCTTGATGAATAAATGAGCAGTAACACAAGTGCTGAATACTCTCTACATGGTGACAAATACCTATTATGTTTGCTCTTAGAAAAAAGAAGGGAGGAGAGTCATAGAAAGTATCACTGGTAAGAGTGGCACACCTGAAGCCAGGGGATGGTTAAAAATAAATAAAAAGTCACAGGAAAATTGGGATTAGCCACTTGGAGAAAGTCACTATGGTCCCCAGTGGCCTGTTCCTACAAAGGACTTGGATCTTTTGTTACTGAGGTAGTGAATAGCCCTTCCCACCAGAGAACCCCAGAGAAGGACACGTGGCTTCACATCTATGCCTCGCTCTCCTTCCTTAAGAAACTGCTGTGGTCAAGCAGCTTAGAAAAAGTAGCTGCCATCTCTTCTGCAGCCTCTGATGCCCTGGTCCCTAAACCTCAGCCCCTGTGATTGCCTACATTGTAGTCCCATGCTCTGTGGGCTAGTAAGCTAGCTACCTTTTACTAGGTAGGCTTTTTTTCCCATTAAGTTTATTGGTACATTTTAGGTGTACAATATAATGACATTCATCATTGGACATTTGTACCTTTACATAATCTATCTTGGTTCTTATTTTTCCCCATTCCCCTGCCCTCCCTTCAATCCCTTCTCCCTTCCCTGTTTATAAAGACTTCATTTTTCATATTAATTCCATTCCCTTCTTTCTTTTCCCCAACACATCCTACTTCCCCTACCCCTTTTTACTAGGTAGCCTTTTGACCAGATATTGGCTAGTCTCTGCTAGGAGCCCAATCCACTCTAATTAACAAACTGCTGCTTACATTGATGGCTTCAGGTTGCTCCATGCCTTGCATACCATTACCAACAAGGGAGGAGTGAGATGTAAGGTGGGGGGCCTGAACCTTTTGCATGTTGAAACTTAGAAAACAGCAGTATTGAGAGTTGAAACATTTAGCAGATGATTAAGGTATGAGAAATTCACCTTCTTGGGTAGATTAATGCCTTACTAAGGGGCGCCTTACTAAGGGGCTTGAAAGAGGGTGTGTTTGTGCCTGTGGTGCTTGAGGACCAGACCCAGAGGATGCAGCACTGAGTGGCCATCTTATAAATAAGAGCTACCCTCACCAGATACTGAACTTGCTAGCACCTTGATCTTGGATATTCTAGCCTCATATTCATTGGAGCAAATTTGCAAGATATTATTAAAATATGTTATAAATGAAGAATAAAAATTACCGAATCCCACCATATACAAGAATCTATTTGTGAACATGAAACAATGGATTATTTATTTTTAGTACATTTTTATGTGGCCACTTAAAGTAACAATATGCAAATGCAAATGCAATGGAGTTTGCATATGGGAGAGTCTTTTACAAATATATAAAAATGATTTATATATAAATTATAAATGTCATGCAAATTTTAGGCAGGTTGATCTTGGAAAAATAAAAATAAATTAAAAGGAAAAGACCTTGCTATCCACCACTTAAACAAGGAGAGATTTATTTTGGTCCACAGCTGGTGCATGGTCACTGCTCATGGTCAGTTGGTGACAAATCTTGGCATTGTCCATGCAGTGCTGGTTTTGTAGGAATGCAGAATGTAAGAGTTATGGGGTTACAGAGGAGTCAACCCAGACTTCCAAGGAAGGCCTTGGAAGCCAGGCAGTGAATGACATGGTCGAAGTCCCTCTTGTGACCTCCTCAGATGATCATGCATGAAGCTGTGGGACCGAAGCCAAAGCAGTGGTGGAGATTTCAGGAAGTTGGAGAAGGCAGCAACACGGGACATCATCCAAAGAAAGCCATAGACAGCAAGCAAGAGGCCACATGGGTTGTAATCTGCAAGGCATAGGGGCAGCACTTCCCAATCCCTTTGGACCTTCTATCACACCACCATGTGTTCTGGATGCTGGAGATAGAGCTATAGGATAAAATATTTGCCATGCCATGCTGGTTTTGATTTTGCTTTGGTCCTGTTTCATTCTGTTTCCCCATTCCTTTCTGTTGAAATGGGAATGTTTATCTGGTGCTGTTGTATCTTGGAAGCATGTAACTTTCTTTTTTAATTTCACAGGGACTCATAGTTAAGAGTTGCCTTGAGTTTCAGAAGAGACTTTTGGCTTAGACTTTTGAGCAGTGCTGGAACTTGTGAGACTTTGGGGAGGAATTAGTTTTTGGTTGTATGATGGATACCAGTAGGTGGACTTCTCCATTTAGAGAATAAGTGTGATATAGGGAGATGTGTCTTGTCTGCTAATCTTGTCAACTGGATTGGCTTGAAAATGCATAGAATCCAGGTGTGGTGGTAAAACACTTGCAAACCCAGCACTCAGGAGGCTGAAGGAGGAGGATCACTGGGAGTTTGAGGCTAGCCTGTGCTGGTTAGTGAGTTTAAGGCCAGCCTCAACTATATAGTAAGGCCCTGTCCCAGAAAAAAAAATGCCCAAGAAATTAGTAGTGATGTGTCTAGGTGGGTTATGAAGGCATGACCTTGAGGATTATGTGTGGTTCTGGGCCCTTTCTCTCTGGCTGTTTGCTTTCTGGCTATCATGAGGTGTATTACTTTCCCCTTCCACTCCCTACTGTCATGATATTTCTGCCTCAGAGCAGCTGATTATGCAGCAACTCTGGGCCAAAATAAAACTATTCTTCAAGTTGTGCATGTCAGGTATTTTGTCCTAGCAATGGAAATCTGGTTAATATAGAGGGTATTGTTTTATTTTATTTTTACTATTTTTATTGGTACATTTTAGGTGTATAATACAGCTATATTCATCACTGGGATCTTGTACCTTTACATGACATATCTTGGTTCTTATTTTTTCCCCAGTCCCCTAGCCATCCTTCACCCCCTGCACCCTTTCCTATTTACAAAGACTTTGTTTCCATTTTTTTCTTTTCTTTTTTCTTTTCCCTTTTTACCTTTCTCCTATCCCTCCCACTTCCCCTACTCTTTTAGACCTTTTCTTCCTATTACACAATATCAATTATATATTTTGATCCTTATTTACCCTTTTAGTTTATCACACCAGAGACCAGAGACCCTTTTTACCTTTCTCCTATCCCTCCCACTTCCCCTACTCTTTTAGACCTTTTCTTCCTATTACACAATATCAATTATATATTTTGATCCTTATTTACACTTTTAGTTTATCACACCAGAGAAACTATATGGTATTTACAACTGTCTTATTAATTTTAAGAGTATGGCCTCAGTGTGCATCCACTTAGCGATAAACGTCTCTAGTTTCTCGTTCTTTATGGCTGAGTCGAAGAGGGTATTGTTTTTGAATGGCAACTCTGGATGGAATTGGAAACTGAGAGCTCTGATTAGTGGTTGAGGCAGCTATGGTCAGTTTCTTTCTCACTCTTTGATTTGTTTCATGGTCTCCCTCCTTTCTGTGAATTTGTTCTCTTCCCTTCATCATCTGGTTCATCCTTTCCATAGTCTTTTGAAAATGTTCCAGGAGAAGCCAGTCTGGTAATGTAATGATTTACTATTGCCTTCACTGAGTAAGAAAGAGATAATTTGTATATCACTGTCACTTCGTACATGGTCCCTTATGAGTCTCATCTCCAGTTTAACCAGTGGTCATGCATGCACAATAGCCTGGTATGGTTTTACTAGCGGGACAGGTTTTGGTTAAGTTACTTTGTACTAAAAGGACAAGTTGAATGCAAATGTCTATTATATGCCATATATCATGCTATTAAAACTTCTTATCACTCACTCAACAGATATTTACTAAGTTCCTCCTGTGTATCAATACTACTCTAGATGCTGAGGGTCCAGCAGTAAACAAAGCAGACAAGATCCCTTTTCTCCTGAGGCAAACAGTAAACAGAATAAATAAATACACTATGTAATGTGTTTAATGATGCAAATACTGAGTAGTTAAATAAACTAGGGAAGGATGTTCTGAATGAAAAAAAGATTGGTCAGGGAGGTGAAATTTGACACTAGACTTGGTAAGCCAAATAATTTACATTCTATTTTTGTAATTTTAAATGAAAATTATATTTTCATTGCTTTTGTTTGGTATGAATGGTAGTTAGTAGTTGTTAAAATCCAGTAAGCCCTTGTTTATCAAGAACTGTTCTATCGTTGTATGCGTGTTTCTCAAGCCTCAGACCACCTGTCTGAGATAGTTACTGTTATTCTTATTTTTTCACAGATGAGGAATAGAAGTGCACAGGGGCCTGGTTGACAACTTTCTCTTGGTCTCTGTGTTTGTAAATAAAAGGCTTTGGATTTAACAGTCACATTCCAGAGCCTTGCTCTTGAACACTATTTTTGCTTTTTGAATAACATGTTACTTTTTTAAAAAATCAAATAAATCCACACTCTGTGAAGAGGAAAGATAATGGTGACACCAGTTTCCCACCAGATATGTAAGGGATGATGCTTTTTTATTAATATTGTGCTCAGATTACTCTCTGTGTCCCTTTATGCTCATCAATGACTGTCCACACTCACCTAAGTAGCACAGCACTATATATACTGTGTGTAAACTGCTTTCATCCCAAAATATGTCATGGATATATTCTCAAATCAATAAATACAGATGTGTGCTACTATTTTTATTGAATTTCCTATATTTTGCTTTATGGATACATTGCTGTTTAGTTAGGCAGCTTTTCATCTGTTGAGCATTTTAAGTCTTTCATGATATTTAAGATATAGAAATCAGTCTGTGATCATATTTACTTTTACTGTCCCTCTAGCCCTTCCTAACAGCAGCTCTGTATTACTACAAGATCAAGACAGTCCTTCCGCAGTTAGTAGCCATGGTGAAAATGGCTAGAATGAAAAGATGCTATTACAGGCTCCTATAGGAATAGAAGGGAGTGACTTACGGCTTCTATAATCAGTGATTTGGGGATTCGTTCATTCAGGAAATTAAAGTAGACTTTTCTTGATCTCACATTTATAAGAACACTGTTTCTAGTTACGGGGTTTGTGTGAGTCGGTACAGCATGGTATGGTATGAAGATGGAGCAGAGCATCATATCAGAAAGCCTTCCAGGATAGAAAGGTGCCCCTTCTCTGTGTTCTGGTATCTCTGTCTCCTTACTTCCATTCCAAAATTTACCATGTATTCTAGTTGTTGCTTCACTTGTCTGTTCTCTGTACTGGATGATAAGATCATTAAGTAAAAAGCATGTTTCCTTAATTTCTGTGCCTCTTCCACAAAACTCACTATGACTCGTGTCTAATACGTTCCTTTAATATATTTTGGAAGAGGAAAGGAAGACTGGCAGGGGAGGTAAGGCGTGGCGTAGTTACCAGAGACGACAGTGGGTCGATGTTGAAGGATGAAAGAGCAAAAATCAAAGAGAAGAGAAAAGCTTGAAGGCATAAATGTGACCAAAAATACTGACAAGTTAAAACAAAGAATTTTTTGTTATGTGCGTTAACAGAATTTGAGAAGAAGAAAACATTTATGCCAAAGATGAATCTTGACTTTGTGGGATTCTGTGTATAATAAGGTCTAGAAATTTTAGTGGTCCCATTCCTTCTTCCTGACCCTCATCATGCATGTTTTATACTCTGGAATAAATATTGTTAGATTCGTTAGTCATGATATGTTCTATAGGTTTACATCCTTTTCTATGACCTTACTTGTGACCTTCCTTCAAAATATCCTATTTTATCAAACTGCCTTTTAAACTGTGGGTGCCAGAATTAAGGCCCAAGATCTAAATGCTCCCATCGTTGGTGTGAAAGTGATACACTCATCTGCAAACCACAGGTGTTAAGAAGGGGAAATGAAAGACTGCTACATTTGCATGTTGGATACAGATCTAAGAGGACAGGAACCTTTCAGAGGCAATTTTGTGTGCAGTATTAGCATTTATTCAATTCTGACCTTTGAGCTATGGGCAGTGAGAGGTAGCTCTATGTTTTCTTTCGCTAATGCTGATTTTCCAGGCATGAAGTTGCCAGCAGGGACTGGTAAATAACACAGTCAAGCTTTCTGCCATTCCCTTCACTCTCCCTGACATGTCATGAAGCACTCTTGTTTGATCAATTCTTTCCCTCCTAGTAAGGAAGAAGCCTATGGAGCCCAGCTCAGCAAGACTTCTCACAGTCTCCAAATGAATATTGAGTGCCTGCTTACAAACTCAAAAGTCTAGTGAATATAACGCAGATCAAAAAGTTCTCAGATGTTTGACGGCAAGTGAAAGAGAATGATCTTACCAAGAGTTCGGGACAGCTTTCTCCTGGGGCCACATTTTTAATTGCATTCTGAAGGGACAAACTCCCAAACAGAGGGCATTATTTGCTGTTATTTGTTATTTTTGGAAAGTAATTTTGTGTTTAGGTTCTTGTTCCTTCACTAAATATAAGTATTTCTTTAGCAAGTACTATGCTAGAAATCATGCCAGGTATGTGCAATATAAATGTGGACAGGAAAGTCATGGTTTCTTCCCTTAGGAAATGTGCATTTTACATGCACACACACACACACACACACACACACACACAAAGAGATAGGAAGTGATCAAGCAGGATAAAATGAATGGGTATCAGTTGTATTTACTACTTGGGAGGAAACAAAAAGGTGCAGACATAAGACTTTTGGAGGTAATTTAGATAGGATGGTCAGAGAATGCTGTACTGAGGGCTGAAGGATAAAACAAGGACAGCTATTCAAAAAGCAGTGTTTCAGCCTACCAGCCTGGATATAAGGAAGTACCACAAGCCAGGAAGTTAGGAGGACAGACATTTGTTGTTCAGGAAGTCAAAATTTTGGTCAGCTGGCCATACTCCCTTCAAAAGGACCAGAGCAGGGTCTGTTCCTGTCTAATGCCTCATGCATCCCTTGGCATGTAGATAGTATCTTTGCTCTTTATCTTTTCATGTGTTATCTTCTGTGTGTCTTTCTCTGTGCCCAAATTTTCTTCACAGCCAAATATTTGGATTGGGGCTGGGCATAATGACCTTGTTTTAACCTTTCAAAGATCTCACTTTCAAATCATGTCATATTCTGAGATACTGGAGTTAGGCCTTCAACATTATCTTTTTTGGGGAGACACAACTCAAACCCTAACAAGCAGAAAGGATGATGTTCCAAGAAGATGAAACACATGTTCAAGTTTCTGATTTGGAAAGGAGTTTGGGGAGTTGGAGACATAGAAAGCTGGTGACTGAATCCAATGGGCAGGGCGAAGGCGAAAAAGAGAGAATAAAAGAGGTAGCTACAAAACAACTTGGATATTCACTCAGTTTTGCTACTAGCAATTGCTGCTATTTCTCTTGGGAAATACGCAGGCATAGATCGCTAAAATAGTTTTGTTTTTCTCTCATGATAGTCCATGGAGTGTAGCTAGGGGCAGGAGATCCCCAATGGGTCACAGTAGTTGACAACTTAGATAGAAAAATTAATTTTTCTTGCAAGTCAAATTGCACTTTTGTATCCAAGTCAAATTGCACTTTTGGACCAGAAGCTACAGGAGCCATCCTGTGAATCAACTCCACATAAAACTGTGAAAGACATCGGGAGGTGGACTTTACACCACATCAGAGTCAGGTGCCAAGTGCCTCCTTCTAGGGATCACACCACTGTGCTGGCTGTTGCTAGGTTTGCATCAGGAAGGCTGGGTTTTTAGTGCAAAGGGACAGGACTAGGAAGAAGTGAAAATGTAGTGGAATTTTTATTTCACATCAACTCAATTGCTTTGGGCTTAGGATATTTAAGAAATTGAACTTTCTGTCATCTGTGTCTTTAGACCACCATTACTTATCCCCAGAGCCTTTCAGATGAAAATGAATTTGCATGAATATGTATTTGTCTTCTTGATGATCTGATTTCTATTTCCTTCATACTGTCTTAATCTACTGTCAAACATGGAGTCTTCTATTTCTTATCTCACACTTAAGCTCTGACCCAGACTCTTTCTCATTATAGTGAATAAATGATACTTATTTTTTATTTTTTGAACTTTGTGTACAAATTCTTTTTGTAATCTTTATACAACTATAATTATATTTTAGAGATAAGGAAGCTGAGGTACAGAGAATTAAAGTGGTAATAAAAGAACAACAGACTACCTTGTGTCTAGTCAACAGACTGCCAATGTGTAGTGGGAGCCAGTTGCCTGGGTTCAGATCCCAGCTGCTCCATTTCCTGGCTCTACCTTCTTTGAATCTCAATTTTCTTATCCATAAAATGAGGGTATTAATACCATTTACATCACAGAGGTGATATAAATATTGAATGAGTAACAATTTTTAAAGGACTTCTGTCAGTGTTTGGCACATGATATGTACGAAGTTCGAGTTATTGTTAGAAAATGGGTGTGAGGTGCAAAACTTCGTAGTTATGTGTACTTGGGCAAATTCTTTAACATAATAGGTGCTCATCTTTTGTATTCTCTCTACCAGCCAGTATACCAAGGTGTGATTTTGACAACTTACAGAGACATTCCTTGTGGAGTACTTAGCCCTCTGGCTAACCTTAGTGAGCACTGTCTGAGATAAAAATCAGAATGGGAAATGTGTGTGGTTTTATAAATCAACATGAAGAATTTGTATTTAATTTTAAATGTAGTAGGAAATCATTGGAGAATTTTAACTGGAAAAGTGATGCGATTTCTAAGTTTGAAAAAGATCACTTTGGCTGCTGTGATTTAATAGAAAGTTTGGGATCAAAAGATGAAATGGAGCAGCCAGGAGGCTATTGCAGATATGTAGTTGTAAGCGTGGTGGGCTATGGAAGAGATGCAGGCTGAGAGAAGTGATCTTTTTAGTACCTGCTTTTGAGGTAACATTGGACAGACCTGCTTGTGGATTGGACGTGGGAGTAAGAACGTTGAGAAATTGGTGCTAATCCCTGGAGGAAGATGGTATCATTTACTGAGAGAGAGAGAGAGGTGATATCATGAGTTCTATTGCGGCATTTAAAATTGAAAGTACTATTATTAATGTTAGATGTTAGTTGATTTAACAAATGACTAAGTGTTTGATGTGCTGCATGCAATTTATTTATGCTACATTCACCCCTCCCCCAGCAGCAACAGTAACAATTTAAGGAAGTTTATTTTGGTATTAATGTTGATAATGCCTCTATGGAAAATGTATAGATTAACATTCAGAAAAGGAGGAATGTGATTTTTCCTCCTAAGAAATTAAAATGAGTGACATAGTTAACATTGTTCATATCAAACACATTAAAGAATATCAGAAACAAATGTTGCATGATTTTAAACATGTCTTAATTCAGGGATGATAACAATACACATAAAGGTAGAGAATTTTAAGAGTCACAGGAAGAAGAAAATTATCAACAAGCTAAGGGAAGAGGTCTGAAACATTTTCTTCCCTTATAATCTTCAGAAGGAATCAATCCTGCTGAGAAATTTGGCTTTGAATTCTAACCTCCAAAACTGTGAGAAAATAAATTACTATTGTTTAAACCACCACATCTGAGGTACTTTGTTGGGAATGCATAATGAAGTAATACACCTAGGCCTCAAATCCAGGTTTCAACTATTATATTTGAACTTCCATGGCCAAATAGCTTTCCTTCTGACATTTAGTTACATATAGTCTACCACAGTACTTCCCAAACCATGTAAGAACCACTGGGGAACTTCTTAAATTACAGGGTCTCTGCACTGGAGTCACTAAATGAGTAGGTATTTATTTAGTATAGCCAAGAATTTGCATTTCCATCAAGTCTCAGGTGCAGCCAGTCTCCAGACCACAGTATGAAGTGTTGTCTAGCACAATGACCTAAGACATGGTAGATGTTCAATAAAAGCCAAATGAACTAATTTCAGGAATTTGCTATAGATATTACTCAGATAGACATACACAGTTACTTCATTCCATGCTTTTCAATGGGTGACATACATGAGGTTTACAGAAGTCTTATTTTGAGGGAATGTATACAGAATATGTGCATTTTGATACAGGCTTTGTCAAAGAGAGCTGCTCCAAGCAAAGCATGGTTTGGAGCAGAGCACTTTAACAAACTTCTGACGTTGTGGAGGAGGAAAGGGTTTTGAAGGATAGGAGTAATTGCTGCAGCCAGATGTCTGTGGTTGCAAGTGACTGAAATTGGTGGCTGGGTCAAAGAATACTAATCACCTGTGAAGTGGGCTCACCGTGATTCTGACACCACATCTCCTGGTGCACTCTGCAGTAGGTGTATCTTTGCTGAATAAATACAAAGTGAATCTGACGGGAAAGGAGACCTCAGCAGTCCTACAAAGGCAATTTTGCAAGCTGTCTGACTGTGGAATTAGTGGAATGTTTGTGCAGAAAGAAACAGCTGATGTCAACTTTGCTCTCTTTGTACCTCAAGGGCAGAGTAAACCATGCCTCTGGCCAGCACAGACACCCACAGAGGGAAGAATGGCTTCTAGAGGGAAAGGTTAAAGAACAGGTCAACTGGGCATCCATGCTCCTTTTCCCGCCCTCCCCGTTTGTCATTTTTCTGGCAAGGTGAATTCAATGCCCAGTAATTCCTTCTGACTTTCTGAGAGCTGTGGGACACAAAAGTGTGAGAAAAGTCATTATGGCACTAACAGGATTAGCTCAGCTTCACAACCTCATCACTCTGGCCACAGAATAAAGAGAAAGGTGATGGGCAGGAGGCAAAAGAACTAAGGATAAATAGGGGTTATTCTTTTAATAAAAAGAGGGGTGTGTGTGTGTGTGTGTGTGTGTGTGTGTTTGTATTTTGCCCAACTCACAGAAGCTGTTCTGTTTTCTGTGAAAGGAGATTTATTAAATCTGAACTGGGGGCACATTTTATCCCTGTGCACCCAAGGAGCAATCTCAAGGCCTGTCGCATGCAGTGCCAAGAGAGATTTGTTTTATTGTTAAATAAAGGCATCAATGTGAGGCTACATTCTAATATCACCCATTATTTACATAACAGGCTGGACACATAGCACTAGCCACAAGGACTTTCAAATTCTTACATTAATAGTACAAGGAGCGATTAAGAGGAGCAGAATAATATACTAGTAGAATGAGGACTGGTCTTGCGGACAGATACCAGGTTTCATTTCTAACATGATTTACTGGAAGAACTTGAGGAAATCACTTGCTATCCAGGGAAACTTACTTCTATTTGCATGAAACAAACAAAGACATTGAACTAATTGCTCTCTACTCTGATAATTCTATGCTTCCGTAAATATTTGTATCACGAGCATCATGTAATGTTTTCTTGGGGACATAAGAAATGGGTAGAATGCAGTGAGTTAACTTTTGACGGTGTGTGTCTTATAGATCAATGAATAAATAGCCCTAATGCTAGAGTCTCTGTTTTGATTTGCAATTTTTAAGTAATATGAGTTGTTCACAAGAGAAACAGAAAACAATATAGATGGCTTATGGAATCTCAATAGAGTTGTTGTTTGAATCTTGTTTACTTACTAGCTGTGTGGCATTAGGTTAGTTGCTTAAATTTTCTGATCTTTGACTTTCTTACCTAAATAAGGGAGAAACATAATAAATTAGTAATTTAGATATCATAATTCTTTTTTCTTGAAGATGATGAGATGGAGATAAACTAGGGAAGAAGTCCCACATTAAGCATATTGTGCCCATTTACTTAAGACATAGTAGATTTAGTGATATGATTTAATATAAAGATAAATAAGACATAGCTCCTACCTTACATTCAAGAAGCTTATGGTCTCATTGAAGTTTTCATACTTATTTTCTCTAGGAAACAAAAAGATATCATTGAGTCCTTTCTGAAACCACATTTTAATGTCACCCTGTGGAAAAAGTAGGGTGACATGACCTAACTCACAGGCTGGTCTCACAGTGCTAGCCTCAAAGAATTTCATATCACTTTACCATTTTTCCTTCTTTAAGTTTACAGACTCTATTTTCTAATCTCACTGCAGTTTTCTTTAATTCATTAAGTTTACTGGCACATTTTATGTATACACTGTGATGACATTCATCCTTGGGAATTTGTACCTGTGTGTGATCCATCTTGGTTCTTGTTTTTTCCCTATTCCCTTTCCCTCCCATTCACCCTTCCCTATAGACAAAAGCTTTGTTTCCACTTTTTCCTTCTTTTCACAATTTTTTCATTCCCTTCTTTCTTGAAGAATAGTGTGAAAAAAGCTGAATTTTCTGAGTCTTAATAAAGACAGGTGGATTGTGTGTCTGGAAAGGAAATAGCACCAGAAACTTTAAAACCACATGATGAGCCAAAGATGTGAAAGGAATGAATACTACCTAACAAAGAATGGTAAATTTTAGCTTCCCCAGAGGTACAATGGAACAATGGAAAATACTTTCCTTTTTTTTCTCATTGACTTTATTGGTACATTTTAGGTATACAGTACAGTTAAATTCATCATTGGGATCTTGTACCTTTACATGACAGGTCTTGGCTCTCATTTTATCCACTTCTTTCTGCCCTCTCTTAACCCCTCCCCCCCCTTTACAAACACTTCATTTCCATTTTTTCATTTTCTCGTATTTTTTTCATTTCCCTTATTACCTCTCTCCTACCCTTCCAACTTTCCCTACACCTTTAGCCCTTTTCTTCCTATTTCGCATGGTCCATTATCTCATTAGGATCTTATGTACTATTATAGTGTTTCACACCAGAGAAACTATTTGGTATTTACACATGTGTGACTTATTTATTTCACTTAGGAGTATATCCTCAATATGTATTGATTTTCTTATGAATGAATCTACTTTCTCATTCTTTATGTCTGAGTAATATTCCATTTTATAGAAAAACCACATCTTCTTTATCCAGTCTCCAACTGATGGGCAAATGGGCTGTTTCCAAGTTTTAGCTATTACAAACTGTGCTGCTATAAACATTGGTGCACATATATCTCTGTGATAGGATTCTTTTAAATCTTTTGGAAAGATACCCAGCAGAGGAATGGCTGGGTCAAATGGAACCTCTAGTCCCAGCTCTATGAGGTTTCTCCATATGGATTTCCATAGTGGTTGCACCAGTCTGCACTCCCTCCAACAATGGAGAAGGGTTCCTTTCTCCCCACAACCCTGCCAACATTTGTTATTGTTTGATTTCTTGACAGCAGCCATTTTTTGTGGGTGAGGTGGAATCTCAGAGTTGTTTTCATCTGCATCTCTCAAATGACCAGTGATGAGTAACATTTTTTCATATATTTACTTGCTGCTTTTACTTCTTTGTCTGAGAAATATCTGTTCATTTCAGATGTCCATTTTTGAACTGGGTCTTTATATTTGGGGGTGCTGATTGTTTTGAGTTCTTTATATATTCTAGATAATAGTCCTTTGAGGAGTAACTGATAAAAATATTTCCCACATTGTAGGTTGTCTCTTAGTTCTGTTGATGGTTTCTTTCGCAGTGCAGAAGCTTTTTAATAAGATGATATCCCAGTTGTTGATTCTTTCCGCTAGTTTCCATGCTACTGAGGATTTGTTCATAAATCTTTTCTTATGCCAGTATGTTTACGAGTTCTGCCTAATTTATCTTCCAGCAAGTTTAGTGTTTCTGTTTTAATATTTAGATCTTTAATCCACTTGGATTTTAATTTAGTGCATTGTGAAGGATAAGGGTCCAGTTTTAATCTTTGGCAGGTTGAGATTCAGTTTTTCCAACACCATTTATTAAAGAGGATTCTTTCCTCCACTGAGGATGGTCAGCTCCACTGTCAAAGATGAGGTAGCTGAGTATAACTGGAGTTGTTTTTGTGTCTTCCAATGTGTTCCACTGATGCTCAGACCTGCTTCTTTGCCAGTACCGTGCTGTTTTTATCACAGTGGCTTTGTAGTATAGTTTCAAATTGGGAATTGCTACACCTGGTGCTATGTGTCTGTTGCCTAAAATGGCTTTTGCTATTCTAGGTCTCTTATGGTACCAAATGAATTTTTGGATTTTTTTTTTCTAGTTCTGTGAAATATAGTGTTGGAATTTCAATTGGCATTGCATTGAATGTATATAGCAGTTTTGGTAGTATGGCCATTTTCACTATGTTGATTCTTCCTACCCAGGAGCAGGGAATATCTTTCCATTTTTTTATATCCTCTTCAATTTCTTTTTTCAGAATGCTATAGTTTTCAGTGTAGAGGTCTTTTGTTTCTTTTGTTAGATTGATTCATAGATATTTCATTTTTTTTGAATGCTATTGTGTAAGGTATTGTTTCCCTAATTTCTCTGTCAATGAGTCTGTTATTTGTGTACAAGAAGGCTATTGATTTTTGTGTGTTGACCTTGTATCCAGCTACTCTTCTAAAAGTGTCAATCAAGTCTAGAAGACTTTGGTGGGTTTTTTGGGTCTTCTATGTAGAGTATCATATCGTGAGTAAATAATGACAGTTTAACTTCTTCCTTTCCTATCTTTATTGCTTTAATTTCTTTCTCTTGTCTAATTGCTGTGGCTAATGTTTCCAGAACTATATCAAAGAGGAGTGGTGATAGTGGGTATCCTTGTCTTGATCCTAAGTTTAACATGAAGGTTTTCAGTTTTTGGCCATTTAATATGATGTTTGCTGTTGGTTTTTAATAGATAGCCTTTACTAAGTTGAGATATAGACCATCTATTCAAATTTTTTGCAGGGTTTTTTTTTTTATCATGAATGGGTGTTGAATTGTTTCAAATGTTTCTTCTGCATCTATCAAGAGGATCATATGATTTTTGTCCTTGACTTTGTTAATATAGTGTATTACATTTATTGACTTATGTATTTTGAACCATTCATATATTCCTGAAATAAATCCAACTTGGTCAGGATGTATGATCTTCTTGATGATCCTCTGTATTCTGTTTGCTAGTATCTTATTAAGGATTTTTGCATCTATATTCATTAAGGAGATTAGCCTGTAGTTCTCTTTTTTAGTTGCATCTTTCCCTGGTTTGGGAATCAAAGTGGTACTTGCTTCCAGGAATGAATTTTGGAAGTATGGCTTCCCTTTCAATTTCATTTAAAATTTGAAGAATAAAGGCAGTTGTTGTTCTCTAAATGTCTTGTAAAATTCAGCAGTGACTCCATCAGGACCTGGGCTATTTTGGTTGGTAAATTTTTAATTACATTTTCAATTTCACTGATTGTAAGTGGGGTGTTTAAAATGTTTTTATCTTCTTTGTTCAACTTTGGTAATTCATAAAAGCCTACAAATCTGTCCATTTCTTCTGTGTTTTCCATTTTATTAGAGTACAGATTCTCAAAGTAGGTATTAATGCTCCTCTGAATTTCTGTTGGATCTCTGTGACTTCTCCTTTTTCATTCCTGATTGCATGGATATGAGCCTTTTCTTTCCTTTTCGTGATAATGTTAGTTAAGGGTTCATTGATTTTATTTATTCTTTCAAAAAACAAACTCTTCAATTCATTTATTTTTTGTATTTTTAAAATATTATTTTCTTAGTTTCCATTACATTGATTTCTGCTCTAATCTTTATAATTTCCTCTCTTGTTTGAGCTTTGGGTTTTTCTTGCTCTTGTTTTTCTAGGAGTCTAAGAGTCATTTTTAGGTTGTTTATTTGCATTTGCTCTGTTTTCCTAATGTGGGCATTCAGTGCTATGAATTTTTCATGTAGAACTGCTTTCATTGTGTCCCATAGATTCCTGTATGCTGTATTGGCATTTTCATTTATTTGTAAAAACTGTCTGATTTCTTCTTTAATTTCCTCTGTGACACATTGATTGTTCAAGAGAGTATTGTTCAATTTCCACGTGATTTTGAAGTTCCTATGGTTTCTTATGCTATTGATCTCCATCTTGATTGCACTATGATCTGATAATATACAAGGGATAACTTTGAATCTTTTGCATTTATTCAGACCTGTTCTGTGAGCTAGTATGTGGTCTATCTTGGAATATGACAAATGTGCAGCCCGAAAAGAATGCATATTCTGATTTTGTGGGGTGGAACACTCTATAGATGTCTATTAAGTCCATGTGTTCAAAAGCTTCATTGAGTTCTAGTATTTCATTGTTGATTTTCTGCCTAGATGATCTGTCTATTTGTGATAGCGGGGTACTTAGTTCCCCCAGTACAATTGTATTAGTGCTTATTTGGTTTTTCATGTTTATTAATATTTGTTTTACATAGTTGGGGGTGTTAATATTTTGTGTGTATATGTTTATTATTGTCATTTCTTCCTCTTGAATTGTTCCCTTTACAATGAAAAGAAGTGGCCTTCTTTGTCTCTCTTAATCAGTTTTGGTTTGAAATTTACTTTGTCTGTGAATAAGATTGCTACTCCTGCTTTTTTCTGGGCTCCTGTCCTGTGGAGAATTATTTTCCATCCTTTCACTTTCAGTCTATGGGCTTCTTTTTGCACTAGGTATGTTTTTTATATACAACATATTGTTGGATTTTGCTTCTTAATCCATTCTGCCAGTCTATTTCTCTTGATTGGTGAATTGAGGCCATTGACATTGATAGTTATAACTGATATGTACTGACTTATAATTGTCATGTTATTGTCCTTTTGTTGACTCTTTTTACTTTTTTCCCCTCTCCTTTTAGTTTCTTGCCATGCCTATTTGATTTGCTCTGTTGGGCCTCATGGTGTTGCGACTTTCATTGTATTTTTCTAGGATATTGTTTAGAATTCCTTGTCATGCTGGTTTGGTGTTCATGAAGTTTCTCAAGTGTTCTTTGTGATGCAAGTATCTTATTTCCCCATCCATTTTTAAAGAGAGTTTTGCAGGATACATCAGTCTGGGTTGGAGGTTGTTTTCTTTTAGGACTTGAAATACTTCACTTCAGGCTCTCCTTGACCCGAGGGTTTGTGTTGAAAAGTCTGCTGTGATTCTGATGTGCTTTCCTTTGCATGTGGTTTGTTTCTTGTCTCTTACTGCTTGTAGTATTTTGTTGTTCTGTTGGGTTTCTGGGATCTTGATTATTATATGTCTAGGTGCAGATTTTTTTTTCTTTGATCATGGCTAATTGGAGTCCTATTTGCCTCACTTATCTGTATGTCTAATTCTTCCCTTCTGTTTGGGAAGTTTTCTGTCATTAATTCTGTGAACAGCTTTTTCAAGTCATTTGTATTTTCTCCTGCTACTTCATGGTTTTCTATCAGTCTTATGTTATTCTTCTTTCCATCATCTAGGAGTTGTTGGATTGATTTCTCATGATCCCTTACCGTTTTGAAGAGACCTCTCTTTTCACAGTCACTGACTACAATCCTATCTTCTATATCTGAGATTCTATCTTCACATTCTTATTTTGTTGTGTACACTTTTAATAGAGTTTTTAATCTCCTGGATATCTGTTTGAATCTGTTTTATGGATTCCATTTCTTTTGTCTGTTGGGCATCATTGTTTCCATTTCTTTCTTATGCTGGGCCTTCATGGATTCTATCATGGTCCTGAGCGCATCTATTTTTTTCTCAGTTTCTGTTCTAGAGTCTTGAATCATGACTTCCATTTTTCTTACCATTTCTATGGTTATCTGGGAAATTTTTTTCTGTTTTGAATTTTTCTAGAGCCTTATTGATCTGTTTTATTACTTCCTGTGCTTTGAGTTCAGGGTGTCCTGCTGGTTCACTATCAGACTTTTCATCTTCATTTGCCCTAGAGTTTGCCATTGGTGAACTGGAAGTCTGTCTTTGTGTCTTGCTTAAGTGTTTTCTCATTTTTATTTTTGTTGTTGGCTTGTCCTTGATTTAATTTCTGGATTATTACTTAAATATTGCTGATATAGCTGCAGTTTAGCTTTTGAGTCTCTAATGACACATAGACATTCTCATTTTCATAATATTGGAGAAAACAATGCATTAAATCCATCACAATCCTTTAACCCAATTGATACAATGAACAACACACTAAGATCAAGCACAACTTGCAAATTGACCACTTGTGGTAGTCATTTTTATATCACCTTTAAACTATGTGAATTAAATTAAAATCAAGAAGCAGCCCAAAATATGCTTGCAGTATATAGACTTCTCAATATAGCATTTTTACCATTTAGGATGGGGGCTTAGACAGAGTTAGGATGAGAGGAGTAGATAAGTGAAAGAATTGGAGAAGGTTTCAAGTGAAGCCAGAGGACATAGAATGACCATACAATCTTTAGGAAACTATTAAATTCAAAAGGGATAGACAGAGTGCAAGAATAAGAACAAGAATATATCCCCTTATCGTTAATAGGGGCTCACTTTCCCTTGAAACTAGTGACCCATGAGTGGGGTAAAATGACAGAAGAAAAAAACATAAAGAAAAAGAAAAAAACTGATAAAAGAAGAAGTCTGAGTTAGGGCAGGATCAGGAATAGAAAAGGAGATGAGGGATAATATGGTGGAGCAAGAGACTGAGTTGGAGAAAGAGGACTGAAAAAAGAAAGAATTTGCAAAGTGGAATGAGGAAAAGAAAGAAAAAAGTGAATTTGAAGGGCCTCTTTCAGACTATATCTCTGCTGTCATAATATACCACATGTGCAGCCATGTGCAGAACCAAGTCCCTTGATCTCAGCTAGCCAATGGCAGATCCCTATGACTCAGACTGATCTCAGGCTGCAAGGCCCACATTTAGTTCCCTGACCTCCTGCTTGGTTGAACTCCACATAATTCTACTACAGCTTTCCCCCGCACTTTCATTAAAGATGTTCAAAGTTGGGAGCTCAGAAAAATACCCTTTATGACTACCTATGCCTCTGCAGAGTGGGTCCAAGGACTGGCACAATCAGGAGTTATGAGAGGAGGGGGGCACCCATGTGGCTACCTTCCTTGCTGGAGCTGGTGGTGGTGCAGGCAGGGGAGGGTCCAGCTACCCAGTCTGGCCGTATGGTCCCAAGCAGGCCAGAAAGAGAGCAGATCTCGGAGTGGCCTTCCCAAATATCACTTTCCTCGCTGGGGCTGATGGCACTCAGGGAGGGGAGGGTCCAGCTACCCAGTCCTGCCGAATGGGCCAAGCAGGCCTTAGGGAGCACACGTCTCAGAGCAGCCTTCCCAAATTTCCAGAAAATACTTTCTATTAATGCTATTGAATGTATCCAGGTTACATTTTATTAAAGAAATAGGAAAGTAGAAATTGTAGATTTTAAGTGGGAGAAGATGCTTGGATTTCCTTTTTAAGTCAAAGTATTGAGCAGTCATGACTGAAGTTAAATTCATGATATTTTTCTATTGGATTTTTCTTTTTCTTTTTTGTACCAGGGATTGAACTTGGGACATTGCATTTTTGAGGCAGGTGGTGGAACCACTGAGCTAAATCCTTGGCCCTTCTATTGGACTTTTAAGGCAATATTTTTTTCACTTAGTGATCAAAATTTTATTTAGTGTATATTCTATTTTAGTTACTAATTTTGGTCATGAGAAAGAAGTATAAAAATGTATCAAAGTGTATTTGAGAATACATGACTGAAAATATGATAATGATCAATGTAATTCCATGCTAATTACTGAAATAGAGGCATGCATGGGTATCACAAGAAGTAGATAAAATGCATGGATTGAAGTAGTACATTTCTTAAAAGATGTAACAATTGAATACTTCTCTCTCTAAAAGAATTATCATTTACCCTCATCTCCTCATCTTAAAAGGTAAGATAATGCTTGGTGCAATTTCCTTTGATTAGGTGCAAGTGATTACACTCAACATGTTTAAAAAAGCATACATATGTTTAAATACTTGATGATAGGTAGGTATAAGTTTGAAGTAAGAAAAAAAAACCCTCCAGGGCAGGGGATTTAGCTCAGTGGTGGCACCACCTGCCTCTCAAGCTCAAGGTCCTAAGTTTGATCCCCAGTACCAAACAACAACAACAACAACAAATCAAATTCCAATGATTAGATCACTATCAATCTTTCTCCTTTTCCCTTCTTTTCTCTTTTTCACTTTATTTCTCCCACCACCTCTCCTTTTGTCCCTTCCTTCCTCATTTTTCATTTTTCCTTCCCTTCCTCCCTAACCCTTTACTTCTTTTTCTTTCTCTCTTTCTCTCTCTGATATCTGAGAATTGTTTTCCAGGAATGTCTGCATAATTCAGATTGAATACATTTTATCAAAGTAGCATCTTTAGGATAATCTTTTCCAAATCTGTTTTTGCAGGAGATAAGAAAAGATAATGTGCAGCTTTTAGAATGACTATGATGGAGGCCATTCTGACTTTTTCTTGGTTTGTTTTGTTATGAACATTTTATGGTTATGAAAAAAACAAAAAAGAAACATTGTACTTTTGGAAGGCATAATGAAAGAATATATAATTGAAGCAAAGCACAAACTAAAATATTGTAGGCTTATATCTAAGTTTTTCATTACTACAAAATGTAAATTCTTTTAAATTTTTCTTTCCAAATGGAAGATAGCAGATGTTCATCTGTTTCCATGAAAGTCTATTTTAATTGGCAGTTGTGGTCTCAGAGTAATTTTAAATTGCTACCAGGCTGTCACTTTTGCTTTTGCTGACTTGCAAGGAGGTTTAATGCTTCCCCCACTGGGCTAGACTTTTTTCTCCTATTTGGAACTGTTGGATCACTTCAATTTATGACAACTTAGAAGAGATTTAAATAGTCTACAGAAATGCAATGAAGATGCTTCAGAGAAGAAGTGTGGTATTTTAAAAGTGCTGTGAGATCTAGATATCTCACTAGTTAGGAGGAAACAAGTGCAGCAGATAGAGGCATCCAGATTAGAAAAAAATAGGTCCTCTGGTCACATTGAATTATTTTAATATACTCATGAGAGCTGTTGGTTGATAAGCAGTCACTTCTACATAAAATCTATTACATTTGATCATTAGAGTGCCTGGTAGGTTAGAACATTCCTTTGCTTTGTCTGTCTTGCTGAATATGCACAGAAATTGACAATTTTGTGTGGCTAGGTTTAATGTGGGTATTGGGAGGAACTCGGACTCAAAAATTGTATAGGGCAAAGGCAAATATGTAGAATTGGAAATCAGAGGATCTGGAATTTATTTTAGTTCCTCTGTTAGGTTGATACAGCATGTTTTTGTTTTGTTTTGTAAAGTGGGGTTCTTGTGAAATATGACTCTAGAGATTTTGTCCAACTAAACAAATTTATAAATTACATTGTCACTTCACCTATGATGATTTTTTTGCTTTACCTGTTTTTATGCTGAGACTGTTTCTTACCTTTCTTTAGAAATATAGTCCCAATGTATCTTGTTCTTTGAGAGACAATTTTGTTCATACTGCAGGGATGTTAGAGAAAAATAGATTTGGATGTGAGGTTCAGGCCTTGAGAAAAGTCTTTTAAATTGTCTGAACTCCCTTTTCCTTCACCTTTAAGACAAATCTATCTATCTATCTATCATCTATCTATCTATCTATCTATCTATCTATCTATCTATCTATCTATCTATCTATCTATCTATCTATCTATCTATCTATACCTCCTGTGAGGAAAGATAAAAATAATAATTGTAAAATGCTTAGCTAATGTAGTATTATCGAGTGTGCATGTTGAGCATTCTCCATTTTGCTCAACTCTCTTCCAAAGTAGTGGCACCAGTTAATACTCTCAGTACTACACTTCCTGAGGTTTCATTTCCTCCACATCCTCTTGAACTTTGTATCATTGGGGCATGAGAGGACAGATGGCCAAAGTGCTGACCTCGAGTCCTGGAATGCTGGTTCTCACCGGGACACAGGTGTCCCGAAGGTGATGTGCCAGAGCCAAGTCCCTGGATGGCAGAACCACTCCCTAATTCCTTCTTTGTTCTTATTCCCAGTTTATATTCCCTTTTACCAGTTCACACTCCCTTTTATCATAAACGGATGTTGTTTTATGTAGATGTTCTGTCTTTAAACAGGGTGTATCTGTTCTTAGCTTCTTGTGATTGCCCTTTATCTTACTCATGACTCCTTGTGACTATTGTTAATCACTGTGTCCTTGCTTTTGTGTGTCACTTTAAAACTGCTATAAAGATCCTAAGTAAGAAATAAACTTTGCCATTAGCCATCAGCTTTTGGTCATTCATTGTGTTGCGGTCATCTCCCCGATTCCCCTCCTCTAGAAGGAGATGCCAACATTGTATCACTCATCTTTGTCATTTATGCTATTCTGGTGTACTGTGGTGTTTTAACCCATTTTCTGTTCCTATAAGAAAATACCCCAAACTGGCTAATTTCTAAGGAATAAAAGGTTTACCAGTTCATTTTTCTGAAGGCTGGGATGTCCAAGGTTGAGTATCTACATCTGCTAAAGGCCTTCTTGCTGGTGGGAACTTTGCTGAGTCCTGAGGGAACACAGGGTATCACAATGACGAGAGCAGTGAATTTCAGAGGCTGAGCCAACTGGCTTTTTTAACAGATGCATTCTTAAAATAATGCATTAATCATACCCATTCTCACCTCGTGTTCTTCACAATGCATATTGAAGTTCAACATTCCTTTTGGTGGGGACATTCAGGCCATTCCTATAATTCTACCACATTTTTATTTTAACCAGCACAATAACAAAAGAAGTTGAGCATCTTTTAAAATATTGACTGGACACTTACATACTCTTTTATGTGAATTTCATGCTTAAGTATTTTCTCCTTTTTCTATAGGTTGTGTGTCTCTTATTGAATAAAAGAATATATATGTATGTAAAAAAACATATATTTTGAAAACAAGTCTTTTGCTAGTTGTGCATTATTGTGTTAGTATCTTAAGGCTGCTGTAACAACTTTTGAAAACTTGTCATCAAACAGTAGAAATTTACTTTCTCATGGTTGTGGATGCCAGAATCTTCAGCAAAACTGTGAGCAAGACCATGCTCCCTCTTGGGGCAGTAAGGGGAATTTACTTCCTTTAACTCTCCCGGTTTTGGTGGCTGGAGACATTCCTTCACTTGGGGTTGCATGACTGTTTTTCTTTGTGGCTCTTGAATCTTCCCAAGCCCTTCTCCCCTGTGTGTCTTTGTCTTCAATTGTCTTCTCCTACTTGTACGGATACTAGTCTTCCCATCAACTCTGTAAGGCCCCTTTAGTGAATGTCTTTAGTTGTGCCATCATGGCTGCCTTTGATCCCCTGAATTGATTCAGAATGTTTATCTTGGCCAGGTGTGTTGGCGCACACCTGTAATCCCAGCACTCAGGAGGCTGAGGCAGGAGGTTTGCTGTGAGTTCAAGAACAGCCTGGGCTACATAGTGAGTTCCAGGTCGGTCTCAACGACATAGTGAGAACCTCTCTCAAAAACCAAAAACCAAAAACCAAAAAACAGCAAAATGTTTATCTTTCATGGTCATTTTGACTTTGGGAAAGAACTGGAAGTTGCATGGTATCAAGTCTAGTGAATAAGATGGATGCAGATACACTGTAATATTTTTACAAGACTATCATTGTATTGGGTGTCACTCTGCAGCAACATTTCTCATATTTTTTTTTTACTTTGAAAAGGCACTCCTACTTCCAGAAATGCTTCAGAAAATGGCAAGAATGATGGGATAAGTCTGTTTGAAGTAAGGTGGAGTATTTTGAGGGAGGTTATTGGTAATATGTCTTGCAAGGTAATATATTTTTAAAATTTAAAACTTCACAGTATGTGATTATCCCTCATATAAGGGAAAGAAGGTGGTACTTATCTTTCTGAGTCTGGCTTATTTTGCTTAGCAGTATACATCTCCAATTCCATCCATTTCTTGCAAATCACATAATTTTATTCTTTATGGCTCAACAATAATCCATTGTTCACAAATACTCTTTTCTTTTTCTTTTATCTGTTGAGAAGTACCTAAACTGGGAATTCTGGGTTTTTGCTTAAGTAATATATTTCTATCCCAGGGTAATAAAGTTTTTCTTACATGTTTTCGAGTAAAGGGTTATTATTATTATTTCCTCATACATTTTGTTCTGTAGTCCATCTGGAATCAGCTTTTGTGTATGGTATGAGATAAGGATTAAAGTTAATATTTTCCTCCTTGATCCAGTGTTAATTATTCAAAAGGCTAGTCTTTTTTCACTGTATTGCATGAACATACTCAGAAAAAACCAACTATGTGTGGGTCTGTTTCTATTCCTCGATCAATTTTAATGATTTTTTAATGAGCAATATGCAAGGTGTTAATTCACACAACTTATTATTAGTTTTGATATCTGGCAATGTTAAGATTGTCATGATTGTTTTTTATCTCTTTAGCTTTTTTCATGTTTTAGTACTACCTTGTTAACTTATATATACATACTTACCTTCCGGGTATTTTGATTTTTACTGGATACAATTAATTAATAAATCTCTCTGGGAAGATTGATATATTTTCTTTATGTTTGATTTGTCTCAGAAATGTTTTCTTATTTTCAGTGTAGCGGTCTTGCATATTTTTCACTAAATTTATCTTCAAGTATTTGATATTTTGATAATTTGTAGATGATTTAATAAAAATATACTTTTTAACTTTTGGTGCTACATAATTTTTATGTATTGATCTTATATCCAGGCACTTTTCTACATTTACTTATTCTGATAGTTTGTCTATTGATTATATGCCTTCATCCGTGAAAAATTATACTTTATTTTATTTCAAATCCTTATGCCTTTTTTTTTCTTATCTTATTTCAGCTGGAATCTCTGATATAGTTGAAATTTAGATATTCCAAACACTTATTTTAAAAGAGATTGCTATTTTTAAGTCAATATTTTCTCTTTTTTTCATTAAGTTTACTGGTACTTTTTAGGTATACAGTACAGTTACATTCATCATTGGGATGTTGTACCTTTATGTGGTGTATCTTTGTTCTTATTTTTTCCCCATACCCTGCCTTCCCTCCTTTTATCTCTTCCACCCTTCCCTATTTACAAAGACTTTGTTTCCATTTTTTCTTTTCTCATATTTTCCCCTTCTTTCCTTTCCTCTACCCTTGCCACTTCCCCTACTCCTTTAGCCCTTTCTTCCTATTTCACATATCAATTATAGGATTTGAATCTTATTTACACTTTCATTTTTCACACCAGAGAAACTATTTGGTATTTACACATGTGTGTCCTACTTATTTCACTTAAGAATATGGCCTCAATATGCATCCTTTTACATATAAATGACTCTAGTTTCTCATTCTTTTTAAAAAATTTACTGGTACTTTTTAGATATAAAGCACAGTTATATTCATTATGAAAATCTTGTACCTTTACATGATGTATCTTGGTTCTTATTTTAGTTTCTCATTCTTTTGGCTGAATAGTACTCCATTTTATAGAAAAACCACATCTTATTTACCCAGTGTCCAGTTGATGGGCAACTGGGCAGTTTCCAAGTTTTAGCTATTATAAACTGTCACTATAAACATGGATGTGTATATATCACTGTGGTATGATTCTTTTAATATTTTTGGGAAAATACCCAGCAGAGGGATAGCTAGGTCAAATGGAACCTCTAATACCAGTCCTTTGAGGTATCTCCATATTGATTTTCACAATGGTTGCACCAGTCTACACTCCCATCAACAGTGGATGAGGGTTGTTTTCTCGCCACAACCCCGCCAACATTTGTTATTGATTGATTTCTTGATAGCAGCCATTCTTTCTGGGATAAGGTGGAATCTCAGTGTGGTTTTCATCTGTATCTCTTGAAAGACCACTGATGTTGAATGATTTTTCATATGTTTATTTGCTGTTTTTCCTTGTTTGTCTGATAAGTGTCTCTTTGTTTCAGATGCCCGTTTTTGAATCATGTCTTTTTTATTTGTGGGTTCTAATTTTGTTTTGATTCTTTATATATTCTACATAGTAGACCTTTGTCTAAGGAAAGCTGGTAAAATTTTTTTTCCCCATTGTAGGTTGTCTCTTAGCTCTGTTGGTGGTTTCTCTTGCAGTGCAGAAGCTTTTTAAAATGATGAGATCCCAGTTGCTGGTTCTTTGGGCTAGTTCCTGTGCTACTGAATATTTGTTCATAAAGTCTTTTCTCATGCCAATGTCTTTGAGAGCTCCACTTAACTTATCTTTCAACAAGTTTAGTGTTTCTGTTTTAATATTTAGATATTTAATCCACTTTGATTTTAGTTTAGTGTGTAGCGAAAGATAAGGTTCATTTTACTCTTTGTCAGGTTGAAATCCAGTTTTTCCAACACAATTTATTGAAGAGGCTATCTTTCCTCCAGTGAGTATGGTTGGCTCCTTTGTCAAAGATGAGGTAGCTGAGTACATCTGGAGTTGTTTATGTATATGCCAACCTAGTCCACTGATCCTTGGGTTTGTTTCTTTACTAGTACCAGCTGTTTTTATCACAGTGGATTTGTAGTATAATTTCAAATTGGGGATTGTGATACCCCCTGTTATATCTTTGTTGCCTTAAATAGCTTTTGCTATTCTAGATCTCTTCTGGTTCCAAATGAATTTTTTGATTTTTTTTCTCTAGTTCCTTGAACTATATTTTTGGAATTTCAGTTTTAATTGGAATTGCATTTAATCTGTGTAGCAGTTTTGTAAGTATGACCATTTTCACTATGTTGATTCTTTCTACCCAGAAGCAATGGATGTCTTTCCATTTTCTTATATCCTCTTTGATCTCTTTTTCCAGAGTATTGTAGTTCTCAATGTGGAGGTCTTTTTATTCCTTTATTATATTGATTCCTAGAAATTTCATTTTTTGGATGCTATTGTGAAAGGAACTGTTTCCCTAATTTCTCTCTCAATGAGTCTGTTATTTGTGCACAAGAAGGTGATTGATTTTTGAGTTTTGACCTTGTATCCAACTACTCTGCTGAAAGTGTCAATTAAGTCTAGAAGTCTTTTCACAGAGTTTTTTAGGTCTTCTATATAGAGTATCATATCGTGAGTAAATAATGACAGTTTAACTTCTTCCTTTCCTATCTTTATTGCTTTAATTTCTTTCTCTTGTCTAATTGCTGTGGCTAATATTTCCAGAACTATATTGAACAGGAAAGGAGACAGTGGACATCCTTGTCTTGTTCCTGAATTTAGCGTGAAGTTTTTTTAATTCTTCACCATTTAGTACAATACTGGCTGTTGATTTTTTATAGATAGCCTTTTTCAGGTTGAGACAAAGACCACCTATTCCAATTTTCTGCTAAGCTTTTATCATGAATGGGGGTTGAATTTTGTTGAATACTTTTTCTGCATCTATTGAGATGATAATGTGGTAGTTGTTAATATAGTGTATTACATTTATTGATTTATGTATTTTTTAACCATCCTTACATCACTGTGATAAATACAACTTGGTCAGGGTGTCATCTTGATGACCCTCTGTATTCTATTTTGACACTATTTTATTGAGGATTTTTGAATTTATGTTCATTAGGGAGATTGGCCCGTAGTTCTCTTTTTTTGGTTGGGTCTTTCCCTCATTTGGGAATCAAAGTAACATTCACTTCCAGGAATGAATTAGGAAGTATTAATTCTCTTTCAATTTCATGGAAAAGTTTAAAGAGTAGTGGCAGTAGTTCTTCTCCAAATGTTTTGTAGAATTGAGCACTGAAGCCATCAGGACCTGGGCTTTTATTTGTTGGTAAATTTTTAACTACATTTACAATTTCACAGAATGTAATTGGGTGTTTATAATTTTTATATCTTCTTCATTCAACTTTGGTAATCTGTCCATTTCTTCTGATTTCCCTTTTATGAGAGTACAGGTTCTCAAAGTAGGTATTGATCATCCTCTGGGTTTCTTTTGAATCTGTTGTGACTTCACCATTTTCAATCCTAATCATGTGCATTCAAGCCTTTTATATAAGGTTAGGTAAGGATTTATCAATTTTATTTATTCTTTCAAAAACCAAACTCTTTGATTCATTGATTTTTTTTTTTGTATAATTGTCTTAGTCTCCATTGCACTGATTTCTGCTCTGATCTTTACAATTTCCTCCCTTGCATGAGCTTTGGGTTTGTCTTGCTCTTCTGCTTCTAGGAGCTTAAGATTAATCATTAGGTTGTTTATTTGAACTCACTATATTTCCCTAGTGTGGGCATTCAGTGCTACAAATTTCCCACTTAGAAATGCTTTCATTGTGTCCCATAAATTCCTGTATGTTGTACTGGCATTATCATTACATTGTAAAAACTCTCTAATTTCTTCTTTAATTTATTCTATGGCCCATTGGTTGTTCTGGGGAATGTTATTCAATTTCCATATGTTTGTGAAGTTCTTGTAGTTTCTTATGCTATTGATCTCCAGTTTAATTGCACTATGGTCTGATAGTATACATGGGATAGCTTCAATTCCTTTGCATTTACTTAAACATGTTATATGAACTATCATATGGTCTATTTTGGAGACTGATCTGTGTGCAGCTGAAAAGACTGTATATTCTGATTTTGGGGGTGGAGGACTCTGTAGACATCTGTTAAATCCATTTGTTCAAAAGCTTGGTTCATTTCTTGTATTTTGTTTTTAATTTTTTGTCTAGATGACCTGTCTATTTGTGACAGTAGGGTATTTAGGACCCCAATACAACTGTGTTAGTACTTACTTGGTTTTTCATGTCCATTAATATTTGTTTTGTATAGTTGGGGGCATTAGTATTTGGTGTATATATATTTATAATCATCATCTCTACTTCTTATATTGTGCCTTTTATAAAAATATAATAACTTCTTTGTCTCTCTTAATTAGTTTTGGTTTGAAATTTACTTTGTCTGCAAATAAGATAGCTACCCCTGCTTTTTTGTGGGTTCCTGTCACATGGAGAACTGTTTTCCATGTTTTTATTTTTAGTCTTAGAGTTTCTTTTTAACTAGGTGATTTCTTGTATACAGCATATTGTTGGATTTTGCTTCTTAATATATTCTGCCAGTCTATTTATTTTGATTGGTAAATTGATGCCATTAACATTGATGGCTATAACTGATATTACTGACTTATCATTGTAATGTTATTGTCCTGTTGTTGGCCCTTTTTAATTTTTCCCCCCTGTCCTTTTAATTTCTTGCCATGAATGTTGGATTTGCTTTCTTGGGCCTCATGGAGTCATGACCTTCATTGTCTTTTTCTAGGACTTGTTTAAAATCTTTTGGAGTGTTGGTTTGGTATTAATGAAGTTTCTTGGTGTTATTTGTCATGGAACTATCTTATTCCCCCAACAATTTTGAAAGATACTTTTGCAGGGTACATCAGTCTAGGTTGGAGGATGTTTTCTTTTAGGGTTTGAAATGCCTCATTCCAGGCTCTCCTTGACTTGAGAGTTTGTGTTGAAAAGTCTTCTGTGATTCTTATGGGCTTTCCTTTGCATGAGACTTGTTTCTTTTTTCTAACTGCTTGCAGTATTTGTTCTTCTGTTGGGTTTCTGGGATCTTGATTATTATATGTCTAGGTGTAGATTTTTTTTTTTGACCATGGCTAATTGGAGTCCTGTATACCTCACTTATCTATATGTCAAATTCTTTTGCTCTATTTGGGATGTTTTCTGTCATTAATTGTGTGAACATATTTTTTTATGTCATTTGCACTTTCTCTTGCTATTTCATGGACTCCTATCAGTTTTATATTATTCTTCTTTGCATCATCTTGGAACTGTTGGATTGATTTCTCATGAACCTTTACTATTTTTAAGAGATCTCTCTTTTCATGATCACTGACTGCCATTCTGTCTTCTATATCTGATATTCTGTCTTCAGATTGGCTCAGTCTGTTGTGTATACTTTCAGAAGATTTTTTTAATCTGGATATTTGTTTGAATCTGTTTCATGGACTCTATTTCTTTCCTTGGTTGGGCATTCATGGTTTCCATTTCTTTCCTATTCTGGGCATTCATGGCTTCTATCATGGTCCTGAACTCATGTATTTTTTAAAAATCTGTTTCTGTTTTAGAGTTTCTAATCATGTTTTCATTCTGCTCACAATCTCTATAGTTCTCTAGGAAATTATTTCTGTTTTGAATTTTTCTAGAGCCTCATTCATCTGTTTCGTTGCTTCCTATTTTATGGGTTCAGGGTGTCCTCGTGATTTATTGTTAGACTTTCCTACCTTGTTTACTTTAGAATTTTCCTTTGGTGAGCTGAAAGTCTGTTTTGTGCCTACTTAAATGTTTTGTCATTTCTATTTTTGTTTTTGGTTCTGTCCTTGGTTTAATTCCTGGGTTAATACTTCAATCTTCCAGATATATCTGGTATTTACATTTTGAGTTTCTAAGGACTTGAAGACATTTTCATTTCCATAATACAAGAAAGGAAAACTGGTTAGATCAATCATAAGAACTTAGCCCAAGTGATACAATCAGTAACACAATAGCATCAAAAACAGTTTAAAAAATGGCACTTTGTAGTAGTTATTATTATTATTTTTTGTACCAGGGATCAAACTCAGGTCGTTGTGCTTGTGAGGCAGGTGGCAGAACCACTGAGCTAAATCCCTGGCCTGTGGTAGTTATTAACCTATCACCCTTAACCATGTGAATTAAATAAAAATCAAGGACCATATAAAAATATGTTTATAGTGAATAAACTCTTCATTATAGCAACTTTACCTTTCAGGATGGGAACTTAGAAGGAGTTGGGGAGAGAGGGATAGATAGGTACAAAGATAGGAGAAGGTTAGAAGTGAGGCCAAAGGACACAGGAAGATCACACAAACTCTAGGAGGCTGTTGGAGACAAGAGGGAAAGACAGAATAAAACAACAAAAACAAGAATAGACTAATCTAACAGCAATAGGGAAGCTTGAAACTCTACTCACTTTCCTTTGAAACTAATGACAATTGAGAGAAGGAAAAAGAGAGAAGAAAGAAAAAGAAAGAAGACTGAATTAAGGCAAGAACAGGAATAAAAAGGGAGATGAAGAACAATATAGGAGACTGAGAGATAGAGTAGGAAAAAGAAAGAAAAGAGAAAAGAAAAATGAACAAAGAAAGAATTTGAAAAGAGTTGAAAAAATAAAAATTAAAAATTAAAAATAAGAAGAAGAGAAAAAATTTTAAAATAAAAAATAAAAATGAATGGCCTCCTTCAGGGTATGTCTCTGCTGTCATAACAGAAAATGTGGGTAGCAGTGTCCAGATCTAAGTCAGTTAGTCTCAGCAAGCCAGCAGCAGACCCCTGAGATTCAGGCTGATTTCTGGCTGCAAGGCCCAAGTTGAGCTCCTTGACCTTCTGCAGGGTTAAACTCTGCAAAGTTCTACTGCTGGTTACAGCTGCCATTTCCCTAAAAATAGTCCAGAATCTGATGGGAGATGGTGATCCCTCCAACTTACTAACCATGGTGGTCTGGTGTGCTTTTATTGCAGAGTCTCTTCACTTTTCCAGTGGGCTTCAATTTTCCTCAAGGAGCCTGAGGGAGGTCCCTTTTCTGTTGTTCACTTCTGCTCTATCTTCTGGAGCTTGGGACAATGGCCTCTATGATGCCTTGTGCCTCTGGGGGGTGGATCCAGGTGCCAGAAGAACCAGGAGGCCCAAGTGGGGGGTAGAGGACAGTGCTGAGGCAATGCTATGGGAGCACGGCTCCACTCCTCACTGATGTGAGCTCCTTGGAGGCCCAAGGTGGTAGGGATATGGTAGCAGCCTAGCTAGATGCAGCTCTGGCACTCCTTACTGGTCTGTGCTGCTTTTTTAATCAATATTTTCGTTTTCCTGTATGAGGTGTGATCAAACAATATGGTAAATGTTTACATTTAAAATTATTGCAGTAAAAGATACATTGCCATTACTATCCATAAAAATACAGTAATACCTTAGTTCATGAATGCTTCAGTTTGCAAACAATTCACTTCATAAACAGAAGTATTTGGTAAAATTTTGCTTCTGTTCACAAAATCCACATCAGGAGAAGAACACAACCTTTGCCATCATACCTACACAATCATAAATGTGGCCATCTTCCCCAGAATCATGGAATGGATTAAGTTCATGAATCAAGGTATCTCTATACTACCCCTTGCTTTAAACACACTTATCCCTTTGTTTCTGCCACTTTCTGAAACAGTTCTAGATGTCCTCTTTCATGATGATATTAGTTGTGCTATTATAGCTTCCTCCATGTCTTGAACTGATCCAAACATTTACCTTTTATGGTTATATTGACTTTAAGGAAGTGCCAGAAGTTACACAGTGTCAGATTTGGTAAATAAAGTGGGTAAGGACTCACCATAATGTTATTATTTGTTAGAAGTTGTCATAAACTGTTAATCAGTGAGATGTGATTGAAAAATACAATGTGTGTTTAAATAAAGCTACTGCAATAAATACCTTTCAAAATAGTCCCCTTTTTCTTTGAACATGGTTACCCCATCATTCTTGGCCATGTGTCTTTGCTGTAATAATTTTACTTTAAAGAACTCAAAATAATCAGCCACTCAAATATAAAGACCCAATTCAAAAATGGGCATCTGAAATGAACAGATATTTCTCAGACAAAGAAGTAAAAGTAGCAAGTAAATACATGAAAAAATGTTCCACATCACTGGTCAATCAAGAGATGCAGATGAAAATAACACTGAGATTCCACCTCACCCAAGAAAGAATGGATGCTATAAAGAAATCAACCAATAACAAATGTTGGTGGGGTTGTGGGGAGAAAGAAACCCTTCTCCATTGTTGGTAGGAGTGCAGACTGGTGCAACCACTATGGAAATCCATATGGAGATACCTTAAAGAGTTGGGACTAGAGGTTCTATTTGATCCAGACATCCCTCTGCTGGATATCTTTCCAAAAGAATTAAAAGAATTATATCAGAGTGATATATGCACACCTATGTTTATAGAAGCACAGTTTGTAATAGCTAAAACTTGGAAACAGTCCATTTGCCTATCAGTTGGAGACTGGATAAAGAAGACTTGGTTTTTCTATAAAATGGAATACTACTCAGCCATAAAGAATGAGAAATTCAAGTCATTCATAGGAAAATTGATAGATATTGAGGATATACTCCTAAGTGAAATAAATAAGTCACACATATGTAAATACCAAATAGTTTCTCTGGTGTGAAAAACTATAATAGTACATAAGATCCTAATGATATAATTGACAATGTGAAATAGGAAGGAAGGTCTAAAGGTGTAGGGAAAATGGGAAGGGTAGGGGAAAGGTAATAAGGGAAAAGAAAAAAATGAGAAAATGAAAAAAATGTAAATAAAGTGTTTGTAAATGGGGAGGGGAGGAGGGGATGAAGGGAGGGTAGGACAAAGGGAAAAAATGAGAACCAAGACCTGTCATGTAAAGGTACAAGTTCCCAATGATGAATGTAACTGTACTGTATCCCTAAAATGTACCAATAAACTCAAAGAGAGAAAAAAATTAAACATACACCTATTTTTGATCACCCCTTGCAGCATGATATCCTTCCACAACTTCCACCTCAACTACAATTATTCACTTTTATCCTGTTCATTTCCCAATTTTATATATATATATATATATTTTGGAGTCAGGGGACAACTCCACTGTCTCCTATTTCCTTCACACCACTCTTACATTTTCTTTTTTTTTCTCTCATACCTCAGATAAGTTGCTTCTATTTTATTATGTTTCTCTTTTTGTTTTTATCTTATTATTGCCTTTGCTTCATGACTCTTATTGTCTGTAAATAATCTCCTAAATGATTTACATTTCTATTGTCCAATATTTATTCTTTTTGCATGATTTGTTTATTTAAATTCCTTCAAAATAGCTTCTTAATGAAGAAAATTAAACTGATATTCCTTAAGTGGAAGTCTTGGTCATTCAAGATCTGGAGACTGGAATCTGGTGATTAAAACCTGGATTTAGGAGCACATTGCCTTGGTGAAGATTCTCACTGTCCACTTTCCAGTTGGATGATCTCAGGCATATTGTTTGACCTCTCTCTACTTTGGTTTCCTCATCTGACATAGCAATAGTATCTACTTTCTAGGGTTGTAAGTGGATTAAATGGGTGAATATATGTAAAGGACTCCATAAAGTCACTTATAAGCTTTATTAACAATAATTTTGTTAATGTATTACCAAAGCTCTTCCTTAGATAAAAGTGTGATTGACAACAAATAATAACCACCATTTATTAATCTCTTAGTATGTACCAAGAACTCTGTGAATTAGATACTTGGTATGAATCTAATTTAACTGCTAATAGCATCATATTTTAGGTATCATTTTCTAGGAGAAAACAATAATCAGTGACATGTTTTCTGACTCCCCAAAAGATATTCTCCTCAATATGCTTTCACTGTCCTGTATTCTCAATTTATAGATTCCCAAATTTCTCTTGCATCAATGTGCTTTATTCCCCTGGGGCAATCCTACCCTTTCTTTTATATTTTCTGAAAACTTCTTATGTTTCAAGGTAGAATAAAATGGAATTTCACTGGTACTAAGCACATTTACTGTAAAATAAAAGCATTAATTCCTTTCCCCTGCAGGATCAAAAGACACATTTACCCTAGCAAGTTGGACTTTGCCAGCCCTTCATTAGCTAGGTTGATTCTTTACAAAGTGACTACACTGACCCTCTGGCTCTTTTTGCAGTTTCAAGACAACCTCAACTTGGTTCCTCCGAGTGTCTTATCAGACTGAGCTGAAGTTAGTGCAGAGCTTCCAGCCAAGTAAAGCATCTCAGCACGAGGTGTCAAACATAAGACAGCTAATGCTGGGAACCAGAGGAAGGAGGCTCTTCTTGACCCTGCTCTGAGACTAGAGCATTCACAAAGTGGCTGGCAGGCTCCCTTTGATGCAGTGAACAATGAACAGCAGGGATTATTAAGTTTTACCATACCCACATTATGCCTTTGTGTGTATATATATATGCATATGTGCACACTTCATTCTTAGCAAAAGTCAGTGTGAATAGTCTTTGACTTATTATTTGAAAATAACTCACCTAGGATCACATTTAGGGAGAGAGATCTCACAGGCAGGACAACGGCATATCAAAAGGCCATTTTAAATGTGGGAAAATTGAAATGAGGGGCAATAAATAACTGAGGCATTTGTGTTTAATTTGTTTTCTCATCTTTCTATGTGGATGCTGGGGCAGAAGCTTTAGCAAACATAGTTTTGTTTTCTTGTGTTGTTCTTGAACAAAATAATAATATGCCTATTTAATTCTAGATAGTTAATATTAACCCAATCCTCCGTGTTACAGTTTCTATAACTCAAAGATCTTTCTGGGTAGTTGCTTGATCGAGTGATTTCTAGCCTGTGAAGTCACATGTTTGGAGACACAGACTTGTTTGTCATTACAATCTTAAAGACAACTATGTATACAGAGCCTAAATTCCACTAAGTGGAACATACACTTTCAAATTGTGGAGGATTAGAATTATCTAGGTAGTCTCAAACTAGTTTAAAAAATATTTTTATTGGTCCTATCTCATCCCTGAAGGAATATGTATTTGTGATTCTTTGTCTACACATATGTTACTGCTCACATTAACCTTAAAATTATTGAGTCCAAAGGGAACTTAGACTAAATCTTGTAGTCATGTGCTATCAAACTTGATTTTTAAAATGTAATGTTAGAAGTTGGAAAATTTTCTGTAAAGATAATCTTGAGCAGAAATTCAATACTTGCAAAATGATAAAAATGCAGCTGCTGTATCTGAAGGTGTGTTGTGGGGGTAGGTAGGTGAGGATGGGAAAGCTAGAAATATGCATCACTGGTTTTTCTCTGGGTTCTAGGGTGCCTGCATAGAAAGAAGGGTCCTGAGGCACCCAGTTTAAAAACCACTGAGTGAACATACCTCTTTATTTTATAAATCAGAACACTGGAGCCCAGAAGTTGCTTGGACACAATTTCCAGTTTTTGCCAATGAATATAAAAATTTTTTCATTGAAACCTTTAAAAGTAGCTTTCTAAACCTCTGAAACCATGTGGTTTAAATACTAGGATCATTTTTTAAACTGTCAAAATAATCATGTGTAAATGCATATGCTATTATAATTGCTCTTTAAATTATTATAAATATTGTTCTGTTATAAATGCTATGTTATTTCTATGCTTTATTTGAGTCATTTCTTCGAGTTTGATTCACAAATTTTCCTTATTTTTTACCTGTGATATGTAAGACCATGCTATTCACCCTATAAGCTGTGGATTTGTCCGCATATCACCATTGGGTTCAAGTTTGAACAATTTGTTATTGTTGATAGACCATGAAGACTGTAGGCAGATAAAAACATGTTTGAAGTCAGTGTCTATTTGATCTTTGTAAATTATTTCATTTAAGAATTCTCATTTATTTGTTAAAAATTTTTGAATGGACAAGTAGCAATTGTGTTTGTATTTTTAGGGTACAATATGATGTTTGATCTGTGTAAACATGTAGTAAGTGTTAATTAAACTAATTAACATATTCATCATCTTAGCATTTTTTTTTTGTGGTAAGGATATTCTAAGTGTTAAATTATTTGATGTTTGTACAGAGTTTGAGATGTAGAAGGCAGGCAGTATAAATAATTTTCACTGTGCAGGAACCTTAATTGTAAGGAAGAGAGCATCTTCTATGTAGCCCCTTTACATTCTCTAGGCACCTTGAAAGTATTTGTGGATAATGAATACATATTACCAAAACACGAAGAATGAACTCTATTGTCAGACCCAAGCAGGTTGTACAACATTTTCCTATGCTCAAAATAAAAGGTAGTTAGCATGAGAGAGTCTGCAAATCTCTGCCTGCTGTACAATAGGCATGCTGCAGACCAAAGAAAGCCATCTCACAGGAAGGAAACCTTCCAAACAGAAAAAGAGGAAAAAGAAAAAAAGGATGAAAGATCTTTCTTTCAACAAAGAACTGCTAGTACTTAACTTGTCAGGACAGGATTTTGAAAAACAGCATTCCCAAGTATGCCTTTGTAAAAAGCCTTAAAAAGAAGCAATGTAAACCTGGTGCCCACTAGCCTTTTATTATTTCTCATTGATAATGGCTTGGAAGAGCCTCATTTTAGAAAATGCAACACACTACTGTGAACATGAAAAGCAATCTTGCTTTCATGAAGCTGATGTTCTATTGGGTTAGTAAGGGCTTAGTGTTAGCAAGGCCAATTATAGATTCTGACTGTGTCTGTGTGGTACCCAAACAAGGGAAGGATATGCCAAAAAATTCACCCCAAACACAAATGTTTTCTAAAAAAGAAGGAACTGACTCTTACTTTATTGAATGTAATCATAAAGCACACATAGCTGAAACCCTTCTTAAACATATGCTATTTTTATGAGAAAGAGAAATATGCCTGATGAGAATTCTAACATTACCTCAGTAGTTCAGTGGTCATTGTTATTAATAAAGATAATCTGGCAAAATTCTTAAGTACCTTGAAAATCATCAAATGGCATTTACATAGTCTGAAAATTGGTGGTTCATTAATTTATTCTTCAAATATTCATCAAATATTCAGATGACAGATACTGCTCAGTTTGTGGAACTAGTACAAAACTGAACAGAACAAAATTCTTCTCTATGGAGCTTATATGTCAATAAAAGTAATTTAAAATAGGTTTTTATGTATTTTGGAAAGAGTACAAAATTTAGCAATAGGAGACCGTCATTATAATTCTAGTCCTTTTTACACACTAGTTACTTGCTTAACATTTGTTAACAGAAGTAATTCTGCCACTTCTTGGTGCTATGAACTTGTGCAAATCAATTAAATTGCCATCATAAAATATGTAAACTGGACTTGTGTATAAGAAAATGTTCAATTTTATGATCCCATGATAATGTAAACATAATTTTGTTTCTTTGAACCTTTAATTTTGTTCTAGAAATCTACACTACATTAATCACCCACAAAAGAGCTCTGAGTACTGTAGGAAATGTACAAAAAGCCATGATATTCTCCAAAAAGGAATATTTAATACATTGAAGATTAACCTCAGTAGATGTTAGGATAAATGTAGAAAAATGGAGGTTAGGATAAGAATAGGAGAGAGGACTCTGGGCCCCAATCCACCACGGGGAAGGAGAGCCATGCCTGCTCCCAACCCAGCCACCATTGCTCAAGCACCAGGAAGGTAGCCGTGAGGGCGACCCTGAACCCCCATAAGTCATCCCCCCCACACTCTCAGACTTCCTGACTGTGCCAGTCTTTGGACCCACTCTGCAGAGGCAGAGGTGGTCATCAAGGGTATTTTTCTGAGTTCCCAACTTTGAACATCTTTAAAGAAAGGTTGTGGGAAACCTGTAATAGAACATTGTGGAGTTCAACCATTCAGAAGGTTGGGGAACTCAATCTGGGCCTTGTAGCCCAAGGTCAGTCAGTGTCATGGAGTTCAGCCATCAGCTAACTGAGACCAGGGGTCTTGCATCCTCTCTCTGTCTGAGCCATTAAATGGTAAATGCACTATATTGAAATTTTGTTCACTGCAGACATGTTCTGGACTTCTTCTTGATTTCAATTTAATTCAAATGATTTAAGGGTGATAGACTAGTGACTACCACAGGTGGTCAATGTCCAAGTTGTGCTTGATTTAATGTGTTGCTGATTGTATCAGTTGGGATAAAACATTGTGGATGATTTGATGAGCTCTTTCTCTGATGTTATGAAGATGAGAATGTCTGTGGGTCATTAGAGACACAGAAGCTAGAGCGCAACTACATCAGGAAGATTTGGGTGATAACCCAGAGATTAAACCAAGGACAGCCCAACAACAAAAATAAAAATGAGAAAACACTTAAGCAAGAAACAAAGACAGACTTCCAGTTCACCAATGGCAAACAGTAGGGCAAATGAGGACAAAAAGGCCGATAGTGAACCACCAGGACACCCAGAACTCAAGGCACAGGAAGTAACAAAACAGATCAATCAGGCTTTAGAAAAATTCAAAACAGAAATAATTTCCCAGATAACCATAGAGATAGTGAGCAAAATGGAAGTCACAATTCGAGACTCTAGACCAGAAACTGACAAAAATATAGATGAGCTCAGGACCATGATAGAAGCCATGAAGGCCCAGCATAAGAAAGAAATAGAAAAAATAAATGCCCAACATAGGAAAGAAATGGAATCCGTAAAATAGATTCAAACAAATATCCAGGAGATTAAACACTCCACAGAAATTGTACGCAACAGAATAAAAGAATGCAAAGCTAGACTCTCAGATATAGAAGATAAGATTGCAGTCAGTGACCATGAAAAGAGAGATCTCTTAAAAACAGTAAGGGATCATGAGAAATCGATCCAACAACTCCTAGATGATGCAAAGAAGAATAACATAAGACTGATAGGAATACATGAAGTAGAAGGAGAAAATACAAATGACTTTAAAATGCTGTTTGCAGAAAACTTCCCAAACAGAGGGGAAGAATTTGAGATTCAGATAACTGAGGCATATAGGACCCCAACTAGCTATAATAAAAAAAAAACTACACCTAGACATATAATAATCAAGATCCCAGAAACCCAACAGAAGAACAAAATACTTCAAGCAGTAAGAGAAAAGAAACAAATCACATACAAAGGAAAGCCCATCAGAGTCAAAGCAGATTTTTCAACACAAACCCTTGGGGTAAGGAGAGCCTAGAATGAGATTTCAAGTACTAAAAGAGAACAACCTCCAACCTAGACTGATGTATCTAGCAAAACTCTTTCAAAATGCATGGGGAAATAAAACACTTCCACGACAAAGAACACCTGAGAAACTGCATGAATACCAAACCAGCACTACAAGTAATTCTAAACAAGATCCTAGAAAAAGATAATAAAGGCAACAACATCATGAGGCCTAACAGAGCAAATCAAATAGGCAAGGCAAGAAATTAAAAGGAGAAGGTGAAAAAGTAAAAAGAGTCAACAAAAGCCCAATAACATGTTAATAATAAGTCTGTACTTATCACTTATAACCAGCAATGTCAATGGCCTCAACTCACCAATCAAGAGAAATAGACTGGCAAAATGGAATAAGAAGCAAAATCCAACAACATGTTGTATACAAGAAACACACCTAGTGCAAAAAGAAGCCCAGAGACTGAAAGTGAAAAGATAGAAAATAATTCTCCATGTGACAGGTGCCCAGAAAAAGCAGGGGCAGCAATCTTATTTGCAGACAAAGTAAATTTCAAACCAAAACTGAATCTAGTATTATTGATGTAGGACAGTACTGTATCATACCTCTATGAATGTAAAATATCTAGTACCTGCTTTATGATACATAGTAGGGACTGTGCTTTATCAGAGCTACATTTAATGATATTACTCTAGAATGTT
>NW_022900944.1:24297859-24306315 GCF_012274545.1 Fukomys damarensis
ATATATATATAAATTGAATTTTGGAAAACTTTAACTGTGCTGCCAATTTTGCAAAAAGTTATCCCAATTTACTGTGTTGAGTTGGCATTGTACAGAAATGGACAGCCATATTGGTCTAGAAATGTTAATTTTTTCTTTTTTATATATATATTTTTCCATATATACAGGGGTAACACATTGTACTAAATATGTAAGGTCATATATATGTGGGTTTGATTACAGAAACTAATAAAGCATTCTCTAAATAATTTAAAAAAAGAATAAGATAAGACTATAAGAGCAAGAAGCAATTTAAATATGTTCAGGGACCATTTTCATCTGCAGAATTAAGGATTATTTTATGTTTCATCATTGCCTTTTCTCTTTTACTTTCCGTTTTAGTTTTATTTTAGGATTCCCTATTTTTTATGTTCATATATTGATTTCTTTAACTGAAATACCAAATAGTTTCTTTGGTGTGAAAAACTATAATAGTACACAGGATCTTAATGAGATAATTAATAATGTGAAGTAGGAAGTAAAGGGCTAAAGGTGTAGGGAAAGTGGGAAGGGTGGGGGAAAGATAATAAGGGAGAGGAAAAAATATGAGAAACTGAAAAATGGAAATAAAGTGTTTGTAAATGGGGAGGCGAGGAGGGTGTGAAGGGAGGGCAGGGACAAGGGGAAAAAATGAGAATCAAGACCTATTATGTAAATGTACAGAATCCCAATGATAAATGTAGCTGTATTGTATACCTAGATTGTACCAATAAACTCAATAAAAATAAAAAAAAGGAGAGAATACAGTGCAACAAAAATTCCCATTCCTAAATTATACTCTGTGTGTTTATGTGGTGTATGTGATTTTATAAGCACTAACATCAAATAATAAATGAGATATTATATATTAATTTTTTATTCTGAACTAATATGATATGTGGGAAAATTTTCCTAGGTTACCAATATCTTGTGTCTATTGAGCTGTATTTTCTTTGAGTATCGACTTCTTCATCTTTCAGTTAGTAGTTCTGATACTTGCCTAGTAAGGTTTGTCCTATGGATTCAGTGGGTCAATATAAGTCAAGTGCTAGCATAGGTTCTGGTACACGGTCAGCACTTTGTCATCTTCAGTCTGAAACATTTACTTCTCTTTTTCCACTGAAACTTATCAAAAGTTTACTTTAATCTGAGCATTGATTTAATTCTCATCATAGAATTCTTCTTGCAAATAATTAAAATCACATTTGTTATGCATCTTAAAGACACTTTTTATAGTTTGATTGCCAATAACCACCACCCTATTTTATCTCATTTAAGACTTGTTGATTGCAAGATGCAGCAGCTCAAGCTGGGCATGCAGGCACTGGACTATAATCTTAACTACACAGGAGGCTGAGGCAGGAGGATCACAAAGTTCCATGTCAGCATGGGCAATTTAGTGAGACTGTGTCTCAAAATTTAAATAAAAAGGGCTGGGGACATAGCTTAGTGGCAGAGCACTTACCTGTTATGTGGGAAGCTCTGAGTTAAAAAAGAAAAGAAAAAAGATGCAATGGGGCCTAGTAGAATGTCAGAATTTATGTTTTTGTCTAAAGGCTTATATTTCTTTGCTTCAGATGGCATGCTCTTGCTCTAGAATCTTAGGGCTCTTCATTGTGTCACTTTGGGACTCCTCATAAAGTTAAAGCACCTGTTTCACCGCTGAACTCTTCTTACTATGTATACTATCCTGGTTCAACTATTCCAAGAGGGCAGTTTTGTTTGCACTGAGCCTGGGCCTCATGTAGAGTCCTTTTGTGCTCTGGTCCTTACTCAAACTTTGTTGTATGGATGAGAGTATATTAAGTTGTCCACCTTGTGCTTCCTGCTTTGTGGATTAAGAAACAAGATATAAATTTGTCCTTTGCTTTAGAGGGCATATCCCAGCCTGGTCCTAATCATTGAATCTCTAAAACTTTAGTCATTTGGCTAGTTCCTAAAACTCTGTAGAGTTTATCTTTGCTGTTTACAGCATGTGAAACTTTCCAACACTTCCAACTTGCTAGACAGTTATTGTTCATGTTTTTTTTTTTTTAGCATGATGAAATTGTGGTAGAGCTATCCCCAAAAGAAGCTGAATATCTCCAAGAAATTTAACTATGTCATAGAATAAAGCTTTAGGATATTTATAAGGACCAGAAAATACCCAGCATCCAATAAAGTAAGTTTCACAATGATTGTCATCCAATTAAAAGTTAACAAGGATGAAGAAAACAGGAAAATTCTATTCATAATTAGTGGTAGAGGACATAATTAGTGGCAAGGACAATACAACAGTTACTATAACTGCAATCTAATGTTCAAGAAACTAGAGGAAAGATTAAACATGTTAAGGATATACATGGGTGATATAAAAACAAAACATTTAGAAATGAAAATTATAATGTCTGAAATAAATAGAGGGGAGTATGAGAAGACTAGTCATTGTGAAAGAAAATATATTAGTGAAGTCAGATTTGGCAATATAAACTACAAAATGAAACAGAGAAAAAAGATAAAAGAAAAAAGAAAAGAATAACATAACAGCTATGTGAAAATTTCAATCACACACACACACACACACACACACACCTACAGTTTTGGGATTTCAAGTAAGAAGGGATAAAAAAATTGAAGAAATAGTAGCCATAATATTTTCCTAATGTGATAGAAATTCTAAAGCCATAGTACCAAGAAGCCCAAGCACAAAGAATGTTAAAATGATTATACCAAAATCCGTGATAGTCAAATTGCCTAAAGTCCATGACAAAGCAGGAAAACACAAAAGCCAATCGGAAAATAAATACTGAGGTAAAGACAAGAGGATAGCAAGCTTGAGGCCAGGCTGATCAGCTTAATAAAACCTTTTCTCAAAAATAAAATAATAAAATAAGCTGGAGAATATTTTGGGGTTCAATCCTCAGTACCACAAAAGCAAAGCAATGTATATATATATAAAAGAAAACAAAAAATCAAAAGCAAAATAAAAACACAAAACTACCCTGTCCCCACCAAAAATACTATATACAAAGAAATAGCAATAAAATTGAAAGGTTTTTTTTGTTGGAATAAGGCAAGGTAAAAGACAGTAATGACTTTAAAATAATGAGAGAAAGAAAAAATTCAAACTTCGTCAAACTAGTGTTATTGAGACAAAACATTTTTCAAAAATAAATGTGAGATAAAACTTTTCACACAGTAGATCTGCCCTTAGAAATATCATTAAAAGTCCTTAAAGGTAAAAATAATTGTCATTATCATCTTATTCTTTTTAAAGATAATTTAATAAATTTCAAAGCAAAAAAGGCACTACATGATGAAATTGGTTTAAAAAGACAGCTCTGGGCTACTATTAAGAAACTCACAGTAAATAGAAGTAGATTTAAAGTAAAAGCCTAGAAACAAGAAGGTTGAAAGGAAACATATATCATGCTAAAACTAACCAAAAGTATATTTTAGAGCAGAGTATTACCAGAGATAAAGATGGTCATTTAATAATGGTGGAGGAATCAATCATTAGAGGAAATAGTGTATTTATACACATAATAATAGATGTTCAAAATATGTGAAGCAAAAACTAATAGAATTGTTATGGGAAATATATGTTTATAATTGTGGTTGAAAATTTCAATATCTGTGTTTCAAAAATTGGTAAAAAAAAGAAGATGAAAAATCAAATACATAAACCTAAACAATACCATTTATCAACTTAACCTATTTGACAATTATAAGCAACTACAACCAATAATAGCAGAATATGAATTCTTTTTAAGTGAACATGGAACATTGACCAAAAAAGCATAAGTAAGCATAGTCTTGAACATGCTTTAAAAGTTCAAATGAATTAAGCCATAGAAAGTATATTCTTTGGCACAATGAAAATAACTTTTCAGTATGAGAAAGTTACCTAAAAAGCTTGCAGATATTTGAAAATTCAAAAAAAAGTCTTTTAAACCTTTTAAGCCAAAGAAGAATAAAAAACAAACAAAAGTGAAGAGTATTTGCAATTAAAGGAATATGTAAACGTAACATCCATATTTGTGAGAAAAAGCTAAGGTAGTATATTAAGATGTTTGTAGGACTAAATGCTTATATAGGAAAAAAACCCAAATCTTGTCAGTATTTTCTCAGTCCACTGTATGAAACTAGAAAAAGAAGAGCAAAATAAATACCAAAGTGAGTAGTAGAGAGGAAATGATAAAAATAAAACTAAATGTCATTGAAATAGAAAGCAGAAAAGCAGTTGTGAAAGGAATATGAGAAGCCAGTACTTTAAGAAGATCAGTAAGATGTCTGAAGTTCTAGCCAGGTTGGTCAGGAAAAAAGAACACACAAAAGTCCCAAAGTCAAGTACACAAGAAGCTATATCACTACAGATATTAAAGTTGTCATAAATGAATATTATGAATATATTTATGGCTATACACTTAGGTGAAATGGAGAAATTCCTTGAGAGACAAATGCTACCAAAAGTTATTCAAGAACAAAAAGATAAGCTGAATAAAACTATGTCTATAAATGAAATATTTGTATAAAAACCACCAGGAAGAAAATAAAGTTTTCCCTCACCAGTGATTTTTATCAGTATGTGGAGAACCTAGCCTGTGCAATAAGGCAAGAATTTTTAAAAAGTATACAGTAAGGAAAAGATGAAATAAAACTGTTGTTGTAGGTGACATTGTCATCCATGTGGAAAATTCAATGGAATTGCAAATAAAATATAGTACTAACAGCTAGTTTAACAAGTTTTCAGGATAAAGAATAAATGTAAAATTGGTCATATTTTAAGTATTAACCTTAAATCAGAAGTTGACATGAAAACCGTGGTGGAGGACAGTTGCTCAACCGATAACAGGCAGGAGAGAGAGAAGGGAGGAGTTAGGAACAAGAATGAACCCTCTAGACCATATCCTTAGTGACCCACTTCTTTTGACCAGGCCTTGCCTCTTAATAGCACAGTTATCTATTTGGTGAATAAATTATTGATGAATGATCAGTGGACTAATTTATTGATGAATATAGCCCCTTCATGATCCAGTCACCTTCCAGAAGTGCCACCTGTAAATGCATGAGACTTTTGGGGGACATTTTAGATTTAAACCATACCACATCTATATGTAATGAAAACATAATTTATGAAAAATTAGAATATTCTCAGCAAATTGTTCCAGTTCACATTTTATATGCCATATTATGTAAAATATACAACTAATGAGTTCTTTTCTTTTGGCAAACAATGATTTTTAGCATGCTTTGTAACTGCAGTCCTAGCCACAATGTTTTATATAGAGTACACTAAGGCAAAGGCCTATTTGGTCTACTTTTAATATCCTTTTGTTTTGAGATATAATAATAAATGCTTATGTCTTTCCAGCATTAATTTCTATCTACATGGCAGACTTTTATTAAATTCAGCCAGTCCTATTTTCATTAAGCACTCTTACTTTGGTTGTGCACTGTCTCTGCTTGTGACTCATCAGAACAAGCACACAGTCAATTAACTATTTTATTAACTAGTTGAATACTTTTCTGGAGGTCCCTGTCTTTTCTTACCAGTTAAAAATGATCACGAGAGGGAAATAAATTGACTCCTTTCATCTATATAATGAAACATTTCAAACAAAGTTTCTGTGAGGAACCCAAAGACAATTATAAAATACCTGCCATGTATTTTGGAATGTAAAACTTGCTTGCAGTAGCATTGTTTTTGAATGAATCATACAGTCATACTGACCTTTATTGATGCACTTTTTCCAAACTTAAATATTCAATCCTGCTGCTTTAAAGATCTTTTCTTTTACAAGCCCTGAAGATTTATCAAGTAACAAAATAATGATTTGCCATCTGCAGATTACCTACATCAATAATTTAACAAGATCCTCAGTTGCTTCTGCCCAACCTCTCACCCCACCATATTGCCTGTGTTTGCAGTTTCAGCTATGCAAAGTACTGACATTAGACAACAGAAAATGTTATTTAACTGAAGGAAAGTTCAGTGTACCATCTGAGGCTTCTCAAGATATGGATTTCTACAACATACCACATGGCTTAATTTGACTCAGCATCTATGGCAAAGAATATAACTTGATATAATTTTTGTAGATAAACATTCTCCACATGAATCAGGGGGTTAAACCTAAGCTGACTCCTCTTCCAATTTTTTTGTTTAGATTTTGGTGTGCATCAGAATTATTTACACAGATACAGGAAATGTCTTTTTTTAAGGCTATCATTGGGATATATAGTATGCTAATGCAAGGAAATTGAAGTGCTTTGAAATATGCAGTATTCCTAATATCTCAAATGAAATGTCAATGAAAGGCTTTTCTATTTTCTTTTAAGAACAATTCTTATTGTCAATATTCTTCCAATATTTAAGATACTGGTTTACTCTGGGAGGCTAAGGCAAGAGGATTGCAAGTTTGATCTCTGCTTGGCAATTTAGCAACTTAGTGTGACCTTGCCTCAAAAAAGGAAGAAACTGGGGGTGTAGCACAGTGTGAAGATCCTTGGTTCAATCTCCAGTACTGCAAAAATTTTTTTAAAATGACACTAGTTTATTAGCCAGCATGGTGGTAGCCTGTAATTCTAACATTCTAGCAGGCTGACACAGGAGAATCATGTTTGACTTGGTGACTTAGTGAGACCTTGTCTCAAAATAAAAAATAAAAAGTGGCTGGGGATATAAATCTGTGTGAAGGTCCTGGATTCAATCCCCAGTACCAGAAAGCAAAAGCAAAATGAAAAACAAAACCAGTGTATGAAATAAGAACTCAAGATTAGGTCATGAAAGTCTAATACTTTTATCAACAAGCTGTGTTATCTTAGGCAACTATTGTTCCTTTTGGGACTGTTTTCTCATTTTTATTTCAGAACAACTTCTATAAGATCCATTTAGAGTTAACGTGGAGGTTCTAATGATGCTTGTAATACTAATTGCCATTCTTCATTGAGTTTTGATGTTACAGGTACCTTATGGAACTTTCCTTATCTAGAATCATCACTGGAGCTTGTTAAAATTAGTATCATTATCCGCATTTTCCATTTAGAGAGCTATAAGAACTTTAGGCAGTCTGCTTAGGGTCACTGAAGTGTGGCAGAGTTGGAATCAATCCTGCCACACATTGTGTCATTCTCCTCCCACTCTTCCATACTGCTTCTCCATGATGTCATGTCTGGGAATGTGCAGCAGAAAAGGCAAAGCACTAGACAGGTGCACAGGGGTATCACAGCCATTATAGTGATTAATAGTCATCATGAAATGTAGGACCTGACACCCAGAGGTGATGTTACCCTTTCCTTGAATGGGAGTTTCACTATTCCATTAGACAGATAATTATAGTGAGATTTTTTCAAAGGCAAATTTTTGCCATAGCCTTTATGCATGGCCTTGCTGGCTCTCCAGGAGAAGCAAAAAATAATGCTGATTGATTTCCCTTTGCCACTTGCTTCAAGTGGTTCCCATTTTATTGCCCTTCCCAATTGTTCCTTTATTGTCATTCAGAGCTGCTGATATTTTAGCCTCTAAACAGACTGAACAGTTGTGTTCTTCAGTAAGTTCAAAATGTCTGCATAGCATAGGAAAAAAACACCATCTTTTCTAAAAGCTGGTTTGGTGGTTCTCTTTAAAGAGCTTTCCCTTCCTTTATATTCCAGTTGATAATGATCTGTCCGTTCCCTCTGTCTTTCTCCTTAAAATACTTTTAATGGATGGAGATTCTCAGAGATTTCTGTGACCAGACTAAACTATCACAATAACACAAGAGCTGTGAATTTGAATAATTATATTCTTTACTGTAGCTTATATATGGATTCCAAAGCCTATGTGGAAAAAAAAAATCCATCTTGTAAAGTGCACACATGCTATTCCATGGCAATGAAGAAGGATCACACAGAAGGTTTTAAAAATGGCTTATACAGTGTACTGATGTTACCTGAGGTTAAGAAATTTTCCAACCCTGATTTGCATCCCTCAGGTCTGCACAATATTTTCTGTACTCTTGTAATAGTGCACCATCCTAAGGAAGGTGCGGATACTTATTTATCTGGTTGATTGCTTCTCCTGAAGACTCTTTACATCAACTCTGGATACTTTATTCATTTTTTTTTTTATGATACTTCTTGCTCCTGTGAAGCCAAGAAAGTACATTTATATTTTTTTCAGCTTTAATTGAGTTTATTGGAACATTTTAGGGATACAGTACAGTTACATTCATTGTTGGGATCTTGTACCTCTACATGACAAGTCTTGAGTCTCATTTTTTCCCTATACCCCTGCCCTCCCTTCACCCCCTCCTCCCCTCCCCATCTACAAACACTTTATTTTCATCTTTTCATTCTCTCACATTTTTTTCTTTTCCCTTTTTACTCTTCCCCTACCCAGCCCACCTTCCCTACACCTTTAGCTCCTTTCTTCCCATTTCTAAATGTAAGTAATCTTATTAGAATCTTATGCATTG
>NW_022900944.1:24306492-24319981 GCF_012274545.1 Fukomys damarensis
TGTTGCAGCTTTCACACCAGGGAAACTATTTGGTATTTACACATGTGTAACTTATACATTTATATTTTATCAAGTATATTCTGTGGTCCAGGAATTAGATATTGAAAGAAATGATTAAACTGAGTGTTGATTTGGACAGCTCTCTCTTATTCACACTAATTACCATTATATATTTGATTAGTTTTTATTAAACTGAATTGGTAGGCTACATCTCACTACAATGGCCCCCAAATGCACTATATCATGTGAAAGGTACATTTAAGGTTAAAACAAGGAAACTATTGGGGTGGTGAGAAGCAAATTTAAAACCCTTAGTTCCCAGGGCAGCAGTGTTCAGAGGTGGGGCTTTTGAAAGATGATTGGCTTCTAGGGCTTTAATGTCATTAGTACGTCAATTCATTGATGGATTTATGATTTGATGGCATTACTGGGAAGTGACAGAGACTTTGGAGATGGAATCCAGCTGAAGGTAGTGGTTTATGGGGGTATGCCCTTAGGGACTGTATCCTTACCTCAGCCCTTTCCTTTCTGGATTGTTGTGTCTGCTTTCTGGCCTCCCCCATGAGGTGATCCCTCTTCTTTGCCATCCGCTCACTGCTATGTTGTTTTTTACTTCAAGCCCAGAAACAATGGAGCCAAGTGACCATATAGTGATACTTCTGAATTCATGAGCCATAATACATACTTTCTCCTTTACACTGATTTTTCTCAGGCATTTTGTTGCAATGCCAAAAGCTGCCTGACATAGCAGTTATCAAGAGGGAGTACCAGATTTCTAGTTATAGTCATCAGAGAGATAGAACTGAGAAAAACCAAATGAAAATGTAGGAAAAGATGATGCAAATATCCATTCATGTATATGTGGCAGATACTAATATTAAAACATAGTATGGCATATTGGTAGATATTTGAGTTGGGGGTGTAGATTTTAGAAGTGTTGCTTAAGGCTTTAGGCAATGTGTGATATGTACATTCCTAGGACTGTCTGTAATCTGGAGATAGTGGAATAGAAAAACCTATGAAAAATAGAAAGGAAAAATAGTCTTTCAATACAAGAAGAATGAGGAGAATTGAAAATGGTAAAAACTCCTACAAGCTATATAATTAACTCACGTATCTGCAACTGTGTTGACTCCTTGAGGGCAGCTTTAACTGCCTACAAGATATCTAATTAACTTACCTATCTGTAATATCCCCCCCACCCCAAAGAAGTACCCCTAACTGCTGTGAGGGGCAAAGGGTGAAGACAGCTCTGGCCACTTCCAGCTGAAGAGGGTTGTAGTTGTGATCTGCAGTTAGAGTCACTCTACAGAGAGCCTAACTAAAGGCCTTTGGCAGGCACCTGACATTGTCATCTTGGTAGCTGTATAGCTTTTAAGCCTGGAGGAAAGACAAAAAAAGTGAAGAATGCATGGGACAAATTATAAGGTCAGCAGGATTGCCATGAGTATAGCCCACAAAGAGGTTAAGGAGAAGGCCCAGGGGATTTCAGAATCCAACATAGAAGTCATTTTGTACAGTTTAGCAGTTATGAGCTATTTTCAAGGTTGATCTTGTGGATCCCAGTAAAAGAAGTCTAGCACATTTGCCATTGGTTCCATTTGTATGACCGCTTGGAGTTTGGCAGTTTCTAAGCAAGAATAAATAAAGCTTTTAAGAAATTAGAGTATGTGTAATCTAAGCATGAGCACACTAGAATGAAAGGACAAATTGGAGAGAAAGTCACACTTAGAAATTGAAATACTGATTGAACCTGCTGGTCTTAGATTCTTTCATTGATAGAGGTTATCTATATGTCTATACGTTGACATAAGCCTCTCTAGTTTTAGCTGTAGGCAGTTATACAGGGCTGCCCTCAAGAAGCTCACACAGCAAGGAGCCAAGGAGAGGACAATCAGGACACATTCACTCAAAGCCAGAATTGTAAAAAGGGAGAAACTACTATATCTTTGGGCTTCCCCTGGGGATAAATAGCAGTGATTGATATTCTAAATATGTTTCAGTCACCTGGGTGGGGGTCCAAGGTCTTAACCCAGCCTTTCCTGGAAATATCCCTGACCCCTACCCTTACTGAAAATCCTTGTAATAATTCAAGGGATAATTTGTTCAGACATATCTATTTTCATTGAGTACCACCCTGCCTATCCACACATGTTCCTTCCAAAGTGAATGGACATCCATCCAGCCATAGTGATAGGCTGAGGTAAAAACAAGATAGACCTAGGGCAGCCAAGCTGAGATTTTATTATCATTATTGAAACAAAACTTTCTTTACAATCGAGGAATCATATTTACCACCTCCTGTGACCTTCAACCAGGGAGGAGGAAGATGTCGACCTCGATGAGTGGCCCAAGGGTCATCACAGAGTACATCCCTTTCTAAATGTGAAGCTCTGTGCTCACAGAGGGGTCGGTTTTGCTGAATTGGTAGGATTCTTTTCATGTGGGCCAAATACAAAATGCTTAGGCAGCTGAAATATAGCTATTGTCTTTGTACCCTTTCAATTAAAAATGTCTGGTTGACCTCTAAATTCTAGGTTCATGCCTTATAAGGCCTTATCATTCACATCAATGAAGATGGAATGTAAACAGCAGTTGGCATTAAATGATTTGAATGTGTTAAAAATTAATCCTCATATCTCTTTATGAGGCAAGATATCTTTGGTAGCTTATTTGCTCTGTCCAAAGATACATTTTGATTGATGCTATATTTACCCACATATTCTGGGTTGATGGTGGTGTTTCTGTTGGAGAAATTGTCAACTACACATGGGAAAGATGACAGTAAGCTTTTTTAGTATTGAAGTTTGAACATTATGCTGTCTATCCAAAAATGATAAACTACTTTATATCTGATTCTTCTAAGGTTCTACAAATTATGGCAAGGCCAAAAGTGATTTATGTTATCTTACTTAAAATATTTGATCAAATGGAGTAAGTACAGGGAATTGCCATAAAATAGCTGGAAAAATTAGGGACAGAAGCTCTAGAGGAATTCATTTAGAAAAAAATATAACTTCCTTAGAGGAGAAAAAAATGCAATATTTTATAAAATATTCCTCAAGGCACTGATTATTTTAAAGTATGGGCATAGAGAATTAATGGCCAAATAAGTGGGGGACACATGGTCCAGTAAAATTCCTCCCATAGACACAACCCCAAAGGGAAGGTCCACGTTTATCATTGCTGGTTTTAGTAATTACCCCCAAACACTTACCTAATACATCTTTAAAGAAACACTGATTGACATCTTGTGGACTAATCTAGAGCTCTGTTGAACACATATTGATGATTGTGTAGACTAAAAAAGGCTTTAGTTTGTAGTCAGTAGAAAGTAGGAAGCTACTGCCCTTGATTATCAATCACAACATTCTTCAATACTGTTCTTGGAAACCTTTCAGTGTCAAAGTTTTCTCACTTTGATCTCCATTTGATCCAGTACTAAACATGGGTCCTCCATTGGTAAGGACTCCAAAAAAGAAAATCAAGATGGAACACATATCCTCTATGAACCAAAAATTATTAAAACCTGATTTCAAACTAATTTATACTGATTTGTTGTTAAAGTCATAGCTTTAAATTTTGTAAAACTTCGATTTTTTAAAATAAAATATAAATTCTAAACTTGTGTATACATTTTTACATATTTAAAATGCCATGGTCATGTTTAGTTTTAACATTTTAAGAAGGCTCAGATACCTTCTTGACCCAGAAAGAGGTAAAATTACAGAAAAATTGATTAGCCATTATGTGACTATCTTTTGCTAAGTGTATGCTGGCAGGAAGAAAGGGATATAGAGTCACTGGGATGATGGGCACCTATGGTAAAATGCTAAGTCAATGCTTCTGGTGGCAGAGATTACAGGAGAGAGTAAAAAACGTTTACAGTCAGACTCATCTGCTATTTGGAATGGTGAGCCTATGTGCATGTTGCTGCATTGCTCTGAGTATCATTTTCTCCATTTATGAAGCAAGGACACCATTGCCTACCTTAAAGTGTTGTTGGGAAGAGTAGGAATTAGAGAATGTAGGTTAGGTGCTTGGCATTTATAGGTACTCATCAAACACTGGTTACTTTTTAATGTTTTTTCTCTATAGGAGTGACACTCAAATAGCAATTTTGCACCCCTGAAGGCACTTGGTAAGATCTGAAGACACCTTTGGTTATCACACTGAGAAATGTTACTCATTTCTGGTGGACAGAGGCCAGAGATACTGCTAAACATCCTACATTACACAAACTAGTGCCTAGGATAAATAATTAAATAATTCAAAATGTCAGCAGATTGAGAAATCCTGCCCCATAGCACAGTGCTCTAGGCTCTGTCTTGCCTCCCCTAGAGCCATGTTTAGTTATTTCAGCACAGATCAGTGAAAGTACAGACACATTCTAAGCTGAGATAAATAACATGTTGGAGACCAGAAGCATTAAAAAAGATGAAAGTTTAAATTCTGAATACTGTATTCACGTTAATCATAGGAAATTAGCAGTAATGAATGCACTCTGTTACTTATAACCTCAAGTTAATAACAAGAAATTCCAAGAAAAGAACAAAGAGACTAGAAATATTCTGCAGATCTAGAAAGGTAAAAATGTTGAATTATCTCTTTCCCTTTTTGATTATTAAATTGATTTATTTCCCTATGGAAGAGAGAAATACAGCAGGTGATAATAAGGAAAAGATCTAAAATGTTTCATATCTAAGCTCTGCTTTTGTTTCTCAAGAAAATCTGGGATTCTATGTCAAATCCATGTTGTGGAACTTGTGGGACATTTTAGCTTCCAACACAGATATATTCCTAACAATACGCTTTCAGATGCCATGTCCCCTACCCCAAAAGAAATGATCAAGGGATAAGAAAGAAGGAATATGTGTGCACTTACATATGTTTGATTTCTGCTCCACGCATACATGCATTTTTGCTTGGAAACACATATATAATATATATATATAATATATACACATATACACATATGTAATACATATACATATATATACACACACAAATATATACACATATAATATATATACATATATATGTGTGTATATATATACATATATATATATATTTGTATATATATATTATTTAAGTTGTCTGCAGCTCACTTCACCAATAATTTGAAACAGTGAAGCAGGACAGGTTTTTTTTTTTATTATGGTCAGTTACAAGCAAGAATAGAGAGGATACCTGTGAGCCGTGTCCTATTTCCCTATAATACAGTGCCAGCAAGTCAGCAAAATAGAATATTGGTTTCTTCTTAGAGTTTAGAACTTCATAAAAAGTTGGAAAGAAACTAAAGTAAGAATACAGGTAAAAGATAGAGACTAAAGTATTTAATAGGTAAGCATTACTCATGAGGAAGTGCTTCTTTTGAAAATGGATAGATATATAGAGATGCCCTTAAGTAACTGACACATGAAATGGAAAACAAATGTAGGTGTTTTGAGCAGAATAAGAAGATAGCAGGATCTAGCAAGCCCATTTTCACTCAGTTCCTGATATTTTAATGCACACTGGCCCATGATCAGTTAGGGTCCTACAAACCTGGTGCGCAAGTAACTTCAAAATGAGCATCACTGGCATTTTCCACCTATAGTAAGAAACTAGTGCCCTGCTTATTTAGATTTCAATATTTTAAAACCAGGTTTTATCTTGATCTTTCATTTGCTTATTAGGGCTGATACTCCAGTGAATGGAAATATCTCATTTGAGCCCTTGATATGGCAATCTCAGTTTACTCTAATATTAGTCTTCAATGCTGTAGCTGGGGTAACTTGAAAAAAAAAAACAAAACACTCTTCCAATGTGTCATTTTATGAATCTGTGAAACGGGTTATTATTAGTAGTGGTGGCAATCCCATGGAGTGGTTATGGATATTAAATGTGAAAGTCTGAGAATAGTGTCTGGAATGTACAAGGGATGATCAAAATATGCCATGTTACTTTTTTTTTTGGTGCGGGGCCTTGCACTTGGGACCTTGTGCTTGTGAGGCATGTGGCAGGTGGTGGCACCACTGAGCTAAATCCCTGGCCCACCATGAATGTTTAAATTAAAAACATTATCATAGTAAAAGGCACATTGTCATTAACCTCCCTCAATTACTCTTCCTTATTTCAAAGATACTTATCTCATTGTTGTCATTACTTTCTGAAGCTATTCTGGAAATGTTCTTTTGTGAATGTCTTTATGAAGTGTGATAAAAAATACTGAGAGTGCTGCTGTTGAATGCCATCCAATACTATAAAGTGTCCTCATCTTCCTCACTCAGTGGATCTAGCACTGTGTGACTTCTGGCTCTTTCCCAAAATCAAACTGACCATGAAAGGTATGTTTTGAGTGAACCATGATAGCACAACTAAACACACCATAAAAGAGGACTTTCACAATTACTCCAGAAAGTGGCCAGAGTGTGTTTGAAATGAGGGGGAGTGTTTGAGGGAGAGTTAATGGCAATATTTCTTTTACTGTGATAAAATTTTAAATTTAAACATTTACTGTACTTTTGATTATATCTTATATGACTAACTTCACATTTTTCATTATTAATATTTTAATATCATTAAAATGTACAACTTTTAGTTAGCTCTCTATAAAGGACAATGTTGTCCAAACATTTATTGCTATGCTATGATATCCTATACGATTTCCTAAGCCTTGAAATTAGAAAGATAGAACAGTCTCTGTTGTCAAGGAGCTTACAGCTAGGGAAAGCGGCTGGGATCATAGCCTTATCTTGCTCGTGCCAGGTAGCTCTCGTATCAAGGGTACTGAGGAAGGATTATTTTGTGGTGGACCTGAACCAGGTCGTGCCACTCAGATAGACATCAGCCAAGAAGAGTGGGTTAGGTAGGGTGTAACATTGTGGTGGAGGGGACAGCATGAAGAAAAGCCTAGAAGATATCTACAGGAGTCCTAACCTGCCATCATTCGATGTATTTCAGCCTCAGTTAATTGTGAATAAACACAGTAAACACTCCTTTCTTAACTTGAAATGGATGATATCACTCTCAATTTTTATCATGTCATAAATTGTTATTATCATAGTCTTACAGATGTGGAAATGAGACACAGAAAACATAAGCTTAATGCCTGAGGGCTCAAAGCTATTGAGTGTCAGTCAATAGTGGCAGTCACCTATCCAGTCTAGCGCCGGTCCTCTTGTAGCCTACTTGATGAATATAAAACATTGTGATTAACTAATTGCTCCAAGGTTTTTAGCAGCAACTGCAGAAATCTCAGTTCTTTCTGGCACCAGTGATCATTTGTGAGGGAGAGCTTGGAGGTTTGGTGCAGTGAGAGTTTGTTCGTCTATTGAGCAGCTGACAGACCAGGGCTTTTCTATACTTTGCAGGCAGGATGAAGAGTCCACTGAGAGTCTATGAAGCACTCACACCAGCTAGACTCCAATAAAGACTGTGAAAAATGTTGGAGGGTCTGCTAGTCTTTATCAGCCATGAATTTATTGTCATACTTTGTGACACCCCTGAAATCCACAGCTGGTGAAACTGACCTGTGCAAATAGGTCAACACCGCACACATATGGTAGAGCAGACACCTCTATGATCCAAGGATGCATTCTTTCTGCATTTCTCTAGGCTAATGTTGAAAGATTTGGCAAATAAAAGTATAAGACACTCAATTATATCTGAATTTCAGATAAAAAGACTTATTTGCTTTGGTAATTGCAAATCCCATGCGATGTTTGTGATATAGTTGTCCTAGAAAATGTTATGTTAATTCTCTGAGATTCAGGTTTAACTGGGCCTCCTGATTTGGGTAGTTCTGACCTAAGATTGAGGAGACACAGAACAGATGTTGTTTAAAAAGAATTCAAAGATGGCTCAACAATTTGAGCCAAAGTAGTGGACAGTCAGGAAGTATTTACTTCACGGGTATTTTTGGATTTGGCGCTCCATGGATAGAGTTCCCTCCCCAGAACAGCTTGCAGTCCATTTACAGAGAATGTGACCAGGGCCGGTGTAGGTTGTAGCAACAGAACATTATAGAGTGCTTTCCCACACCTGGGGTCAACTGGCTTCTACCTGGGCTCATTCACTGGGACAGTGATTAGACATCAGGCTCCTGGAGGAAGGGTAAACCCACAGAGGGGCTCCTTCTTCCCTACTGGCTTGAATCATACCTTCTTTGTGTCTCCAGCTACCTTCAGAAGCTTATGATGCACCAGGGTCCCTTGGTCTGACCTACAGGGCAGGTAACTGATTACCCTCAGAAAAGCTTCTCTTTTGTGCACCACCCAGCCCTGCTTGGCCTTTCAGCTCTTCCTTTACCCATTGCAGCTGTCTTCGTCAGATGCTCTCTGTTTTGAACATTCTGCTTTAGAGCGGTCTCTTTTCTTAATTGCACTTTCAACTTAGAGTATTATAATTATGACATGGACTAGAGGGTTGGGATTGGTGGTGGTTGGTTTCCTTAACAAGGAGTGAGTGGAATCTTGACCTTAGATCCTATAATAATCATGTAAGCCATGATCCTAATAATAGTTCATATTTATTCATCTTAGATTATTCCTAAATATGCTAAGTACTACATTTGTGATGGCTCATTTTGTGTGCCAACTGTATTGTGTGACAAGATGCTCATATGTTTGGTTAAACATTATTCTGGGTGAGAATGTTTCTGGATGAGATTATAATATGAATCAATGGACCCAATGAGGATCACCATCCCTATTGGAGATAGGTCTCCTCTAGCAAAGTTCTAAACAGAACAACAACAACAAAAAAGAGTAAAAGAATTTTGAATTTTGTCTGCCTGACTGCCTTCAGACTGGGACATTGTTATTTGTTTATTTTTCTGTGTTCAGCCTTTTGAACTCCATCATAATCTTCCCTGGTTCTTAGGCCTTTGGATTTGGACTGGATCTCTGCCTGTGGCTCATCTGGATCTCCAGGTTGCCAAATGCACATCTTGGGATGCAGCGGCCTCCATTAACTGTGTGGGCCAATTTCTGATGCTAAAACTCCCTCACTGAATGAACCTATCTATGTATAAATTTTTCATGATTCTGTTTCTCTGGAGAATCCAAATATGGTGTTTCTTACATATCACTGAATCCTCGCAGATCATCCTCTAAAATGAAATATTTATCCCCAGTTTACAATTGAGAAAAATGAGGCTTGGGAAAGATAAGACACTTGTCTAAGATCAAGCAGAAATAATGTAGACACAGGGTTTCCTGGCTGAACAGGTTTTTCTAAATAACTTGTATGGGAATGAGTCATATACAGAAAAAAAAAACCAGCTGGTAGAATGCTAAGTAAACTACTGCTACATAAAGATGGGCTCTCACTTCAGCATGCATTCCTCTCCCCTTCCTTGTCCAAACTCTGTCCCCCACTTCTCCCCTGTTCTAGCCCCCACCCTCTTGTTCACTCCTCTCCCTTCCTGCTCAGCTCGGTAGGTTTAGGGTAAAACTGGGGTACTTGAGAAGAGAACACAGAGAGGAGCAGAATCACTCAGGATGGCTAGATTACCTTGTACTTGAATTGTCCTACACCTTGGAATACAAGCATGACTGCAGTGTCTTAGAAATACTGATGCTCCCATATCTGTTGGAAAAAAGTAATTAGCATGGTTTCTAATGACATCACTCAAGGGGATCACAGAATCAAAACTATTTTTCTTTTTCTTCCCATTAATATTCATTTTTTGGTTCTCAATTTGGATTGAATTTTGAAAGAAAAATATATTTTGCCAATCCAATCATATATTTATATTATTTTAGAAACATTTACTAAACATCTACTATTTTAAAAGCTCTGGATACACTGCATTTTTCCATAGTGTTGAGTTTGGAGACACAAGGATTCTATAATTCAGTCCTTACCATGACACATTCAAGCCCATGGCGCTGACATCCTCCCAATTCCCTTTGGCCACCCAATTAAATAGGTCAGGTAGTAAAGTTTGATCACACATTAAAAGATTCTGTCCTTTTTCAAGGCCTTATGAAAGATTTAGTATGTCTTTCTAAACGAACTAGGGAGCCATCCTTTGAAGCATCTGCTAAAAGTCGGAATGCTACCTGTCAAACACTAGAAGGAAATGGTAATGTGAAGATTAAAAATAGTATGGTCTAAAGGAAATAAAAATGTTGCAGTAGCAGAAAGACTTTGTTAAGAGGTATAGATCATACAGATAGATCTTGCTTATGAACTAAATAAAAATAAGAACAATAAGTCCAACACCATGCATAATTATAGTGTATCCACTACTGTGTTGTTTTTTCTTATCCTGTAAATATTTTATTTATATTTATTTATTATTTGTAGCCTGCTAAAATAAAGTGCCATTCTTAGTGTCTTCTAGATAATAATTCATAGAGAAAAAGAAAAGCTTGACTTAATGTATGTCTCATCTCTTTTGTAAAAATATATAGCCTACATGCATATAATTTATAATCTATCCATTGAGTTTAAAAAGGGAATAAGGGAAAAATATGAAAAAATAAAAAATGGAAATAAAGTATGTGTAAAAAGGGAAGGGAGGAAGGGTGAAGGGAGGGCAGGGACAAGGGGAAAAAATGAGAACCAAGACCTGTCATGTAAAGGTACAAGATCCTAATGATGAATGTAATTGTACTGTATACCTATAATATACCAATGAACTCAAAGAGAGAGAGAGAGAGAGAGAGAGAGAGAGAGAGAGAGACAGAGAGAGAGAAAGGAGTCTGTATGCATAGTCCTTATTATGAATTAAACAGAAAAGATATGTACAGGAAGATGCTTATTACCCAGAGCCTGTCCTCGAGGAAGTTCTTATCTGTTGGTAAAGATACTTTTACAGGTAGCATAAACAGGATGCACTGTGTGCAGTGATAAAGGTGTGTGTGTGTGTGTGTGCGTGTGTGTGTGTGTGTGTGTGTGTGTGTGATGGTGACACACAGAAAAATAACTTACTCCTAATTCTTCTGCAGAAGGATAGGGAGGCCTTTCTTCTGTTTGATATTATTCCTGGATCTTCAAAGATGAAGACTAATTAACCATATAAGGAGGGGCATTTTGGGAAAGTCATTTCTTAAGGTGAAGTGTGAAGCAGCAGAGTTTTGTTTTCATATTTAGGTGCTGAAGGTAATTTGTAGATTAGGATGTGGTGAGAGATTACATTGAAAAGAGGCCAACAAGAAACCAGATAGAAGACAACTGTGAATGGGACAGTGCTGAATCAATCGGGCCTCACTATATTGCTTTTAAGAAACATTACTTGCATGATGTATATCTATTTTTTGAAATGACTGCTTTAATATTGTGAGTAGAGAAGAAATTTTTTCAGCACAAGAAGGCCAGGAAGGCTGGTCAGTGAGCTACAGTATTAACTGGCATGAGATGTGATAAGTACCCAAATAGCAGGGGTGACAGGGAGAAGACCAATAATAATGTCTTTTGGTAGTATATTAGATTCCTAATTCAGATCAGTAAATTGACAACTCTTAACAAACAGTAATCCAGCCTTCCCCAAAGGTCCCTGCACTCCATTTTCCTATTCTGATGCTCATTTAATATCTCCAAATTTAATATCTCCAAATGTAAGCCCTTGTTTCCTAAAGTAGAGTCTGCAGGCTGGCAACAGTGACATGTTGACAGTGACATTAGGCTAGCTAGTCAGAAATGTGTACTCAGCATCCATTCCAGACCTACTAAATCAGAATTTGAATTGTAGCACAATCCTCAGGTGAATCATGTGTGTGGTTTGAAGTTTGATACATGAAATTGAAAACCTACTCAGATTAACTCAGGTGTTTTTAAGTATTATTGATTGCAGCTCATTGACAATAAAAACAAATACAAAAACTCAGAAATACATAGAAGATTAGATCAATTGCAAAACAATTAAAAGTGCTAAAAGCTCTAAAAAACAGCTATTGACTGAATAAAGCAAATAACAGAATGTCAGAGTTAATTATCACTTCAAATGAGAAAAGAATAGGTATTTATTTGCTTATTTATTTTGTCTGTTTTATCTTCTGGGAGGTTAAGTGCTTGTGTTTTAATATTTAAATCCATTTGATTTTAGTTTAGTACATGGTGAGAGATATGGGTATAGATTCAATCTTTTGCATGTTGACAGGGAGTTTTCTCAGTTACCATTTGCTAAAGAGGCTGTTTCTCTTCAAGTGTATGTTTTTGGCCTCTTTGCCAAAGATTATATGGCTGAATGTGTCTAGGTTGTTTCTGCGTCCTCTATTTGGTTCCATTGATCCATATGACTATTTTTTGTTTTGTTCTTTTGGTACTGAGGATCCAACTCAGGACCTTGTGCTTGTGAGGTAGGCAGGAGAACCACTGAGCTAAATCCCCAGCCCTCCATGACTGTTTCTGTGCTGATACTGTGCTGTTTTCTTTTTTTTTTCAATTGCTATAGCTTTGTTATATAATTTGAAGTCAGGTATTGTGATCCTCCTGCTCTGCTCTTGTCTAGGGTTGCTTTTGCTATTCTGGGTCTCTTCTGTTTTCATTTGAATTTTAGGATTGTTTTCTCTAGTTCTGTGAGGAATGCTATTGGTATTTTGATTGAGATTGCATGAAATCTATATGGCAGTTTTGGAATTATGGCCATTTTGACAATATAGGTTCTACCTGTCCAGGAACAGGAGATATTCCATTTTTCTGATGTTTTCTTCACTCTCCTTTTTTTTTTCAGAGTACCTTGGTTTTCATTGAAAAAGTCTTTTACTTCCTTGGTTAGGTTAATTTCTACGTATTTAATTTTGCTTAATGCTATTGTGAATGGTATTGCTTTCCTAATTCCTTTCTCAGTGAGTTCATTATTGGTGTATATGAATGCTATTGATTTTTGTGTGTTGAAAATATTGCATCTATTAAAGAGTAAAATATGTTTTGAGATGCACATACATTGTGAAATCAAGTTAATTAACATCCTTCACCTCATATAGTTGTTCTTAATTTAGTCATTTCAGGAACATTTTATAATAGCAGAAGTCAAAAAATAAACAGGAGGAAAATGTTCTGAACACCTCATTCTCAAAGACAGATTTAAAGCAGTTAACTGAACACTGTTCTCGATGATTTAGTGATATAGACACTAATTGTTTTTCAAAATAAAAAAATTCTAATACTGAGTGATACTCGTCTCTGAGTCTGGTTTAATTCACTTACCTTAAGGATCTCCAGTTCCATCTATTTTTCTTCAAGTGACATAATTTTATTCTTCTTTACAGCTGAATTTTACATATATATATATATTTATGTACACATATATATGTATATAAATAAATATATATATTTATGTACATTTTTAAATTTTTTGTCCCTTCTTCTGTTAATGGGCACCTAGGATTTTTTCTTTAACTTGGCTATTGTGAATTGTGCTATAATAAACATGGGTATGAAAATCTCCTTATAGTAAATTGACTTTAGTTGCTTTGGGTATGATGGAGTGATGTAGTTGGATCATATGATAGCTCTACTTTAAATTTTTTTTTTTTTTTTTTTTTTTTTTTTTTTT
>NW_022900944.1:24320003-24325881 GCF_012274545.1 Fukomys damarensis
TTTTTTTTTTTTTTTTTTTTTTTTTGGTACCAAGGATAGAACTCGGTTCCTTGCTCTTGCAAGGTAGGTGGCAGAACCACTGAGCTAAATGCCCAGCCCCTCATTTTTTGAGACTGATTTCCACAGGAGCTCTACTAATTTACATTCCCACTAGCAGTAAAGAAGTGTTCATTTTCCCCCATATCCTCACCTCATTTATTGTATTTTTTAATTCTTGATGATAGGTATCGGACTTGGGTGAGATGGTTTCTCAATGTAGCTTTGATTAGCATTTCAGTTACAGCTGAAGATGTTAAACATTTTTTATGTACTTATTTGTACTTCTTTTGAGAAGTATCTGTTCAATTTCTTCATTATTGGTTAGGTTATTTGATATTTTGGTGTTTTGGAATTCTTTATATATTCTTGGTTTTAATACTCTGTCCAAAAAGTGGCTGGCAAAGGTTTTTTTCCCCAAGTGTATAGGCTGTCTTCACTCTATTGGTTATTTCCCTTGCTATGCAGAAACTCTCAAATTTGATGCAATTCCATTATTTGATTCTATTATTTCCTATGTTATAATTGCCCTGTTTAGGAAGATTTGCCTGTGCCTATGGCTTCAAATGTTTTCCCTATGTTTTCTTCTAGTAAATTCAACATTTCAGGTCTTTTACCTAGGTATTTGATATACTTTAAGTTGATTTTTGTATAGGGTGTGAGACAGTGATCTATTTTCACTCTTCTACATACATATATCCAGTTTTCTTGTCACTATTCGTTAATGAAGCTATTTCTTTTAAACATAGGTTCTTGGTTTCTTTTTCAAGAATCCAATTGTTGTGTAGCTGCAGTGATTTGTTTCTGGGTTTTCTATTCAGTTCCATTGGTCTATATATCTATTTTTTTGTACAAATACCATGCTGTTTTTGTTACCATGGCTTTGTAGTATAATTTGAAATTTGGATATTGTGATAATTTCAGCCTTGCCCCCCCCCCCGGTTGCTTTAGCTATTCTGGGTATTTTTTGTTTCCATATGAATTTTTTTTTTAGCTTTAACTGAGTTATTGGTACATTTTAGGGATACAGTACAGTTACATTCATTGTTGGGATCTTGTACTTCTACATGACAAGTCTTGATTCTCATTTTTTCCCCTTACCTCTGCCCTCCCTTCACCCCCTCCTCCCCTCTCCATCTACAAACACTTTATTTACATCTTTTCATTCTCTCACATTTTTTTCTTTTCTGTTTTTACTCTTTCCCTATCCATCCCACCTTCCCTACACCTTTAGCTCCTTTCTTCCCATTTCTAAATGTCAGTAATCTTATTAGGATCTTATATATTATTGTAGATTATTCACACCAGGGAAACTATTCAGTATTTACACATGTGTGACTTATTTATTTCACTTAGGAGTATATCTTCAATATGTATCCATTTTCCTATTGCATATGAACTTTAGAATTGTTTTTTTCTCATTTGGCTAAGAATACCATTGGAATTTTGATGGAGATTGCATTGAATCTGTGGATTGCTTTGGTAAATCACTATTTTAATAATATTGATTCTGCTAATGGATGACATGGGCAATCTTTCTGTCTTCCAGTGTCATCTTCAATTTCTTTGTGTTCTGCAGTTGTCATTGTAAGGGTCTTTTATTTCCATGTTTAGATTGACTGCTGGGTGTTTTATTTTTTGAAGCTATTGTGAATTGTTTTTCTGATTTCTTTCTCAGCTTGTTCATAATTTTGCTTCTTCTTTTAACCTTGTTATATATTGCTGTATCTAGCTCAGAAGGCATACACAACATTCTGACTAATCTTTCACATATATGATCTTAAGGTTAAGTCTTTTAGAACAGAAGAATACTCTGAATTCAAAATTTAGATGGAGTTTCAAAGTATGAAAGTAATGATAGTAGTGGAAATATGTTGTAGCTCTGTCAGAAAATCCCATGGGTAATTACTGTTTGTTAACTATGTTTGTATGTGGTGGATTGAATTGTTCTAAAGTTGCTCTTTTGTGAAACAGGACTACAGAGCCCCACTCACTGCCTTGGTAGTTTTGTTCTGTGAGGAAAATGTATTTTCTTATTCCATGCCTAGGCTTTGTCATGTGACTTGCTTTGGCCTATAAAATATGAGTTGAAGTGATATATGCCAGTCCAGCCAGAAACTTCAAAGTCTTTCACAGGAAAGATTATTACATTCTCTTTATTCTCTACCTGTGTTACTACATGACTCAAATGTAGTTGTTCCTTCACCCTAGAATTTAGACAATGGCAGAAACAGAGCCATAGTGTTCGCCTGACATCACAACTGAATCTCAAATAAATACTTGCTGTTGCAAGTTTTGATTTTTAAAACTTTATTGCTACAGGACAACTAGGGTAAATCTAACCAGTCCAGTGGGATTTCTTTTATTTTTATTTATTAACACATTTTAATGGGACTCTGTGTGATCTTTCCATACATGCATACAGCATATACTAGTTACATTCAACAGCTCTTCTTCTCCCCTCCATAAACTTTCCAGTCTCCAATATTCACTATTCTCTTTTTAGGTTGATTTTAAAAGGGGAAGAGGGTGAAGGGAGGGCAGGGACAAGGGGGAAAAAAGGGAACCAAGATCTGTCATGTAAAGGTATAAGATCCGAATGATAAATGTAACTGTACTGTATACTTAAAAAGTACCAATAAACTCAATGAGAAAAAAATGTCAATAGATAAAAGAGAATGCACAGTGCGTTCTCTGTCTGGTTACATTCAGTTAACACAAAGTCCTCTAGTTCCATCCATTTTGCTGCAAATGCCAGGATTTCAGTCTTCTTTATAGCTAATAAAGACTCCATTATGTGTGCTTATCACATTTTCTTTATCCCTCCATCTATTGATGGATATTTAAACTAATTCCATACCTTAACTTTATGCGTAATGCCTCCATAAAATTTTGAGTGGGTTTCATCCAAACATTAGGTCCAAGCATCAACATACAACTTGATATAGGTCAATCAAGTATTAAATTTTTCTGTAAGACTGAGTCAATTATGCTGAGGTTCAGGGTGAATGGAAATATGTAATAAGAGGTGGATTAAAAAAAGTTTCAGGGCAGAATACAAAGCTCTTTGAGATCATATGAAGAGTTTTAATATTCAAAGTCTGATATGACCCCTAATAGCAAAATAAAAAAATAATTGTGGGGTTATCTATAGTGCATGATTTCAAGTACCACTGCATGAGAACTTAGGAATCATGTTGTCGGTTAGGGTTAGATTGAGTAGTGGTGAGAGTGATACGGAAGGAACTCACATATCTGATAATTTGCATGTGAAAACGAAGTTTAGGGCACTGACTTTTTTGAGGGTGAGCTGTACTGTGGGTTTCCAATGACCTGAGCATTGCAGTCTGGATATAGTGGGTCCTGTTTGGCTAGTGAGTAGGTTTAGACTTACTTAGGGGACGGAATAGGCTCCACATTTCACTACTTATGTAGTGCAGTGTATGTTTCGATGGTTAGTGTTGGTGTTAATTTGATGTTCAGTGCTAAGAATGATGCATTAATACAAGTATCTCCTCTAGGGTTAGGGTTAGGGTTAGCATTAGGAGTAGAGTGAGTGATAGCCTTGGAATTTCCCTACCTGGGTATTGGGGTGTGGATTTCATAGTATCAGCATGAAAACTCATCTTAGGGTTAGCCATTGTGCAGCATTTCAAGTACGGCCATATGGGAATTTAGGAATCAGGTTGTTGCTTAGGGTTAGGGTTAGGATTGGTGAGCATGATGCAGAAGGAATTCAAATACCTGATAATTAACATGTGAGAATAAAGGTTAGGGCACTGACTTTTTTGAAGATGAGCTGTACTCTGGGTTTCTAGGACCTTAGCATTGCAGTCTGGATATAATGGGTAGTGTTTGGCTAGTGAGTATGGTTAGGCATAGATTTAGGGAACAGAATTGCCTCCCCGTTTTTCTACCTATTTAGTGTGGTGTGTGTTTAAGGGTTAGTGATGGTGCCAATCTGAATTTCAGTATTTGGAGTGATGCATGAATATAAGTACCTCATCTAGGGTGAGGGTTCGTGTTAGGGTTAGCGTTAGGAGTATGGGTAGTGATAGCCTTTGAATTTCTCTACATGGGTATTGGGGTTTGGGTTTCATTGTTAGCATCAGCATGAGATATTGCCTTAGGGTTAGCCACAGTGCAACATTTCTAGTAACGCCCTATGGGAATTTAGGAATCAGGTTGTCTATTAGGGTTAGTGTTAGGATTTGTGAGTGGGATATGGAAGGAATTCACATACCTGATATTTTGCATGTAAGAATGAAGGTTAGGGCATGGACTTATGAGGGTGAGGTGTACTGTGGGTTTCCAAGCACCTAAGCATTGCAGTGTGGATATAATAGGTAGTGTTTTGCTAGACAGTAGGTGTAGACATAGATTTAGGGGAAGGAATAGGCTCCCCATTTCACTACCTGTGTAGTGTAGTGTGTGTTTGAGGGTGAGTGTTGGTGTTAATTTGATGTACGCTCTTAGGAATGATGCAGGAATATAACTACCTCCTCTAAGTTTAGGGTTAATGTTAGGGTTAGCATTAGGATTAGGATGAGTGATAGCCTTGAACTTTCTCTACCTGGGTATTGGGGTGTGGGCTTTGTAGTTAGTATCAGCATGAAATTTCACTTTAGGGTTAGCCATTGTGCAGGATTAAAAGTACTGACCTATGGGATTTAGGAATCAGGTTGTTGGTTAGTGTTAGGTTTAGGATTGGTGAGCGTGATATGGAAGGAATTCACTTACCTGTTAATTTGCAAGTGAGATGAAGAATAGGGCCCTGAATTTTTCGAGGGTGAGGTTACAGTGGGTTTCCAAGGACCTGAGCATTGAAGTCTGGATGTAATGGGTCGTGTTTGACTAGTGAGAATGGTAACTCACAGATTTAGAGGAAGGAACAGGGTTCCCATTTCACTACCTGTGTAGCGTTGTGTGTGTTTTAGGTTGAGTTTTGGTGTTATTTTGACTTTCAGTTTTAGGAATGATATAGTAATACAACTACCTCCTCTAGGCTTAGGGTTAGGGTTAGGGTCAGAGTTAGAGTTAGAATTAGGGTGAGTGATAGCCTTGGAATTTCTCTACCTTGATATTGGGCTCTGCATTTCATAGTTAGTATCAGCATGACATTTTGCATTAAGGTTAGCCATTGTGCAGTGTTTAAAGTACCGCCTTATAGAAACTTAGGAATCAGGGTGTTGATAAGGGTTACATACAGGATTGGTGAGTGTGTTAAGGAAGGAATTCACGTACCTGATAATTTGCATGTGACAATGAAATTTAGGGCACTTTCATTAGGGTGAGGTATACTGTGGGTTTCCAAGGACCTGAGCATTGCAGTCTGGATGTAGTGGTAGTTTTTGGTTAGGAGTAGGCTGAGATCTAGATTTAGGGAATGGAATAGGCTCCCCATTCAGTACATGTGTAGTGTAGTGTATGTTTGAGGGTGACTGTTGGTGTTAATTTGACGTTCAGTGCTAAGAATGATGTAGCAATATAAGTACCTCCTGTAGGGTTAGGGTTAGTGGTAAGGTTAGCATTACGATTAGGGTGAGTTATAGCTTTGAAATTTCTCTACCTCAGTATTGGAGTGTGTGCTTCATACTTAGTATCAGCGTGAGATTTCTTCTTAAGGTTAGCCATAGTGCAGGATTTCACGTACCACTGTATGGGAACTTAGGAATCATGTTGTGGCTTAGGGTTAGGTTTTGCATTGGTGAGTGTGATATGGAAGGAATTCACCTACCTGAAAATTGGCATGTGAGAATGAAGGTTAGTTCACTGAATTTTTTGAGGGTGAGGTGTACTGTGGGTTTCTAAGTACCTTAGCATTACAACATTGCAGTCATAT
>NW_022900944.1:24325912-24351158 GCF_012274545.1 Fukomys damarensis
TCCTTTATATCCAGACTGCAGTGTATAATAGACATAATGATTCAATGCTTAATAGAACCAAGTAGAAATATGTACTTTATATATATTTTCTCACGTAATGTTCCCAGTAGTTCTTTTAGACAGGTACTGTATAGTCATTATCATATATTCACAGAAGCTTAGACAGTATAAGGTCACACTGCAATTAGTAAGTTAAATTAGTGGTGGCACTAATTTATATGTTCATTGATTATATTACAGCATAAATGCAATTTATGATGTCATAGAGTCAGATTTCAATCTTTTAAATACTTGAAATGTGTTGCAAATGATAAATTTGCACTGAGACATTTCACAGTCTATATTTACTAGATGAAAAGAGCTAGAAGCTCCTTCCTATTTGCACTCTAAATATGTTGCAGTTGTTATAGAGCTGGGTATCAGGAAGAAGGGATTATTACAGTAACTGAGTTTCTAGAATTCTAAAGTACTGGTTTGCTGAGTAACACCTATGACCCGTTGTCTTTTTGTCTAGCGTGGTATGAAGGCTCATGAAAGGAAGAAAGGTTGCAATGTTCAAATTTAACGGATCCCACCATATCATCAATGCACTTAGCACTGGGAATAACTAAGCCAAGAAGCTTCACATTTTTTTTTATTTTATTGGTACATTTTAGGTATATAGTACAGTTACATTCATTTCTGGGATCTTGTACCTTTACATGTCAGATCTTGGTTCTCATTTTTTCCTCTTGTCCCTGCCCTCCCTTCATCCCTCTTCTCCTCCCAATTTGCAAACACTTTATTTCCATTTTTTCATTTTCTCACTTTTTTCTTTTCCCTTATTACCTTTCCCTACCCTTCCCACTTTCCCTACACCTTTAGCCCTTTTCTTCCCATTTCACAATGTCAGTTATCTCCTTAGGGTGTTATGTACTATTACAGTTTATTCACACCAGAGAAACTATTCAGTATTTACACATGTGTGACTTATGTATTTCGCTTAGGAGTATATCCTCAAAAAATATCCATTTTCCTATGAATGACTCTAATTTCTCATTCTTTATGGAGAGTAATATTCCATTTTATAGAAAAACCACATCTTCTTTATCCAGTCTCCAACTGAAGGGAAAATGGGCTTTTTCCATGTTTTAGCTATTACAAACTGTACTGCTATAAAATAGGTGTGGATATGTCATTGTGATATGATTCTTTTAATTCTTTTGGAAAGATACCCAGCAGAGGAATGGATGGGTCAAATGGAACCTCTAGTCACAGCTGTTTGAGGTATCTCCATATTGATTTCCATAGTGGTTGCACCAGTCTGCACTCCCACTAACAATGGAGAAGGATTCCTTTCTCCCCACAACCCCGCCAACATTTGTTATTGTGTGATGTCTTTATAGCAGCCATTTTTTGTGGGGTGAGGTGGAATCTCAGTGTTGTTTTCATCTGCATCTCTCAAATGTTCCAGTGATGTGGAATATTTTTTCATATATTTACTTGCTGCTTTTACTTCTTTGTCTGAGAAATGTCTGTTCATTTCAGATGCCCATTTTTGAATCGGGTCTTTATATTTGGGGGTGCTGATTGTTTTGAGCTCTTTATATATTCTAGATAAGAGTCCTTTGTCTGAGAAGCATCTGGTAAAAGTTTTTCCCACATTGTGAGTTGTCTCTTAGTTCTGTTGATGGTTTCTTTTGTAGTGCAGAAGCTTTTTAATAAGATGAGATCCCAGTTGTTGATTATTTCTGCTAGTTCCCATGCTACTGAGGCTTTGTTCATAAGGTCTTTTCCTATGCCAATGTCTTCAGGAGTTCTGTCTAATTTATCTTCCAGCAAGTTTAGTGTTTCTGCTTTAACATTTAGATCTTTAATCCACTTGGATTTTAATTTAGTGCATGGTGACATATAAGGGTCTAGTTTTAATCTTTTGCAGGTTGAGATCCAGTTTTTCTAACATCATTTATTAAAGAGGTTATCTTTCCTCCAGTGGAGATTGTCAGCTTCTTTGTCAAAGATGAGGTAGCTGAGTACATCTGGAGTTGCTTTTGTTTCTTCTGGTCTGTTCCACTGATCCTCAGACCTGTTTCTTGGCCAGTACCATGCTGTTTTTATGACAGTGGCTTTGTAGTATAGTTTCAAATTGGGAATTGTTATACCCGCTGCCATGTGTCTGTTGCCTAGGATGGTTTTTGCTATTCTAGGTCTCTTATGGTTCCAAACGAATATTTGGATTTTTCTTTCTAGTTCTGTGAAGTATAGTGTTGGAATTTCAATTGGTATTGCATTGAATCTGTATAGCAGTTTTGGTAGTAGAGCCATTTTCACTATGTTGATTCTTCCTACCCAGGAGCAAGGGATATCTTTAGATTTTCTTATCCTCTTCAATCTCTTTTTTCAGAGTGCTATAGTTTTTAGTGTAGAGGTCCTTTGCTTCTTTTGTTAGATTGATTCCTAGATACTTCATTTTTTGGGATACTATTGTGAAAGGAATTGTTTCCCTATTTTGTGTACAAGAAGGCTATTGATTTTGGGGTGTTGACCTTGTATCCTGCTCCTCTGCTGAAAGTGTTAATTAAGTCTAGAGATCTTTTGGTGGAGTTTTTGGGGTCATATCATCAGCAAATAATGACAGTTTAACTTCTTCCTTTCCTATCTTTATTGCTTTAATTTCTTCTTCTTGTCTAATTGCTATGGCTAATGTTTCCAGAACTATGTCAAAGGGGAATGGTGATAGTCGGCATCCTTGTCTTGTTCTTGATTTTAACGTGAAGGTTTTCAGTTTTTGGCCATTTAGTATGATATTGGCTGTTGGTTTTTCATAGATAGCCTTCATTAAGTTGAGATATAGACCATCTATTCCAATTTTTAAAGGGTTTTTGTAATGAATGGGTGTTGAATTTTGTCAAATGCTTTTTCTGCATCTATTGAGAGGATCATGTGATTTTTGTCCTTGACTTTGTTAATATAGTGTATTACAATTACTGATTTACATATGCTGAACCAGCCTTGCATCCCTGGAATAAATCCGACTTGGTCAGGGTGTATGATCTTCTTGATGATCTTCTGTATTCTGTTGGCTAGTATCTTATTAAGGAGTTTTGCATCTATATTCATTAAAGAGATTGGCCTGTAGTTCTCTTTTTTAGTTGCATATTTCCCTGGTTTGGGAATCAAAGTGATACTTGAGAAGCTTCACATTCTTATGTAGCCCTTACCTACTTTACCTTTCAGAAGTACACATGTTGCCACATGTAAGGACATTTGCTAGTTCTACTCTATCACACTCCATTTGTCAGTCTTTGGTAACCATGCTATCTCTATCCTCAAAGTCAACTCAGAAACTCATAGGTAACATTCCCCAGAAAAAACACCAAATGCTTTTTGTGCATCTATTGAGATAGTTGCATGATTTTTATTCTTCTATTAATATGGAGTAGTATATTAATTGAAATTTGGATGTCAAATCAACTTTGTATTTCTAGATTAAACCCTATGTAGTATAGCTTATGCATTAATTGGTTTTATGTCACTGGAACAAAACACCTGGCACCTGCAGTTTAAAGGAGGAGAGATTTATTTTGGCTCACAGTCTGAGACCATAGTTGGCTGGCTTTAAGAAAGGAACATCATGACTGAAGAGCCCAGTGGAGCAAATCTGCTTAGCTCATGGCAGCTGGGAAGCAGAGCACAAGGGACGAGTGCCTGAGAGGGTTCTACCTTGCAAAGATGAGCACCTGGTGACTCATCTCCTCCAACTGGGCCACACTTCCTGTGGCCAGCTATAAACAAGGTTTAATCCACTGATGAGTACAGGCCCCCACTCACCTCTTCAGAAATCTTTTAATCCACTTAGGTTGATCATTAAGATTAACTGGCACAGTATGTAATCATTTTTGTATGTTGCTGAATTCAATTTGTGATTGTTAGTTTTGTGTTTATAATTAGGAGTATTGATTTTCTTGTGATGTTTTTGTTTCCCCTTAGTGAAAGTTAATACAAATTTCATTAAGTGAATTGGAATTGTTCCCTTCTTTTCTGTATTTTATGAGCTTTTGAAGGATTCATATTATTTTTGTCTTTAAATATTTGATAAAATTCATCTGTAAAAATTTTCTTTGTGGGATGATATTAAATGATTATTCAACTTGCTTTCATGTTATTATCTTATTAAAATTTTCAGTTTCTGGTAGACCCAACCTTTGACCCAGTGCATGAGAGGAGCCCAGCAGCAGCTCTTGAACTCTGGTATGCCCACCATTCTGATCCATTGCACCAGAGAAGCCCAGATGTGTGGATGCCAATACAGGGGTATTCAAGCCCTGCTCTGCAAAAACAAGAGAAAGGGGGCCTCTCTGAGGCTCCTAGATGAAAACTGAAGCTCACTGGAAAAATGAAGAAAATCCCTGTGATAAAGGCACACCACACCACCATAATTGATAAGTCAGAGAGACCAGCACCTCTCATTAGAACCTGGTCTAATTTCAGGGGAAAGACAGCTGGAACCTGCAGTAGAACCTGCAGAGTCCAACCCAAAAAGAGGTCAGAGATCTCAACTTTGACCTTGTAGCCCCAAATCAGCTTGAACCTCAGGGATAGCTGCTCTCTTGCTGAGTCTAATTACCTTGGACCTGCATACTCTTGCCCATGCAGTCTATTGTGTCAAAGGAGACACACCCTGAATGAGACCCTCTATTTGTATTTAAATTTTTAAGTAATATTTTTAAAATTTATCTTTAAACATTTAAAAATATTTTATCTATCTTTTTCTTTTCTCAATTTTTCATTTTTTACTCTTTTTCTTTTCTTTTCTTTCTCTCACTCTCCTCTCTTTCTTCCACCTTGATCACCATTTCTTTCCCATTTTGCTCCTGTTCCTATCCTAATTTGAATTTATTTTCTTTCTTTTCCTTTTCTTCTCTTTTTCCTTCTCTCAATTGCCACTAGTTTTAAAAGAAAGTGATTACAATCTTTAGCCGCCATATTGCTGTTAGCTCTTTTCTTCAGTATATGTTGTTCTGTGTTCTCCTCTTCAACAGCCCCCTAGAGTTTATGTGATCTTCCAGTGTTCTCTGACCTCACTTCTAACCTTTCTCTTTCCTACCTATCCCTCCCTCCCCTACTCCTTCTACATCCCCATCCTGATGAGTAAAGTTGTTACAATGAAGAGTTTATTCACTAAAAACATATTTTGGGCTGATCCTCGATTTTTATTTCATTCACACAGTTAAAGGTGATAGATTAATAACTCCTACAAATTGTCATTTTTCTAAGCTGTACTTGATGCTCTTATGTTGCTGATTATATCAAGTGGGCTAAGGTGCTCTGATTGATGAAATCAGTTATTCTCCCTGGTATAATGAAAATGAGTTTGCTTCAGAGGCATTAGAGACTCAAAACCTAAAGACCAGCTATATCTGGAAGATTGAAGTATTAACCCAGGAATTAAACCAAGGACAGGACCAATGACAAAAATAGAAATGAGAAGTCATTTAAACAAGACACAAACACCAAAGGTAAACTCTGGGGGAAATGAGGTGGAAAATTCTGACAGTCAACAATGTGGGCACCCTGAACCAATAGCACAGGAAGTAAAAAAGCAGATAAATGTTGCTCTAGAAAAATTCAAAACACATAATTTCCCAGATAACAATAGAGATGGTGAGAAGAATGAAAGATGTGATTAGAGACTCTAGAACAGGAACAGATAAAAAAGATGAGCCCAGGACCATGATGGAAACCATGAATTCCCAGCATAGGAAAGAAATAACCAGCATAGGAAAGAAACAGTATCCATGAAACAGATTCAAACTGATACCCAGGAGATTAAAAACTCTGTAGAAAGCATTCATAGTAGGATGAACTAATGTGAAGACAGAATTTCAGACATAGAAGATAGGATTGCTGTCAGTGACCATGAAAAGAGAGATCTCTTAAAAACAGTAAGGGACCATAAGAACTCAATCTGACAACTCTTAGATGATGCAAAGAAGAATAATGTAAGACTTATAGGAATAAAAGAAGTAGCAGGAGAAAGTTCAAATGACACTTAAAAAAAAACTGTTCACAGTCTTAATGACAGACAACTTTCCAAAGAGAGGGGAAGAATTTGACATACAAATAAGTGAGGCAGACAGAACTCCAATTAGGCATGATAAAATAAATCTACACCTAGACATATAATAATCAAGATCCCAGAAACCCAACAGAAGAATAAAATACTACAAGCAGTTACAGAAAAGAAACAAATTACGTGCAAAGGAAAGCCCATCAGAATCATAGTAGACTTTTCAACACAAACCCTCAAATCAAGGAGAGCCTGGAGTGAGGTATTTCAAGTTCTAAAACAAAACAACCACCAACCTAGACTGATGTATCTTCAAATCTATCTTTCAAAATTAATGGGGAAATAAGATATTTCCATGACAAAGAAGACCTGAGAAATTTCACCAACACCAAACTGACACTCCAAACACTTCTAAATAGTATCCTGGAGAAAGAAAATGAAGACCACAACTCCATAATGGCCAACAGAGCAAATGTACCAGGAAGGCAAGAAATTAAAGGGAGAGAGGGAAAAATGAAAATTAAAAGAACCAACAACAGGAAAATAACATGACAATGAAAAGTCAATACATACATAACAGTTATAACCATCAATGTTAATGGCTTCAATTCACCAATCAAGAGAAATTGACTGCCAGAATAGATTAAGAAGCAAAATCCAACAATATGCTGTATACCAGAAACCCATGTAAACCACAAAGAAATTCATACACTGAGTAAAAGGATGGAAAACAATTCTCCATTTGACAGAAGCCTGGGAAAAAGCAGAGGTAGCTATCTTATTTGCAGACAAAGTAAATTTCAAATGAAAACTAATTAAGAGAGACAAGAAGGCCACTGTATCCTTATAAAGGGTACAGTATAAGAGGAAGAAATGACAGTCATAAATATGTATGCACCAAATACTAATGCCCCTCAACTATAAAAAACAAATATTAATGGATATGTAAAATGAAATAAGCACTAATGCAATCAACATAGGTAAAATGACCATACTTCCAAAACTTCTACACAAATTCAATGAAACCCTGATTGAAATACCAATAGTATATTTCACAGAACTTAAGAAACCAGTGCAAAAATTCATTTGGAACCACAAGAGACCTAGAATAGCAAAAACTATTCTAGGCTACAGAGACATGGGAGAGGCTATCACAATTCCCAACTTGAAAGTATACTACAAAGCCAGTGTGATAAAAACAGCATGGTACTGGTAAAGAAACAGACCTGAGAATCAATGGAATAGATTAGAAGATGCAGAAACAACTCCAGACATACTCAGCTAACTCATCCTTGACAAAGGAGCCAACCATCCTTACTGGAGGAAAGATAGCTTCTTTAATAAATGGTGTTGGAAAAACTGGATGTCAAATTGCCAAAGATTAAAACTAGATCCCTCTCTTTTACTATGCACTAAACTAAAATCCAAGTGGATTAAAGATCTACATGTCAAAACAGAAACACTAAACACACTGGGTATGGGGAAAAAACAAGAACCAAGATATGTCTTGTAAAGGTACAAGATCCCAATCATAAATGTAACTGTATTGTTGGCTTTAAATGTACCAATAAACTTAATGGAAAAAAATAAAATTGTCAGTTTTTTGGATAGCTTTACTAATTTTCTTAGAAATTTGTCCATTTCATCTAAGTCATCTAGGTTATTTATTTTTTTATCTTATTGAGATTATTGGTACTTTTACAGTATACAGGACAGTTACATTCATCATTGGGATCTTGTAACTTTACATGATAGATCTTGGTTCTCAGTTTTTCCCCATATCCCTACCCTCCCTTCATCCCTTCCACACTCTCCTATTTACAAAGACTTTGTTTTCATTTTTTCATTTTCTTATATTTTTTTCTTGTCCCTTATTTCCTTTCCCGTGCCCTTCTCCCCGCTCCTGTACCTTTAAACCTTTTCTTCCTATTTCACACATCAGTTATACAGTTTGGATCTTATTTATACTTTTCATTTTTCACACCAGAGAAGCTATTTGGTATGTAAATAAGACATATGTGTCTTTTTTATTTCACTTAATAATATGGCCTCAATATGCATTCATTTTTGTTTGAATGACTCTAGTTTCTCATTCTTTATGCCTGAGTAGTATTCCATTTTATAGAAAAACCACATGTTCTTTATCCAGTCTCTAATTGATGGCAATTGGGCTGTTTCCAAGTTTGTCTAGTTTATTGACATTAAAATGTTGCATAATGAACTTATACACTTTCAATTTCTACAGGATGAGTATATTCCTTGTTTTATATTCAAATTGTTAATGTGAGCCTACTTTATTATTTTCTTGGTCAAGAATAGAAGATCACAGGGCCAGAGATTTAGCTTAGTGGTTTTGGTGTCTGCCTTGCAAACAGAAGGTCCTGAGTTCAATTCCCAGTACCAAAAGAAAAGAAAAGAATAGAGGATCACATACGTATATTGATCTCTTAAAAAATGATATTTGGTTTCTTTTTATCTATTGTTTTTCTTCCATTTTAAATCTGTTGAGGCTCCCTCATTCAATTTTCTTTCGGTTTTCAACTTCAGAATATTCATTTTTTAATGATTTTTAACTCTTTATTGAGATTCTTTATGTGGAGGGCAAACTGGGTACTGATTCCAGGGCCTTAATAAATACTGAGTTGCATTCACAGCCCTTTTTCATTTTCTTCCTTTTGAGAAAAGGTCTTACTAAGTTTCCTAACCTGGGCTCAAACTTGCCATCCTCTTGCTTTAGTCTCTCAGAGTGCTGGGATTACTGGTGTAATACCATGCCTTGCTATTGACTGAGAGTCTTTAATCATTGAATTATTGTTATTATATTTTCATTTAATTACTTAAACATGACTTTGTTTGGTTCTTTGGATGTATTTAACAGTTGAAATCACTGCTAAATTCAATATCTGAGGACACTTAGAGATAGTTTCTAATGGCTGCCTTGTTTCTTCATGCCTTGTACTCTGGCTGAATACTAACCATTTTAGATAACATATCATAATAACTCTGCATTCAAAATTCTTTCATTTTTAGAATCACTGCTGTTTGTTTTAGTAATTTGCCTGAACTAAAGCTATGGAGTTTGGCCACTGGGTTTTTTGTTTATTTTTCTTTTTCCTTTCTTTTATTTTTAGTCTTGACTCTCTCAGGTTTGCCCCCCAGGTCTTCACACATGAACCATTATTCACAAATTTGTCAAATACCAGCAATGCTTCTGCTACCTGATGATGGATTGTTTCATGGACTCAGGAGTATATTCAGACCTCAGGTCTGACTTGTATTTCCTGCTGGAATTCCTTGCATCCCCCATGAGTTAACTCAGTCTTTACCAGCCAGGGATATATATTTGAGTTGGACCTCTTCTGTCTCTGCTGTATATATGCACAGCCTAAAATCAACTTGGGATGTGTTTTGAGGTTGTCAAACCTCTTGAGGTTTTTTTTACCTTTAATTCTCTGTAGAGGCCATTGCTTACTTCAAGTAGGACCCCAATCTCAGGCTGGCAGGTACACTATTCTTCCCTGTTTGATTGTCATTAAGATTGTTGGTTTAAACTGAACAACATTTCAAACCAAATGAACACTCTGTAGCAGCAGGGGCAACGCTATGGTTTCCATGGCTTGCATTGCCTAGTTGAATTTGTGGCCTAACACAGCTGAATGAGTATGCATTTGTGTGCAGGTGATGAGGCTCGTGGGAAAAGTCCAAGCATAAATACTGCATTATGAGCTTATCATTCTCCTTTAGTCAAATTCCAGAGTATTGAAGTAGTTGGTTTTGATTGTTTTCTTCAGTTTTGTAGTTGCTTTATCTGAACAAAATGTGTCAATCTAGCTACCCTCTCATACTGGAAGTTCTAACTATGCATAAACCAGAACTGTCTCACCTTGAGGAAAGGGGGCCATTTATATTGCTTTTGTTAGTCATTATTTAGCGTCTAAACCAGGATGAAGACTGTGGCCTTGCAGATACTTCCAGATGCCATGGGTCCCATCAGCAGGAGGCACTTCCCATAAGAGAGTAGTTTTGAGTTTATAGCAGAGAAAATTCTAAATAGCTGGTACATAGGTGTGACAGTGTGACAGCCATAGAAAAAGATCTGGGTGAAAATCAGCAATGTGTACTATGTAACTTTTGAATGCTGTTCCTGGTTTTCACAATTGAAAAATGCATAAAGTGTCACCTTATCTGTTTTTTTCTCCTATACACATTGAATGTAAGTATTAAGTATGCAGAATCACTCATATAAAAAGTATTGGCTTCCTTTCTGTTAAACTTACAGTCATTTTGGAGACTTCAGGAGTGAAAAGTGAGTGCATTGAAAGAGAAAGTCTATCCTAGGGTCAAAAAGTAGTACAAGAATTATTATAGAATGATGTCTCAAGGGTCAAAGACGCGGGTAGGATGGTTCCCATGCATTCATTCATTCATATTCTCTCTCTTTCTCCTACCTTTCCTTTTTGCTAATATAAAATGAAGTCTTCAAATAAAAATCCTCTACTCTTGAGATAAATGTTGAACAAACATCATTGACTCTTATGATAACAAGTAAGTGTACTTTGATGAGCACCTAGCTTGAACTCTGTTTGTAGGCTTACTTTTGGGTGATATAGAGTTATGTCTGAGTGATGTGACCTTAGTCAAGTCACTCAAAATAAAATTTGAGTATATGTGAGTAAATTTCATGTTGTATAAAAGAGAAATTGTAAATAAAGGTGGGCACCAATGACTCGTGCTTATTTAAGACTCTCCAACTCCTCCTGTTCATTATCACATCCATATCAGAACCTGAATTTACAGACTAGTCTTTCAGATCAGCCCAGTAATGTTATATTATCTTATTAGCTTTGAGTATAAATATAGACCCTTTATACGATGTGGTTTTTTCTTAGCTAGTATAGTTAGGTAGTTAAGATTTGCTTAATGGCTGGTTAGCTTCCCTTAGGGAGGAGAGAGGGGGTAAGGAAATAGATTGTTGGTATCTTTACCTAAGTATCAAGTGAACTGATATTTTCACTATATATGTTTTATGCATATAATTTGTATTTAAAATAATATTTAATTAAATGGTAATACAATGAATAAAATCTGGACTCCATGGTTTTAGGTCATAGCTAGACTTGTAATTTCTCTGATAGCCCAGGGACACTATAAAGAACCTTATAAAAATTGGGAGGATAGGGCCAGGGATGTAGCTGAGTGGCGCCACACTTGCCTGGCAAGCGCAAGATCCTGAGTTCAATTCCCAGTGCCAGGGGAAAAAAAATTGGGAGTAAGTAACTCATATTCTGCCCGTGATTGGGCATAAAACATAACATGATAAAATTATAATCAAGGAATGTTTTTAGGCACATCAGTGTTTTTAGGCAGAACCAGAAGACAGATTGCTGATCGACTTAATGTCACTTCTCTCATTTGCCATATCCCTATGGGATCCTTTTGCTCAGTGTAGTTAGAAACTGTCAAGAAATGCAAAAGCAACTACATTTCAGTGTAAGTAGATCCTGCCTGGGAAGCTGAATGCTGTGCAGATACAAATACCTACTATAACCATCCCTCACTGTTTTGAGCATTTCTGCCTTTTAATGCTGTCTGGCACGTGTTGCTTTGTTGTATTTTTACAATAGCTTTTACTCTTGTACCTTTTGGTTTGAAAACAGGCCTGCCTATCCTAAGGAAGTAAAAGCCATCCTTCTTCATAATTCATTCAGCAAGCATCATTAGCTGAGCACTTACCCACCGGGGAAAATAAATAAGAATAATTGCAAGTGTTATGTAAGGCTGGGGATATGTATAGCTGCAGTTTCATAGACCTAGGAACTTCAAGTTACTACCTTGCATGTATTTGTTCTTCATCTACTGTCTAAATTTTATTCTCTTTCTGTCTTTTTCTTGTTTCAATCAGGGAAGGAGGACAGGAACATATTTATCCAACCCATGTCAGTTCACATAAAGAATTCAGGGTCATCTGGGAAATATATACACACTAGTAATTCACTTAAAGCTCTTACTCTCCTCACACTAAACTGCCTTTCCCAGACACATTCAATTTATTCAATGCCCACAGCTCCCTCCACAGTTACTGAGAGAACAGTACCATCAAGCAAACAACAGCCTACCTTTCCTCCATCACTAGCCAGTTAAATGGCTATTTCCATCTCTCTCATCCCATGATGTAATTATATAAACATTTTAAATTGGCAGTTTTGAATTTTATAGCAAAAAGCCTGAAGCGCATTCAGATTTGTGGAGGGGGAAGATCAAGTGCACAAGAATAATGTTTACAAATTTCTGAAACAAGCCTTGTCAGCAGGATGAAGTTGCTCATACAAGTCATTTCAGACCCAATGGTTTACATCTGTTTATAATAACTTGGATTTTTCTTCTGTTAAAATGTCACATGGATAAGGGAGTAAATTTCAACAGCTGTGACAGGATTATCATTGCTAAGAAACTCGGATACAGAGGATTCACGTGCCAGAGACATCTACTTCTCTACTTCACAGCCTTTCATTCACAATAATCCAAATATTCTCATCCATGCTTAGTAAAACTAACAATGAGACACAGATGCAAGCCCGTGATTCTGGCATCTTATCCCCAAAGTTGGTTGATAAATGAGACAATTAGCACCAAAAATTTAACATTGTTTTTTCAGGAAGTTAGTAGTAGTTCTAAGAATGTGACTACTATTGTTTCAATGAAGTCATCCCGCAATCTGGGTGAGATTAATGATAAATTTCAACAGAAATTTGTCAATGATTGGGATTTTGAAAAGACAACATAGAAAAACAGAAAATGGGAATGTTGGACAGTCAGTAGAAATCAGCACATGGGGTACAAATAAGAAAAATGACCCAAAGTATTCTAAGAAAGTAAGAGGAGGTGGCAAGTAGATGGGAGCCCATTTACTCCTGGTAAATAAGATGGCATTGTATGTGGTTAAGGTTTATAATTTCATTCATTCATCAATTCATGTTTTCATTCTTAATAAGATAGGCACTAGAATTAATATTGGTAGTAAGATACATGAATGATGAGCTCTCCTTCAAACATCCAATTTTAGTGTGTAGTTTATGTTCATCTAATACCCAATGGGAAGAAACATAGTGGAGATTTAAAAAAAAATGGTTAAAAGAAGGAGAGATAGATAAGCAATGTTTGAAGGTCTGAGAATAAATCTTGGATTTACCAGGTCTATAAAGCAGAGATGGTCTTTTAGACAAGTGGAATAGCCTTTGGAAAGAATTTGAATTACAAGGCAATGCAAGGGAAGAAATCCTATTGGTCCACTCCTCTTTTACAACCTTCCCTGAGCCAATCACTATCTCTGCTTTGCGGCTCTCTGGGGGGACCCCATCCCGCGGGGAATAGGAGGTGAGAGCCGCCTCTTATTCGTGGGTCATCAGAGGCCGATCCGATCTTGAATGTCTGTGGAGGAAATCTTTAAGAAGTTAGAGTACACGGCCCAAGTCTGGTTTCTGATCAAAGGCGCTTTATTGGCTCAGCAAAACGATTATATACTGTTATCCCAGGGGGAAGGTTCAGCAAGCTTATTGGACAGTTCAAACAAATCCTCTACCAATCACATGAGTCATTCAAGCATTTAACCATACAGCAATCAGTATTTTACCAAATGTGGGGAGGGGTAAGTGGGAAGGCATACATCAACAGTTAACCCTATGCAATCTTTAACTTAACAATCTCTAGGGGCAAGCAGGACAAGGAAATACCACCGGCCTCCTGCTCCAGATCCCGTGACCCTGTGGTTAGCACAAAGGGCTATTTTTTCTGTAAGATTCCCTGTTTGCCCAGGGGCTAGACCTGCCAAAAGTCACGTATGTAGTCTAGTGGGATTTTTCCACCGAGGCAAAGGCTAAGGTTGAGGGCAGTCTTCTTATGCAGGCCCAAGCAGTCTCTCACACTGCTTGAACAATTTCTCTGGCCAAATCAGCTTGTAACATATCAAGTAAAATCACAGTGATGGTCCTGACATTTCTTCATAGAGATGCCGTTGTGAATATGATATGAGCTAGTCTGTGAAAAACCATTGGTCCAGGGACTGACATGTAGTAGGGACCCCAAACAAGTTTGTTGTGATTATTATTAGTGTCATTACTAACATTTTAATTAAAAAGATAGATCTACAGACTACTGTATGCATACCTCCATTTAATTCCATCACAGAGTAGTTAGGGGAAGTGGGAAGGGTAGGGGAAAGGGAAGAAGGAAAAAGGAAAAATATGAGAAAATGAGAAAATAGAAACAAAATCTTTGTAAATGGGGAGGAGTGGAGAAGATTTAGGGAGGACAGGGGAATGGAGAAAAAATAAGAGCCAAGATACATCATGTGAAGGTTCAACATTCCAATGATGCATATAACTGTATACCTAAAATGTACCAATAAACTGAATGAGGAAAAAATCAAACTGAAATTGGCATAAATCAAACCCAAACTGGCATGGTGGTGCGTACCTATAATTCCAGAACTCTAAGGATTTGAAAGTTGTACCTAGCCTGGGTAACAGCAATTTAGTGAGACCTGGTCTCAAAATTTATAAAATAAATAAATAAAGCAAAAAGAGCTGGAGTTGTAGCTTAGCATAAAAGCTTTAATCTCCAGTATACACATACACAAAAATTTAACCCCATTAAATTTATGAGTTCCTCAAAGGAAGAAGTATATTTATCACCTTATTTCAATTTCTTTCTATAATTTAGATATACATACCTGTTCAAATAACTTTTGGGGAGGAAGTTCAGAGAATAGGGGGATATGATAAAAATCACATTAAGGAGAAAGAGATTGCACTAAAAGTAAATGTAGTAAATTTAAAAATTCAAAAAATAAGTTTGGAGATGGAGAAGTACTCAGCATGTTTGACAATTAGTCAGTTAATCAGTGTTGTGGTTTATGCCTGGATGGCCCCCAAAGCCTCATGTGCTCATCATAGGTGGGGCTCTTGAGCGGTGACTGGATAATGGATGTGTGATACTTATTACGGATTCCTGCACTGATAGGTTTATAGGTGGGCATGATGTTGGGAGGAGAAGCCTGCTGGGAAGAGGTGGGTCACTGGTGGTGTGGCCAGGAAGTCTATATCCTCCTGTTCTCTTGATCCTTCTCTGCTCCCTACCTATCCTGCCTTGAACTGTTTCTCCTCTGCCATGCTGGACCGATGCCTCTACAAACTGTGAGATGAAATAAACTTCTTCCTTAAGTTGTGGGTGTCAAATATTTTGTCTCACAGTGAGAAAATAACTAAGCCAATCAAATACATCTGAAATGAACAGGGATGAAGAAGAGTGTAGAGGTGGCAATGTACATTCTACAGGGCGTATTGGTAAAGGCTTTGCATAATGTGCTGAGGAGACTAGACTTGTAATATATAAAATATAAATATGTTTAGAGGTTTTTAATCTAGAGATTGATGTGTCCAGTATTTTCCACACACTCATGAACATACACAAATCCATTCATATACATGGTTCAGGATATTTGTGGAGATCCTACTTCATAAATAAGAGATGGGTTATGTAGATTAAAGAAACAGTTTCCTGATTTTAGGAATTTGTGATTTAGTAAGATGTGGATTTATCAGGTGGTCAACTTTCAGGTTATATACACAGATCTCTTCCAAATAAATATTCATACTGTTATCTAATTTCATACTTTACAAAGACAATCTTCTCCTTGACTTGGGGGAATAGAGCTTTAAATACATCACTAGAATTGAGAAACAGAAAGGGGCAAATTATTTTCATGAGAAAGTGTACCAACTATGAATAAAGGGATGGGCTTCTGAATTCCAAACTCCACAGGATTCTAGATTCTAGACTTTTTCAAGGACAATTCCACCTTTACCCTCTTGGATCTTTGATATATGAACAAATTAGTGCTCCTTTTGTTTAAGCTAGTTTGAGCTAATTAGCCTGTCTGCCAATTGAGAGTATTGTACCTGGTAGTTACTAGTACTTAAGTTATTATTTTACAGATGCAGGCACCAGGGCACACAAAGCTTATGGAATTTGCCTTAGGTCATATAGGTCATATAAAGGTGGATGAAGTTTGAAATTGAAATCCATTTCCAGAGTGCTGTCTTTTGCCATCCTTTGTCTGGTGTACAAATATTTCCATTCTAAAGGGGAATCATTGCCATAATGAAAATGCCTCCGTCATGTTTGCAATGCATATAATTATTATTACATCAAACAATAGGTACTTGTTTGATGCATGCACAATTACTGAATTCTTCTATAGATAATCCACATTTATTATCTTTTGTTATCACAAATAAGTAAAGGTACATCACCACTCATGTTGTAAATACTTCCTATTTAATCTTGAAAAAAATATTGCTTCTTTGCATTTATGTGTACACTGTAACTTGTTAGTACAGTGAAAAGTGTTTTGTTAGGAATTCTTATTGTGCTTTTCTGCCTTTTTGTCCCTCCACCATTTTTCTTTATGAGCAGAATCTTCCCTAAATGAAGAAAATGATGAGCATTTTACAAACCTGCCTAGGGCTATAAAATATACATATGTCTTTAATAGTGACAGAGGTATATTTGGAGCTTTCTCCTGAGTAAAATCTACTTCAGAAATTTGCATTTAACTGGCAAATATAATATTGTTGAAGAACACAGAATAATAAATTCATGGCCATTTGGGCTCTGAGGTTTCTTTATAATCCACATGTTCATACTTGTAAGTGTAATTTTTATGGCTATAGAGTTGAAATTACCCAAGATGGATAAAGCCAGAATTTTTGTTATTAACTGTGTTTGAGGGGTTTCTAACAACTGCTCCATGAAAGCTCTTTATATCTTAAAACTCACACTGGAACTTTCAGGCCAAACAATGTGCTTTCTGCTGTGGGGTATAAATTTGCCACTTCTTGCTGTAAATCTTCCGAAGTTGATTGGTCTTAGAAGTATTAATTTTGCACAACATTCAAAAAGTCTCTTGCTTTAAAAATGAAAAATTAGAAGTGATTACTTTATAGCCTATTTAATTGCATTTGGAGATTTTTTGCCCCTAAAAAGTCTCCTGAATAACCATATTAATGGTCTCCCCAAACACACTTTTGAACAGAGTTTTATTATGGGTAGCACCTGACCTTTCAATATAATTGCATGTGGTCCAAATTAATTGTTCTGTTCTATTGAGCATTGAATAATAGGTATTCTAAGATGAGACTAATTATGCAGAGACCCGATAGAAGAAAATCTTAGAGTGAGCTCTTTGGGTGTCTGGAATTTAGAAAATAAGGCATAAAATGACATTTAATTAACTAATAAACCAACTGACAAGACTGACTCCACAGGAGACTTCTAGTCAACACAATTCAGAAAATTAGCAAACTGTTCCTTAACTGAAATATAATCAGATAGAGTTTATGTGCCATACCAAATATTTCCATAAATCAACATCCTGGACAGAGGCATTTCATATGGGTCCTTTTACAAAAAATGTATTAAAAATTGGCCAACTATTTACATTGTTTATTTAATAAATGCTCTATTCATTTATGTTTAACTCTGTTGATGCCCCTTTAGAGTATTTCTAGGAGTGGCATTTAGAAATTATCTAAAAAAATACATTTTAACCTAAATTTCAATCAGTTGCTGCATAATTAGCTGATTTAAGGATCTCAGTTTTTCATCCATTTCCATTACTATAACAAGATGCTGGAGGAAAACCATATATATATGGTTTATTTAGCTTGACAGTTTTGGAAGATCAAGAGCATGGAGCCAGCATTGGCTTAGCTTTAGTGAGGACCTCATATCAATGGCTTCACATTGGAGTAGCACATGGGAGAGGCAGAGAACACATAGTGAGACAGGAAGCTAGAAGGAACCCAGGCAGAAGCTAGATTTGCTCTTTCATAACAGTCTCTCTCCCAGAAATGAATGGTATCCCAGGAGAACTATGTTAATGCCCTCCAAAGATAGTGCTTCCAATGATCTGACAACCTCCCACTAGCTTCTACTTTTAAAACTTCTCCACCTCACTTTCTAACATTACCACAGTGGAAACCAAATTCCAAAACACAAGTCCTTCAGAGACAATCTAAAATGACACCACAGCAGTAACTAATTCAACTTCCTCAGATGGTTTCTATTCTACTCAGATGAAATTAATTGTTAAATTCTTTCTCTACTTGTTTATTAGCAGTATCTGTTATGGAAATAGTGCAGGTAGCATAATGGGGGCTGTGGGATGATTCCCCCTCCTTCCACCTGAACTTGGGCGACGTCCCAAGGCCAATCCTCTTTCCATTGTCCTGAGAGAAGGAGAAATAATGACAAAGACCCATGAAATCACTAAAGCTCCAGGCCAGAGCACATAGAGCACATATGTGTTAGAAACTATAGCATGACTTACAGTAACTTTTCCTCACCTGAAACTCTGTAAAGGTTCATACATAGGAACTGCATATAGTGCATGTGATTAAAACAGTGAATTATGGGTAAGTCATGCATACTAGATGAACCTCTGATGACTCAGCACCTGCCAATCATTTCTGTCAATTATATCTAGAGAGATCCAGTGAGAGGCATCCTGGGTGAGGTGCACATCTTTTAAGTCCAAAAGCCTGACTTGTCCCTTATTCTCCATTCAAGCCACTTTTTTTGTTTTTGCTGGCGCAGACCCACAATCCCTGAGGACGCTTTCCCCATTAACTTCAATAAATGTAGCTGGTTTTTCTTTTACCATCAGGTGTATGCTTGCAGTTCTTTGCGTGACATACACAAGAATCTGGAATCTATCTTTCAGGAACCCATCACACAGTGAGTGTATCAGCAATGAGTAGAAAAGATGGCACATAGTGTTGTGACGTGCAGGATCTGGGGAGAAAGAGGAGCTGCTGCTCATCACCTACTCTTCCTCACTGTTACCCTGATTAGACAGCCAAAATGTTCCCGTCAGCCTCACAGGCAAACTTCTTCCTAACTCTAGTCCCCGACTTCCCATTTCTTAGACTATTTACTTTAGAAAACTTGTGCATTTTTTGTCAATTTGGGAAGTATGTAAATCTTTGAAAAAGCCTCTTGCAGGTTTGGCATCCTAGAAGGTATTTCTCGGGACCAGGTATTATCTCTTTCAAATGGATAGATAAGATAAACAGCAACCATTTCTCCCAGTTTCTCCAAAGTTAGGGTAGGAACCTATCACTTGTGTCTGCTTTGAGTGGGATTGTAAAACTGCTTCTTTTCACAAATATATGGGAACATTTACCTTTTTTTTTGGTGAAACTAATTAGCAAATGAAGATGGCCTCTGTTCTTCCTATCACCCTAACACTCAAAACTCATCCTGCACTGTGTTTTAGTGAAGGTGACTTCAGATTTCTTTCCTATATCACAATAACATGGAGCCATCTTCCCTGTCTGCTTAACTTTGACCAGTTTTTGCACTGATGGTCCCTTCATCAATATGCTACTCTGCTGCATATAACCAGATAGTCATTTCTCTCCCTCATAGTAGTTGTGTTATGTATATAGCCTAGTGTGATAAATATGGTGTTGATTTAAAATATATTTTATTGTGTTCTCACCGTGTGTAATGCACACAGTTGTTACACCACATGTTCCAGTTTTGCTAGCTGTAGCCATGAAGCTAATAGCCTCAGTCTTGGTGTAGGGGAATTAAAAATGGTGATGATTCAAGTGTGCACCAGGTGAGCTGTTTTGTGATCCTCACAACTTTACAGCATTAAATGCTATCAATATTTCCATAAAGTAAATAACATTATCTCTTTTGTGCAGATGTGGAAACTGGCAAGTTATTTACTTGCCCAAAGTTAATTAGTTGAAAATGTTTAAAAGCAAGGTAGGATTGGCTTCAAGCTTGAGAAAAGGACATACAGACCCGTACTTGAATCCTATCTAACTTAGCACTGTGTCCTGGGTTTCCATACAGTTAACTCCCATTTTACATATGAGAAAATTAAGGTTTATAAAGCCTTTATTACCCACATCATTTCATCCCAGCTCACAAAAAACATGCAAGATAATTAATAGTTGTGTGCATCTTAGGAAAAGTGACTTACAGGTAGCACCTATGGTGGTATCAATATAATTGCTGATTGAATGATGGTGGATAAAAACCATCCCTTATAGAGGGGTATCCCATGACAAGGAGAAACTGTCTTGTGCTGAATGGTTAGAAAAACTTTTGATAAGAGCCAATGATGGCAAATGAGTATTTGTGAAAACAGCAAGAAGTGAGGAAAATTATTACCCTTCTGGGTTTACAGAACTGGAAGCTTTCAGGCTGATTTTGAACCCAGTTCTATTGAGTCATATTCTAGTGCTTTTACAAGAGATTAAATCCATTTTATTTCTTTAATTATTTTTTGTACCGGTGATTGAACTTGGGTCCTTGAGATTACTTTTAAATGCAAAAGCAACATTATTTTTCATTTTTGGGGGTTTTAGAAATGATGTTTGTTTTAATTCATGGTTTAAAATGGCTCCCATGTTAATTTAATCAATTTTAATGTTATTCACTTAATGGTTAACTTTTTAGATATATTTTGCGATTCACAGCCTAAAATTAGCTTAATTTCAACAATTAACTAATGACTGAATGGCAACTGAAAAGGTATTCAAAGAATCAGGATATGTCAGTGTATGACACATTAATTTTTCCCCCTATAACTTTCTTATGAAGTGGTTAATTAATTCTTATCATATATTAAACAAATTATATGTATGTTACGATTTTTTTAATGGACTCAATTCGCTAAATTGCTCATAATTATCTCAGTTTTCTTTGATTTTGGAATTATGTGGTTTCCTCTTGTTAGAGTAAATAATTAGGAAAGAGAAATTGGAAATTTGAAGTACCAATGGGGCCTGAGAATTTTTTAAATGAAACTATTGTATTTTTTAGGTGATTAGGTTTGCTTAGTAATTACCATTTGTAATATAATCATGCAATATCCAAGAGAACAAAAGAATGGGAATTACTCCTTTCTTCCAGCCCAGGCTACTTTTTTTTTTTTTTGTAATTCACAAAGACAGAAGAGGCCACATCAACTCTCATTGTAGTGAAAAACAATAATATCAAGAGAGATTGAACACTAAGATTGCACTTTTTGGCTTCTGGAGAGTTACTAAAATGTACATCTTAAAACTTTAATTCTGGTGTTGAAGTTGTGTGATGTGTCTTCCTGGGAAACTTGATTGAGCTGAATTGTTAGAAAGGCATGTGGGTATTCAAAGGTCAGGTATGATATAGGCAATCTATTTTAGTGTAAGCTTCCTTACACCTTGGAAATGATTCCTTCTTTAGCTAAGTGAGAATCTCTCAATGAATACAAAAATTAAAGGAAAAAATCAAACAGTACAGTCTTTGTATTTTTTCTCCTAAGTCTACCTGATAGAAACTGTCATTTACATTTATTCATCAAAGGGAGCAGATTGCTGAACCTTGAGTTGATTTAGCAAATATGGTCTTTTGAAAAGGGAGATCAGGAGGAAGCTAAAACTGATATAACAATGATGAGGGCGAATGATGGAAATGGAATTAATAAAAATAAATGAAGGACAGAAGAGGGTATGCTTCCAATTTTATTTGTAGAGATATTTATGTACTTATATATGCACTGAATTTAAAAAAATGGCAATAAATGCATCAAAATTTTAATGATCTTTACATCAGGAATACTGATGACACATTTTTCATGAAAATTTTCCATATTTTTGCCAGTAATATAACTTTATCATTAGAAATTGCAAAAATGTGTTAAATTTTAATAGAAATTGAATAATAGGAACATATTTTTTCTCAAATGTCTCTAGCCACCATTTCCTTTACCATGAGAAAAGGTGAGTGACATGTAGATTTCTATTCTTTCCTCAATTTTAATCATAGTTTTTAGCTTCTCTTATGTGACAGGTAAATAGGATACAAAGTAAGCACTGACCCTCCAGATTTAATTCATGTATTATATAAATACATGCCATCAATCCTCATTATTCATAAATTTTATACTTGTGAATTCACCTACTCACTAAAATGTATTTGTAATCCCCACAGCAATGGTGGATTGCTTTCATGGTTGTTGGACATGCATATATGGGTGCATCAGTCATGTGGAAATGCATACACACAAAGCAGCAAAATATTTGAGTAGCCTAATGTGTTCATTCCCAACTGAAGCTAAATAAGTCAGTATGCCATCTTGTTATTTCAGATCTCTTACTATAAACACTGTCATTTTAGTGATTTATTTAGTGCCACCTATTTTGCAGTTTTGTGCTTTTTGTTGGGGGCTTCACTGTGTAGAATGGCTCCACGTGTAATAGTGAAGTGCTGTGTAGAGTTTTGGGCCTTAAACATAAAGTAAGTGTGTTATATAAGTTAGTTCAGGCATCAGTTACAGTGATGTTATTTACATACTCAGTGTTAATGAATCAATGACATATATTAAGTATGGTGTCTAAGTAAAAGACAAAGCAAAATTATGTATTGATTGGTTTTTGAAAATGTCATGAGAAGAGGCTCACAGAAACCCAGCTTGAATTTCTTCTAGGAGCAATTTACTTGAATTCAGTGTTTGCGATGACCTTATAGAATAAAACTACTTCACATAACAAGGATCATAAATAATCTGCATATGGACTTTTTTCCAATTTTTATATTAATATATTCACATACATAATTCAGAAATATATAAATGTACACACAAAATCTACATGTTCATTTTGTTTCAACTTTTCCTTGTCTACATACTATACAGTAAATTATATTTGGTTTCTCAGTAACTGAAAATTAAAAAATGAATACTTAGCAGAGACCTTACAACAGCCATTTTTTTTGCATCTGCAGAAATGGCAGATTCAAAATTTTAACTCAAGAAACAATTACTACAATAATAATACTACATTTGGACTTTTTTGTGTATATTAACTGGCAGTTGGTCATCAAAGTATAGTTGACTAGTGGAAATTGTATTTGAGAGGCTTCAGGGTTTAACTAGAAAGCATTATATTGGGGAAAGGGAATTTGATAAAACTTCCCAATAATGTAAAAATGCTATCTCAATTGATAGCCTGGAAAGTGGTACAATTAAGTGATGTTTGAATAATGTTTCTGTTTTGGGGTGTGAATTTTTGTTATCTCTATTTCAGAGACCCAGTGTTTATTTTTATTAACAGTATCTTGGCCTTTCTGTTTTCACCCAACTGATCTCCAAAGGGTGAACATGAATAAGGAAGAGGAAAGGGGTAGCACAACAACATGGCATACATTAGAACAAATACATGTATGCAGCATGCCATTCTGAACCCCAAATGCCCAAAGAAGTTTTGAAAGATATGAATGAGTATTCTATGCAGAAGAACATGAAGGAAAATACACAAGGGCTTGGATAAATGGGGAAGGGGATGTTCCTGGATTGAAATCTTTCACCTAGTACATATGATCCTGAGGCTGTGGAGAAGCTCTGTAAAAACTGTGCAGCCTGACAAATAGCAGCCTGATGTTTCAGCTACAGATCCTATTCAGAAAGTCTTCTGGGGCTACTGCAGGGCCCTGCTCAAACAAACTTGGTGAGATTTCTATTTCAGAAGTCTGGCAACATGTAGAGGAGTAGGAACAAAAAGAACTCTTATGAGTCCTATTTCAAGATGAGAAAAGTGCTAATATTAACTAATTACCTCAGGGCACATTAACTTTTGTTTCCCTTGTGTGTTCACACTACATGTGGGCATAGGACTTTATCTTACGCCAGAGTGGAATATAAATCTGGCCAACAAATATTTATTAAATGCTAGTACGTACCAAATACTGGATTAGGCAACTAACAAGTGAGAAAACTGACTCCTAATTGAGTTTTCGTTCTGGGAGGGGAAATAAAGCAAACAAATAAAATAATCAGACAGTTTGTGTCATGAAGAAAATAAACAGGCTGGTGGTTTAATTGCAAATAGAAAAAGAAGCTTGTTCAAAACAGAGGACAGGGGATGTTATGTCTGAGAAGCCAATGTCCTGCTAGATACTTCAGCATGAAGATTTGGGAGAAAAGAGATCCTAGAAGGGGGCACAAAAAGCATCTTTTTTTTTGGCTTAGAATGTACTTGTATCTCCATTTTTTTCTTTATAATATCCTTTGCACATTTTAGATTTTTTTTTCAGCTTTAATTGAGTTTATTGGTACATTTTAGGGATACAGTACAGTTACATTCATTGTTGGGATCTTGTACCTCTACATGACAAGTCTTGATTCTCATTTTTCCCATACACCTGCCCTCCCTTCACCCACCCTCCGCACCCCATCTACAAACACTTTATTTTCATCTTTTCATTGTCTCATATTTTTTCTTTTCTCTTTTTACTCTTCCCCTACCCATCACACCTTCCCTACACCTTTAGCTCCATTCTTCCCATTTTTAAATGTCAGTAATCTTATTAGAATCTTATGCATTGTTGCAGATTATTTACACCAGGGAAGCTATTCGGTATTTACACATGTGTGACTTATTTATTTCACTTAGGAGTATATCTTCAGTATGTATCCATTTTCCTATGAATGAATCTATTTTCTCATTCTTTATGGCTGAGTAATATTCCATTTCATAGAAAAACCACATCTTCTTTATCCAGTTTCCAACGGATGGGCAAATAGGCTGTTTCCAAGATTTAGCTATTACAAACTGTGCTGCTATAAACATGGGTGCACATACTTCTCTGTGATATGATTCTTTTAATTCTCTTGGAAAGATACCCAGCAGAGGGCTGCCTGGGTCAAATGGAACCTCCAGTCCAAGCTCTTTGAGGTATTTCCATATTGATTTCCACAGTGGTTGCACTAGTTTGCACTCCCACCAACAATGGAGAAGGGTTCCTTTCTCCCCACAACCCCAGCAACATTTGTTATTGTGTGATTTCTTGATAGCAGCCATTCTTTGTGGGGTGAGGTGGAATCTCAGTGTTGTTTTCATCTGCATCTCTCGAATCACCAGTGATGTGGAACATGTTTTCAAATATTTTCTTGCTGCTTTTACTTCTTTGTCTGAGAAATGTCTATTCATTTCAGATGCCCATTTTTGAATGGGGTCTTTATATTTGGGGGGACTGATTGTTTTGAGTTCATTATATATCCTTGATAATAGTCCTTTGTCTGAGGAACAGCTGGTAAAAATTTTTTCCCACATTGTAGATTGTCTCTTAGTTCTGCTGATG
>NW_022900944.1:24352852-24353207 GCF_012274545.1 Fukomys damarensis
GAGGTTCTTTTCTTTTAGGACTTGGAATACCTACTCCAGGCTCTCCTTTACCTAAGGGTTTGTGTTGAAAAGTCTTTTGTGATTCTAATGGGCTTTCCTTTGCATGTGATTTGTTTCTTTTCTCTTACTGCTTGTAGTATTTTGTTTTTCTGTTGGATTTCTGGAATTTTGATTATTATATGTCTAGGTGTAGATTTTTTTTGATTGTGGCTAGTTGGGGTTCTATATGCCTCACTTATCTGTATGTCTAATTCTTCCCTTCTGGTTGGGAAGTTTTCTGTCATTAATTCTGTGAAGAGCTTTTTTATATCATTTGTGTTTTCTCCTGTTTTTTCATGAATTCCTATCAGTCTTA
>NW_022900944.1:24354214-24413879 GCF_012274545.1 Fukomys damarensis
CCTTCCCTTGAAGGTACAGAGCCATGAGTGAGGTAAAATGACTGGAGAAAAGAACATAAAGAGAAACCCCTCCTAAAAACAAAAAATAATAAAAGAAGAAGTCTGAGTTAGGGCAGGAGCCAGAATAAAAAGGGAGATGAGGGACAATATGGTGGAGCAAGAGACTGAGTTGGAGAGAGAGCACAGAAAAAAGAAAGAAATTTTAGGGTGGAATGAGGAAAAGAAAAAAGAGAGAGAGAGAAAAAAAAGAATTTGAGGGGCCTCTTTCAGACTGTCTCTGTTCTCATATTATACCACATGTACAGCCATATGCAGAACCAAATCCACTGGTCTCAGCTAGCCAATGGCAGTTCCCCACGACTGAGACTAAACACAGTCTACAAGGCCTAACTTGAGTTTCCCTACCCTCAGGGTTGAACTCCACTCAGTTCTATTACAGGTTTCCCCTGCCCTTTCTTTAAAGAAGTTCAAAGTTGGGAGCTCAGAAAACTACCCTTTATGAGAACCTATGCCTCTGCAGAGTTGGTCTAAGGACCAGCTCAATCAGGAGGTTTGAGAATTGGGGGGGAGGTCGTGGGGGTGTTTCAAGGGTGCCCGCATGGCTACCTTCCTTACTGGGTCTGTTGTCACACAGTCCGGGAGGTCGTGCACCCGCTGGGTGATCTCAGGCAGGCAGGCAGCTAAAGAGACCTCCTCCAGGGTCTTTGTGTCCTTGCTGGGTCTGTTGTTGCACAGTCTGGGAGGTCGCGCACCCGCCGGGTGATCTCAGGCAGGCAGGCAGCTGGAGAGACCCCCTCCGGGGTCTTTGGGTCCTTGCTGGGTCTGTTGTCGCATAGTCCAGGAGGTTGCGCACCCGCCTGGTCACCTTTTAGATTTTTTTTCTGTCATCATAATCTGTATAGGGTACTATACTCTTTCAAATTCTAATTTGAAAAATATAAAAGTAACTGGACTTTTGAGTTATGTGACTCCTTCACAAAAGTAATTTTTATTTTATATGTATATAGGAGTATATGTATTAGTTTTAGAAATGATCCCACTTCATCTTTGAATTAACATTGTTTATATACTGTATGAGTACTTCTAATAGTACTTAGTAGCAGTGAGTAATAATAATAATAATAGCACTAATTAAGTCTCTACTAATTCCACTATTGTGTATAGGAATATATTAAATCATTTAATCCCCGCCAGGTTCCTATTATAGGTATGCCCATTTTATGATCAAAACATAGAGTGAATTATATTTATTAAGGTCATGCAGATGTTAGAGGTCAGGGATCTGACTAAATTGCAGGAAGTCTTCTTGTATAAACTTCCTTTTCAACCAAATAGCATGTGATTTTCTATGTTGCAACCCACATTTGAAAATACAGCACCAGTACCATTCTTCCATTAAACAAAAAAAAATTTCCATAATTTCAGGAGGACAATGAATATAATGAATAGAATTTTTCAGTGGCATTTTCCACCTTTTATTTTTAAAAAATATTAGCCTATACAATGTTTTATTTACATTAGTAAAAATTCAGTAGATACTAATAGACAGAATTGTGCTAATTTTTTTCCTTGACTTACTAAATATAACTACTCTTTGACAAAGTTGCTATTAATATTTCATGGACTTGAATTTTTGCTATGCCACTTAGTATCTGTATGACCTTAGACAGGGATTTAATTTATATATGTCTCAGTTTCTCCATTTGTAAAATGCAGTCTGATTTCAGAGCTTGTGACCTGAATCACTCACTGTCACACTATGTCTCACTAACCTCAGATGGTATCATTTACATAAAGCTAATGTTTTCAATTATTTTAAATTTATCATTTTATAACTTGTGGTATTGTGCAGTGTCATAATTTCTGATTTTTTTTCCCATTAAGTTTATTGGTACATTTAAAGCAAACAATACAGTTACATTCATTATTGGGATCCTGTACCTTTACATGACAGGTCTTGGTTCTCATTTTTTTCCCTTATCCCTGCCCTCTTTTCACCCCTCCTCCCTTTTCTATTTACAAATACTTTATTTCCAATTTTTCATTTTCTCGTGTCTTTTTTTCTTTTCGCTTATTAGCTTTCCCCTACCCTTCCCACTTTCTCTACACCTTTAGCCCTTTTCTTCCTATTTCACATTGCTGGAGACTGGATAAGGAAGATGTGGGTTTTCTACAAAAATCGAATAATACCCATAAAGAATGAGAAATTAGAGTCATTCATAGGAAAATGGATACATATTGAGGATATTCTTCTAAGTGAAATAAATAAGTCACACGTGTAAATAGCGAAAAGTTTCTCTGGTGTGAAGTGTGTCCTATTTATTTCACTTAAGAATGTAGCCTCAATGTGCACCCATTTTGCTATAAATGTTTCTAGAATCTCATTCTTTGGGGCTGAATAGAACTCCATTTTATAGAAAAACCACATCGTCTTTATCCAGTCTCCAGCTGATGGGCTGTTTCCAGGTTTTAACAGTTACGAACTTTGTTGCTATAAACATGGGTGTACATGCATCACTGTGGTATGATTCTTTTAATTATTTTTGAAAGATACCCAGGAACCTCTAATCATAGTTCTTTGAGGTGCCTCCATGTTGATTTCCACAGTGGCTATATCAGTCTGCACTCCCACCAACAAAGGAGAAGGGTTCTTTTATCCCCACACCCCTGTCAGCATTTGTTATTGGTGATTTCTTGCTAGCAGCCATTCTTTCTGGGGTAAGGTAGAACCTCAGTGTGGTTTTCATCTGCATCTCTTGAATGACCAGTGATGTTGAACTTTTTTTCATATATTTATTTGCTGCTTTTAATTCTTTGTCTGAGAAATGTCTGTTCATTTCAGATGCCCATTTTTGAATTGGGTCTTTGTATTTGGGGGGGTCTGATTTTTTTTTTACTTCTTTATATATTCTAGATAGTCCTTTGAGGAGTAGCTGGTAAGTTTTTTTTCCCACATTGTAGGTTGTCTCTTCACTCTAGTGGTGATATCTCTTGCACTGCAAAAACTTGTTAATAAATGAGATCCTGGTTGTTGATTCGTTATGCAAGTTCTCGTGCTGCTGAGGATTTGTTCATGAAGTCTTCTCCCATGCCAATGTCTTTGAGAGTTCTACCTAATTTACTTTCCAGTAAAGTTTAGTGTTTCTGTTTTGATATTTAGATCTTTAATCCACTTGGGTTTTAGTTTAGTGCATGGTGAAAGGTAGGGATCTAGTTTTAATCTTTGGCAAGTTGAAAGCCAGTTTTTCCAACACCATTTATTGAAGAGGCTGTCTTTCCTCCAATGAGGATGGTTGGCTCCTTTGTCAAGGATGAGGTAGCTGAGTATGTCTGGTGTTGTTTCTGCATATTCTAATCTATTCCATTGATTCTCAGGTCTGTTTCTTTGCCAGTACCATGCTATTTTTATCACAGTGGCTTTGTAGTACAGTTTCAAGTTTGGAATTGTGATAGCCCCTGCCATGTCTCTGCTGCCTAGAATGTTTTTTGCTATTCTAGGTCTCTTCTGGTTCCAAATGAATTTTTGGTTGCTTTCTCTAGTTCTGTGAAATATACTGTTGGGATTCCCATTGGAACTGTATTAAATCTGTATAGAAGTTTTGGAAGTATGGCCATTTTCACTACATTGATTCTTCCTACCCAAGAGCAAGGGATGTCTTTCATCTTCTTATATACTCTTCCATCTCTTTTTTTAGAGTGCTGTAGTTTTCAGTGTAGAGGTCTTTTGTCTCCTTTGTTAGATTGATTTCTAGATATTTCTCTCTCTCTCTCTCTCTCTCTCTCTCTCTCTCTTTTGTTTTGGATGTTATTGTGAAAGGAAATGTTTCCCTAATTTGTTTCTCAGTGAGTCTGTTATTTGTGTACAAGAGGGTTGTTAATGTCTGAATGTTGACTTTGGATCCAGCTATTCTACTGAATCTATCAATGAAGTCTAGCTGACATTTGTCAGAGTTTTTTGGATCTTCTATGTAGAGTACCATATCATCAGCAAAAAGTGACAGTTTAACTTCTTCCTTTCATATATTTATTTCTCTTGTGTAATTGCTGTGGGTAATGTTTCCAAAACTATAATGAGCAGGACTGGTGACAGTGGACATCCTTGTCTTGTTCCTGATTTTAGCATGAAGCTTTTTAGTTTTTGACCATTCACAATGATATTGCCTATTGGGTTTTCATAGATAGCCAATAGTTAAAGACCATCTAGTCCAATTTACTGCAGGGGTTTTATCATAAATGTGTGTTGAATTTATTGAATGCTTTTCTGCATCTAATGAAATGATCATATGTTATTTATCCTGACTTCTGTTAATACAGCATATTACATTTATTGATTTACATTTGTTGAAACACCCTTGCATCCCTGGGATTAGAGTGTATAATCTTCTTGATGATCTTCTGTATTCTGTTTGCCAGTATCTTATTGAATATTTTTGCACCTATATTAATTAGGGAGATTGTCCTGTAGTTCTCTTTTCTGGTTGGGTCTTTCCCTGGTTTTGGAATCAAAGTAATACTTGCTTTACTACTCCAGGAATGAATTTGGAAGTATTTCTTTCCTTTCAGTTTGATTGAATAGTTTAGAGTAGTGGTTATCTTCTCTAAATGTTTTGTGGAATTCAGCAGTGAAGCCATCAGGACCTTGGCTTTTCTTTGCTGGCAATGTTTTAATCACATTTTCAATTTTATTGAATGTAATTGGGGTGTTTAGACTTTTATATCTTCTTTGCTCAACTTTGGAAGTTCATACGAGTCTAGGAATCTGTCCATTCTCAAAGTAGGTATTGATTATCCTCTGGATTTCTGTTGGATTTGTTGTGACTCCACCTTTTTCATTCTTAATTGCGTGGATCTGAGCCTTTTCTTTCCTTTTTTTGATAAGGTTAGCTAAGGGTTTATTGATTTTATTTATCCTTTTGAAAAACCAGCTCTTCCATTCATTGATTTTTTTGTATTGTTCTCTTAGTCTCTTGTGCATTAATTTCTGCTGTGATCTTTATAATTTCCTCCCTGGTACGAGCTTTCAGTTTGTCTTGCTCTTCTTTTTCTAGAATCTTAAGAAGGTTAAGCATTAGGTTGTTTACTTGAGCTCAGTCTGTTTTCCTAGTATGGGCATTTACTGCTATGAATTTTCCTTTTAGATCTGCTTTCACTTTGTCCCATAGATTCCTGTTTGTTGTATTGGCATCATCATTTAATTGTATAAACTGTCTAACTCATTCTTTATTTTCCTCTGTGGCCCAGTGGATGTTCAGCAGGGTGTTATTAATTTCCATATGTTTGTGAAGTTCTTGCGGTTTCTTAGACTATTGATCTCCAGTTTAATTGCACTATGGTCTGTTAATATACAGGGGATAACTTTATTTTCTTTTCATTTAACTTAAGCATGTTCCATAAGCTAGTATATGGCCTATTTTTGAGAATGACCCATGTGCAGCTGAAAAGATTATATATTCTGATTTTGTAGGATGGAACACTCTGTAGATATCTACTAAGGCTGTTTGTTCTAAGACTTGGTTACATTCTGTTATTTTGTTGCTGATTTTTTGTCTAGAAGATCTGTCTATTTGTGTCAGTGGAATGTTGAGTTACCCCACTACAATCGTATTAGTGCTTATTTCATTTTTATATCCATTAATATTTGTTTTGTATATTTGGGGTTATTAATATTTGGTGCATATATATATTTATGATTGTCATTTCTTCCTCTTGTATTGTTCCCTTTACAAGGATGTAGTGGCCTTCTTTGTCTCTCTTAATTAGTTTTGGCTTGAAATCTATTCTATTTGCAAATAAGATAGCTACCACCACATTTTTCCGGGCTCCTGTCACATGGAGAAACATTTTCCCTCCTTTTATTCAGTGTATGAATTTCTTTGAATTAAGTGGGTTTCTTTTATACAGCATATTGTTGGATTTTGCTTTTTAATGCATTCTGCCAGCCTGTTTTTTTTTTGTTGTTGTTGTTTTTTTTGTGAATGGAGGCCAGTAACATTGATGCTTATAACTGTTATGTATTGATTTTTCATTGTCATGTTATTTTCCTGTTGTTGATTCTTTTAATTTTTATTTTTCCCTTTCTCCCTTTAATTTCTTGCCTTGCCTAGTTTATTTGCTCTGTTGGTCCTTATGGAGTTGTGGTCTTCATTTTCTTTTTCCAAGATGATGTTAATAAGTTTTTGGAGTACCAGTTTGGTATTCATGAAATTTCTCAGGTATTCTCTGTTGTGGAAGTATCTTATTTCCCCATCAATTTTGAAAGATACTTTTGTAGGATGCATCAGTCTAGGTTGGAGATTGTTTCCTTTTAGGACCTGAAATACCTCATTCCAGGCTCTCCTTGATTTGAAGGATTATATTGAAAAGTTTGCTGTGATTCTGCTGCTTTCCTTTGAATGTGATTGTTTCTTTTTCTCTAACTGCTTGTAGTATTTTATTCTTTTGTTGAGTTTCTGGGATCTTGATTATTATATGTCTAGGTGTAGATTTATTTTATCATGCCTAATTGGAGTTCTGTCTGCCTCACTTATTTGTATGTCAAATTCTTTCCCTCTCTTTGGGAAGTTTTCTGTCATTAAGACTGTGAACAGTTTTTTTTTAATGTCCTTTGAACTCTCTCCTGCTACTTCATGTATTCCTATAAGTCTTACATTATTCTTCTTTGCATCATCTAAGAGTTGTCAGATTGATTTCTCATGGTTCCTTACTGTTTTTAAGAGATCTCTCTTTTCATGGTCACTGACAGCAATCCTATCTTCCATGTCTGAAATTCTATCTTCACATTAGTTCATCCTACTACGAATGCTTTCTACAGAGTTTTTAATCTCCTAGATGTCAGTTTGAATCTGTTTCATGGATACCATTTCTTTCCTGTGTTGGTCATTTCTTTCCTATGCTAGGAATTCATCATTTCCATCATGGTCCTGGGCTCATCTTTTTTTTTTATCTGTTCCTGTTCTAGAGTCTCTAATCATGTCTTTCATTATTCTCACCATCTCTAGTTATCTGGGAAATTATTTCTGTTTTGAATTTTTCTAGAGCAACATTTATATGTTTTTACACTTCTTGTGCTATCGGTTCAGGGTGTTCAGATTGTTGACTGTCAGAATTTTCCACCTCATTTCCCCCAGAGTTTACCCTTGGTGGGGTGGAAGTCTGTGTTTGTGTCTTGTTTAAATGCCTTCTCATTTCTATTTTTGTCATTGGTCATGTCCTTGGTTTAATTCCTGGGTTAATACTTCAATCTTCCAGATATAGCTGGTCTTTAGGTTTTGAGTCTCTAATGCCTCTAAAGCAAACTCATTTTCATTATACCAGGGAGAATAACTGATTTCATCAATCACAGCACCTTAGTCCACTTGATACAATCAGCAACATAAGAGCATCAAGCACAGCTTAGAAAATGACAATTTGTAGGAGTCATTAATCTATCACCTTTAATTGTGTGAAAGAAATCAAAATCGAGGATCAGCCCAAAATATGTTTTTAGCAAATAAACTCTTCAATGTAGCAACTTTACCCTTCAGGATAGGAATTTAGAAGGAGTAGGGGAAGGAGGGATAGATGGGAAAGAGAAAAGTTAGAAGAGATATCAGAGAACACAGGAAGATCACATAAACTCTAGGCGGCTGTTGAAGAGAAGAGGAAAACATAGAATAAAATATACTTAAGAAAAGAACAAACTAACAGCAATATGGAGGCTAAAGACTATAATCACTTTCTTTTAAAACTAGTGGCAATTGAGAGAAGGAAAAAGAGAAGAAAAGGAAAAGAAAGAAAATAAATTCAAATTAGTATAGGAACAGGAGCAAAATGGGAGAGTAATGGTGATCAAGATGGGAGAGAGAGAGTGAAAGAAAAGAAAAGAAAAAGGATAAAAGAAGGAAAAAATTGAGAAATAAAGATAGACAAAATATTTTTAAATGTTTAAAGATAAATAAAAAATATTCCTTTAAAAATAATAATACAGGCCTGGAGTTTAGCTCAGTGGTTCTGCCACATGCCCTGCAAGCAGAAGGACTGGAGTTTGATCCCTGGTACCAAAATAAATAAATAAATAAATAAATAAACAAACAAATAGAGGGTCTCATTCAGGGTATGCCTGTGTTGGCACAATAGACAGCATAAGAGTGTAGGTCCAAGATAATTAGACTCAGCAAGCCAGCAGCTGTCCCTTGAGGTTCAGGCTGATTTTTGGCTGCAAGGCCCAAGTTGAGACTTTTGTCCTTCCTGGTGGGTTGAATTCTGCAAGTTCTACTGCAGGTTCCAGCTGTCTTTCCCTTGAAGTTAGACCAGGTTTCAGTGAGAGGTGCTGGTCTCTCCGACTTACCACATGTGGTGGTCTGGTGTGCCTTTATCACAGATTTTCTTCACTTTTCCAGTGGGCTTCAATTTTCATCTAGGAGCCTCAGAGATGCCTTCTTTCTGTTGTTCATGGTGGTGGTGATGGTGGTGGTTGGGGGAGAATGATCACCACTGTATTGGCTCCCATGTGGCTGGTCTCCTCTGTGGCACTGGATCGAAGGGCTCTGTGTAATTTAAATAAACAGACTACAGTATTTTAATGGGTGATTTGGCTCAACCAATGCTGAGTTAATGAACTGCAAAAACTATTATGGCCTATGAAACCTAGTGAATCCTGAATATAAATGGACAATTTCCTTTTGGTGCCAGTGTAAAAACAAACATTCATCACATATGTGGAAGCTGATTCAACAGATTAAGTTTAAACTAATTTTAAAAATTATTTTTACATATATAAGTATAAAATAACTAGATAAAAATTTTTTATTGTTTTGCCTACAGTATATACATTTTATTCATTCATTTGGCTCATCTAGGTAAAAAAGTTGGTAACTAACATTTACTGGACAACTATTATGTGCCGGGTAATAGGTTAATTGATTCTTCCTCTGCCAAATGGAATAACACTTAATTTTCAGTCATTCTCTGAATTAGGAGTTTTCTCTTTTACAGAGGAGGAACCTGAGGCTCAAGAAAACTTTTTAATTTCTACAAGTTGCCATATCCATTACTGTGAGGAGTCAAATCAGAGTCCAGCAATTTTGTGTTATTTTAAACTCCAAACCACCACCAAGAGATTTTTAAGGTTTAGCACTATGGATTAGAATGATGAAAAAAATGAACCAAAAGCTTAATTTTCAGTTTTTGTCTCTAAAGAATCTCTGCAATAAGGATCATCACTTAATATTTAAGGTTCTACTTTTTCCCAAATAATTGAAGCTGGTTGTCTCATGCTTTGTTTCTTGGGAATCTACTTTCAACCAACTTTTTGATTTGATATGCAGACTCTCTTTAGGTGTTCTTGATTACTGATCTTGGCTTTAATTACTGTGTGTAGGCTGGAAATCACCAAGTTAGTTGTTTCCTGCCCAGATCTCTGTAATAAGTAAGTTCCATATAGAAACCTCCAGCTGACACTTGAATGTGTAGCCATCTGTATAGACAGAGGACCTCAAACAAACATGTTAATTATTGAAAGTATCAATTATCCCCTGAAAATATCCATTCCTATCTCAGTGAACAATATAGTCATTTTTACCAATAAAAATTTGCACAGATAAAAATTCTGGGCTTCATCATGAATACCTTGCTATTCCCTTTGAATTCTGTCCATTCTATTTCCTATATATGATCAGATCATTTTCACATATGCATAGTGATACAATTCCTGCAGAATATCATTAATCCCTTGCCTGTAAGTCTTTATTAGCCTTCAAACTCATCCTTGTATCTTTTAAGTCTTATTTTTCACCTCTAGTTCCCTCTGGTCCAATAAAATGTTCATGCTTTCTCAGTACTAACATTTTAATGGCTTATTGTTACATTTAGAACATGTTTAACCTATTGATTATGGTATGCTGGTCCTTCAGAAGCTAATGCTTTCTGTCCTGTCTGATCTTATCTCTTGCCATCATGGTTTGATCCATGATAATACCATGCCATGTCAAAGATATTTTATTACTACTTCTTCCAAGACTTTTGCATGTGAGTAAAATGCTTCGCTGCCCCACTTTCTAGTTAACTCTAATGCATACTTTAAGTTTTAGCTTAGATGTTATCTCCTTTTAGATTCATCCATAATTGCCTTTTCTGCATAATGTATGTCTTTGTGCCCTTATCCTAAATTCTTCTTCTTGGAGCACACAGAGCACTACATTACAATTGCACATGGGTTAGCTTTCTGTCGCTATGACCAAATACCTCAGAAAAACAACTTAATGGAAGAAGAATTTGGTTTGGCTCATAATATCAGAGGTTTCAGTCTGTGGTCATTGGGCTCCATTGCTTTTAGTCCTGTGGCAAGGAAGAAATATTATGGTGGAAGGGCATGGTAGAAGAAAGCCTCTCACCTCATGGCAGCCAGGAAGCAAAAACACAGGGAAAGAGCCCTAGAGGAAGGGACTGGAGACGAGATATAGTCTTCAATGCCATGCCCTAGTGGCCTGCTTCATCCAATTAGCCTTGCCTCCTAAATAGCCCATTTAGCTATAAATTCATCAGTGATTTAATCCATTGATTGAGGTTAGTGCTCCCACGTTCTAGGCACTTCTCTAGGCCCCACCTTTGGGTATTTGTGATCAAGCCCTCAATACTTCGTAGTTAAACCACAACATTATATATTATTATTTCAACTCTAAATATATTGTAGCCTTCTTTGAAAGCAGTGATTCAGTGCCTGGTACATACTAGTCTGTCTGTCTGTTCCTCTCTTCCTCCCCCCAGCTATCCATGTATCTGTTGAATCACTAATGCATTAAGTAATTTCTATTAATGTGTACAACAAATTTATCTTTCTTATATAGCTATTTTTGCCCTATTATAACACTCAGTTTACAATAATAAAAAAGCATGAAATTTTAGAGTTGAGAAGACCTTCATATTAGATGCTTTTTATCAGAGGCCCCGGCAATCCTGTCATTTATTTTCTACATAAATTTAAGACACATCATTTGCTCTTTCTGGAATTTAGGTGCCATCTGCTTAAATCCCTCTGGATTAGGTTCCTTCCCTGCCTCTGATTCTAGGTTATTTCTGAAATGACTTCGAATCATGCATATGCTTTTAGCATATGCCAAAGAAAAAAAACCTCATTCACTTTACTGTTAATTTTGTCAACTTTATTTTTGATAAATTTGTTCATTTTCTAAACTAAAGCTCCAAATAAAATTCCCTTTTTCAAATACTAAAACCTATTTTAATTATGTTATTGATTTGAATGCTTTCTTTTACCACAGACAACAGACATGATATTTCTTAATAAGCAGGGGTGACTGAGCACATAGCCAATATGATTATGCATAGATGGATAACTATGTTTTGTTTTTGTTTTTTTTTTGTGGTACTGGGGATTGAACTTGGGTCCTTGCGCTTGCAAGGCAGGCCACCGAACCGCTGAGCTAAATCCCCAGCCCAATAACTATGTTTTAACATATAAATATTTTTTCAAAATTTAGCTTTGTTAGGAAAAGCATCTATTTTCTCTTTGTGGAATAGACAACTGTTTTTTTATTCACTATTAACAGTTAATATGTCAAGAGTAATCACAAAGATGCCTTTTCCAATTTACTTTGGTAAGGGAATAACAAGAATTGTTATTTGGCCAGTGCTTTTACCAAACAAGTCCATTGATAATTGACCACTGAAAATTTCTCCTAAATCAAACAAACCAATCCTTTGAATATAAATTAGTAATTTCATTGATATTAGTCTTCAATCTTTACTCCATTAAATCTCTAAATTCATGCTAGGAATAGCATAGGAAGCAAATTAAAATGGGATTCTTATAAAATGAGAAAGATAAAATTGTGCCTTTTGAAAATGCAATTTAATCTTAATACATTATTTTTAATATTCTTTTTTCAATGAGGCATTACATTGACCATAAAATGAAGTGCAAAAGGGCGCTAGTTGAGGAAACTGAGTTACAAAGAGACCATTGCACCCTTGAACAGAAATACCTGCAATAATTTGCTTCATAAATTTTTATGTTGCATTTTACATTTTTTAAGAAAGCAAATATTCCCTACAGGGTCATAATTAGAATTTTGACAGTGTGAGAGCAACTAAAGAGAAATTATGTTTGATCTCTGGAGCATTTAGCTAAATAGTTTTAAATAGGGATTTGTTGCTTTGTTGAGGATGGATTAGACTCAACACAGATGCACCTTGAATGGAAGACCTATGCTCTCAGGCAGTCCATTCCTGGAAACAGCCTCACAGAAGAGTAAGTGTCAACTAGGAAGACCAGGGAAATGGAGCTGGTTTGCCTAAAAGTCATGGTGAACCTATGGCACGGGTGCTGCAGCAGGCTGTTTGTTATAACAGAAAGCTCTAAAAGGTTCACCATCACTGGCCTATATTTATGGAGTTATGAAATAAAAGGTCTCAATCATCAAATGTCAAATGTTAACATGTACTATGTGTTAGCCTCCTCCAGAAATTATATTTTTTGGTACTTTATATCTGTAGTTTGAGAGGATAAGGCTCACCAAGAAATAGCCATCTGAGGCACATTCTGGAATAAATAAGACCAACTTCCCCTTTTTTGTGCAGAATTTCTCTCTTGACTATATGCTCTGAAGATATTTTCCTGAAAATAAGATGGACCTGACTTAGTTGTCATGATACAGTTAGTATTCATAAAGGGTAGACAGCTTCTACTGCCTCTTTGAAACCTTTGATTAATGTTTCTAGATTCCTGAGGACAGTGCCCACTATATTACTGCTGCTGATTAAATGATAGCCCTTCTTTCTCTACTTGTTCCATATATGTGTTATGTAGTGGGGCCTAGGCTGCAAAGGAACAGCAGGGTTAAGTGTTTGTTCAGGATCATAAATGGGAAGCACTAACTTTTATAACCAGAAAATCAAATGGCAGGAACAGCAGGTGAATTAAACAAATAAGCAAGAGCTTATTGTAGAGGTCTTTTCTCTGCACACTCTCTTGATAAAGGAAAAACATCTTGAAAGAGCATCAGATTACTGTCAGTTGTAAATGTTCATATTATTTTACTGTTAGGAGGTGGCCCACTTTCTTAGTGATAGAATAAAAATATAGAGTCCTTGCCATAGGTCATAGAATCACAGTGGATCTGGAACTTTTCTGACTAGATCATCAGTGTTACTTGGTGACTCCAGGCCTGAAAATTGTGAAAGAGACTTGTGCACTTTGGAGAGGTTAGAGATTGAAAGCCTGCTCTCTTCTTTCTGGTCTTTATTGTGAACTATTTTTTTACTGTTTGAATAGCCTCAACCAAGATTACAGACAAAGAAAAAGAAATTATCAAGAGTTCATGGAATACACATATTGAATAATCTGGAGTAACCCAAGGACTGGGAGCTCCTGTAAGAGGGAAATTTGGCCCAACATGAGATTGTCATGATTATTTCTTTGATAATGAGCCACCCTAGTACAACTGGGCTTGGAGAGAAATAATTTGAGAATGTTAGAATACATTGAAGACCATTACTTGGAAGTGTCAGCATGTAGCATGCTTTGCCAAATTTAGCCCTGGGCAATATTCTTATTTTGCAGGCTGGTTCACAGACCTGTACCAAGGAGCTGTCTTTCATTTCTTAGACCAGGAGCACCAGGGTACATGTAGCTATGAGAATTACTGTAGTGTTCTGGCCATACCCTTTGCTTGGCATTTGGAAACATAATTAACTTCTGTTGGACTAAATTCCTGGGTTCTTAGAAGATTAAAAAATTAGAGGAGGCTCAAAGGTATCACAAAGACCCCTCTCAGGAGAGTTGAAACAATTCATTAGCGAAATAAAGAATGGATTTTTAGAACTAGTCATCTCTGTTAGAAATGGGTAGGGGAAAGGAGATAAGGAAAAGAAAAAATATGAGAAAACGAAAAATTGGACACAAAGTTTTTGTAAATAAGGAAGGGAGGAGGGGGTGAAGGGAGGGCAGGGGTAAAAAAATGAGAACCAAGACCTGTCATGTAAAGGTACAAGATCCCAATGATGACTGTAACTATGCTGTATACCTAAATTGTACCAACAAACTCAATGAGAAAAAAGAGAAATCTTATGGTATATGTGGATATTCAAAGAACATCCTTTTGATACCTTCAGGGATATCAAACTCAGCAATATAAAATTCAGCATCTATCACAATAGTCAACAATGTACTGTTTCTCCTTGATTCCTTATCTCCACCCACACCCACAATATCTTCTGAGGCACCTGAAAGAGAAAGTTTATAGTCATTGTGTTACTATTTTATATCTTACATCATTCCATCCTGATTTCCAGAAGTTACTAGCCTCAAAAACATCTCAAATATAACGTGTCTCTTTCTATCCCTCTGACTACTGCCACAGCATCATTCTCATTTGGTTCCAATGCAGACTATTTCAGTGATCTCCTAAGGGATGCTGTATGTCTAACATGGCCCCCTCTATTCTGTTTTCGACTTTGATACCAGATAATTACATACTTATATACATTACATATATATATATATATATATATATATACACACACACACACACACACACACACACAACATATGAGCATATAGTCTTTCAGTGGCTTAATAAACATTCTAAAATAAATTCCAAAATCTTCAGCAGAGTACACAAGTCTTTTGGTACGCTGAATTTCATCTGTTTCTGTCTTTGAATTGAGACTATTGTAGGAAGAATGACATTTATTCATTTAAAAATATTCTCAGAACATAGGATATGGTTTGTATATAGTAAAGAGTACCCAAATACTTATTAAGTTGCACTGAATTAATTTGTATAAAAATAATACTTGGAAACTTGAATCTTGATAGTGTTCAAGTCCACTGTATAATTATTGTCATCAGTGCCATTTCTGGCCTGTGATGTAATTTTAGTTACCCTGGAGAAAATCTCTTCATGCCTCCTCTCTCTCTCTGTTGGTGAAGATTATCCCTGCTGCTACTTTATTCCAGAAACTGGATAACCTTCTGCCTTGTTTTTGTGTGGCCCGACCCTTTTGACAGACCCTGTGGCTCTGACCCTTTAAACAGTAGAAGTATCCTGGTGTTTTTACTCGGTGGTGGATCGTGATATTTAGAAATCCCTTCGTTGAGCACCTTTGATTCTCCAGGGATGCCCATAATAAATATTTGCATTATTAAAAGAGTTATGAACACAATATAAAAAATGAGTACACAAGGAAGTCACCACTTGGCTTTTGATTATGTCTGCCCAAATGAAAAATGAATGAATGTGCAATTAATAATAAATGTCCTTGTGTTCTTGTTTTAATTTTAACTCATCAGAGGATGTTAAAGTTAAAGTGAAGCCAAATTTTGCTTTGCTGCTTTATTAAAGGCAGAATGTGGCTCTCCTATAAACGATTCATGCAACTTCATAAAACATAGTACACTAATATCTGTATTGTCACTTATTAGCTATTAACTTCATGAATGTTATTTATACTCTATTAGCTTCATGATCCTTACTTTTACACTGAGATAATAATATATATATCATAGATTTCTTGATGGTGTTAAATGAAATAGTTCATCTGATATATAGCCCCCAATATGTATTAGGGTGACAGTTTTATTCGAGTCTCACTGTGAGTTAGGTAGGCCACTCCATTATTTTTTCTCTTCATTTTAGAGCTAAAGCAATAATTTTCTTTCAAAAAATTGAAATAATCTATCAGAGAACACTTAGTTCTTCTAAATTCCACAGTAATTTTTTTCAGCTGAGAAGAATATGTCAAGGGAAATCTCTTTCTATTGTAAGCCTCCAGAATAGGAAAAAAGTATTGTATTTGTGGCTATTGATTGATGTAGGAGTGGAATATCACACTTTTGGCCTCCTTGGCTTTTCTTTCATTCCTTGACTTGGATGACTGCATCTTTATTTTTCACCAGAAACATATTTTCTATACCTGTCTGGATTTCCATGTACCAGCAACTTGGTTATTGTTAATCCAACATTGGAGATTTTGTCCTTCAGTCTGAATCCCATCCTTGCAAATCCAATCTTTTAAAAAAAGAGCATAGCAAAGTCAACATCTCATCAGATCCATCAAAGTTTTCTTTTTTTGTTAAGACCTTATAGGAGTGTAAACATTTTTCCATGGGATTGAGCCAGGTGGCTTGTTTGGATAAGTATTTAAAATTATCAACATTGTCTAATGTGGCTTTCTACAGATGAGATCTGATGGACGGGGCAAAGGCCCTTCCTGATTTGGATTTATGGCTGTCTACAAAACAACTTATTTCCAAAAATCAGGAGGAGCTACTCTGACAGGGCCCATTAAAACCAAACAATTATTGCTTGATGATGATCTCTTTTTTCTTATATTCTTAGTTTCCAGGTTCAAGATCACCATACTGTCCAACTTTTGAGAATGAGGTGGAATTTTATTCATTATTTATTATTTATTTAATTAATTAGTACATAGCTGCAGTACATAATATTTACATCTCATGTGTGGAGTTGATACATGTACATAATACTCTCAGTTGATCTTAGCCAAAAGGCCGAGAAGCAATATACACATAATACTCTCAATCCCCTTTTTTCATCTTTTCCTCCCTTCCCTCTGTCTCATGATCCCCTTATCATTTTAGAAAGATCTTTCTAAGGTGGAATTTTCTGATCTTCATGTCTTTAGCATTTAACAGTGCCTGGGCCACAACTCATGTTTTGGTGATTGATGAACACTTTGTACTCTGTGCCTGCTTTGAAGTATGTTTACACTGTGTACCTTTTCATAATATTTCACTTGGAAATAACAAATGGGCAACAGAAAGATGTTCTCCTTGCTACTACTGACTCCCCATTCAGCCCAAAAGTTATATTCTCATTCTTCCTCTACACTGTAACATATCAAATGTATAGATGACTGCTAATCGTACCTCACTTGCAATATATGTGTGGCAGGCAGGTATGAAAACATTATTGTTCTATTTTTATGTTGGCTGTAGGATAATATGGCTCAGAGCATTGAAATGATGCTTGCTTGCCCATGAAGTTTCAATGCTGTGATTTAAAAGGTATTTTAATACCTGGAGTAAGGGGTTCCAATTCTCTGAATAAAATAGGTAGATTCTGCTCCAGAAGGAAAGATAAAATAATCACTGTGACAATTAATATTTATAAAGGCAAAAATATTTCATGGTGGGATAAATTTCTTTATTAAATAAAAACTAGTAAAAGGCTCCAATTGTGAAAGTGTTATCAACCAGCTTGTCTATTGTTGGGGCAAAATACCTGACATCTATAATTTAAAGGAGGAGAGGTTTACTTTGGCTCACAGTTTCAGAGGTTTCAGCCCATGATCAACTGGCTTTCAGACAGCAGTGCCACAGCAAATGACCATGGCAGAGAAAAGCTGCTCAAACCCTGGAAGCCAGGAAACACAGTGAGGAAGAGCAAAAGGAATGCCTTTCCTACCCAAATACAAATTAGGCATAGGATCCAGAAAGGGGAAGCTATCATCAGCTGCTTTTATAATAAAATCATAGGAAGAATGTATTTGTCTTTCTCTGTGCATGAAATGTCTTATTAGAAGCTGTTTTGCCATTTCTCAGATAGAAATTGAAATGATACAGCCATTCTCTCAAAAGGATCCCAAGATCATAATTCTCCAGCAAATGAATCTCAGCATCCAAGTCAGGTGGCCAGAATCTGAAAGGGAATCATTAATTTAATGCTTTTGATTTCATCACTGAGAAAAGACAACTCTGATAATAGAAAGGGTTGAAAGAGAAAGGGGAGGAAACTGAAGACTAAAAGAAGAGTGAGGAAGAGAAAAAAACAGAAAGAGAAGGGAGGAGAAGATTGATAGAAAAGGCAAAGCAAAGAAGAAAGAGGAAAAGGTAAAGAAGAAGGATAGAGATGCAAGTTATAAACTATATGAGTTTCTGTAGTTAAAAACACTAGGAAAAATAATGCTATCTTGCCCCTAATTAGTGTGAAAAAAAATTGGCAAAGTGAACATTTTTTCCCTTTGCAAAAAAATAAAAGCATTCTTATTTGAAATCGAAACTGTTTACAAGACAAACTAAGTTACATGTGAACAACATTATCAGCATTCCAACACCTAGTCTTGCACCGTATTGTGTATCCACTTAAGAAAAACTGGATCCAATTAGGGATCTCCTGTCGAGCATCTTATTTATCAGCTTCCAGAACAGCTGTGAGCCATTCAGGATGCCACCAGTTTTTCCTCATTACACTCTCCTTAGAATTACAGATGTGCCTGGCTCATCCCTAGGGAGCCCACATTCTAGTAAACACATCCTTCTATATTTCGGGGGTTTCTCTGAAGTAAGCCTGTGAACACAGGTTGATGTGGCCAGTTGAAATTGGCTTAAGAGACTTAGAACTGTAAATACCCGCTGTAATATTTTTGGGAAAGGGAAGCTGGGTAATGAAAGGGAATTAGGATGTAGGGACAAAGGGAGGGAGCTGGTTAAAATAGCACATTTTTGTTTTTAATCAGCTTTACCAAAAAAATTGCATTGGGAATTTGTGACTGAGAATCTCAGCTGGATGTCGGCACACTACTGTTACAAGTTTATTTAGTGAGAAGACGGGGAAAGAGACTGCGATAAGTAAAAGGGAATGAATCAATATATCTCAAGCAATGTACATCATTTCCTTTGATAGTACAAACAACTGTATTTTAAACATCCTGGACAATGAGTTTTTTCCAGTCCTAGAAAATGATTTGGTAAGAAATGCATAATGTATTTAGCAAACACCCTCAAAATCTTACTTCCTCTTTTCTTCTCATCATCCCTTACTTTCAAGAGTAATTCATTCCAAGTGATAATGAGCACAGTCATAGTGATATGTATTACTGATAAAGAAACGAATGTTCTGTGTTGGCAGACAATGGTATCTGGAGAAGAGACATTTCATCCAAGATGTAAGAATAAGTCATAAGATTCATGGAGGAAGAAAAATGTGGCAAAAATGCGTGTTTGTCTCTGATTTGTTATCATCTCAGTGGAGCTCTGAGTAGTCCTTTTCACACTGTTTAGTCTAGGTCATGTAACTGGCTCTGGCCAATGGGATAGCTCTGATACAAATGGAGACATGGGAAGTACTGACATATTAGGGCTTCCTTCCTCTACTGCTTTTTTGAACCCTGCAACTGCCTTGTGAAGGATCCCAAACTAATTTGCAGGTAACTGATGACCCATTGAAAATTCCATCGAGATGAATATGGCCAGGTTAGACCAGAGTGATTACTTAACAGATCTGCCAAAGCCTAAACTAAGTAAATAGTTACCTTCAACCACAAGGTCTTGGGGTCATATTAAAAACAGTAAAAGCTTAGGCTGGGGATTTAGCTCAGTGGCACCGTGCCTGCCTCACAAACTTAAGGTCCTGAGTTCAATCCTGGCTACTGGAAAACAAAACAAAACAAAAACCGGTAAGAAAGCTAGTTGCTCTGGAAAGCCAGGTGATGAAGTGGATTAGGATGTGTATTGAAAGTGTACAATTATATTTATAACCTATCATTTCTTAAACCCTACAATATCCTGAAAAACAAGATAATCTTTCATCTTTCAGTTTATACTGGAAAACAGTGTTACCAGCAATTACATAGAGGGTTAGAAATACAGCTATGCATTGCTTAACAGTGGTAATATGTTCTCAGAAATGTATGGTTAGGTAGTATCATCATTGTGTGGATGTCACAGAGTGTGCTCATACAAACACGGATGGTACAGTTCAATCATTCAGTGTGACCTTCTGACACATTTAAGAGATGCACGAGGCTCTTGTAGGTGTATCATGGCAGACTGCTTTACAATAAACATATTCTTTTAATAAGTAGGAATGTATTTTAAAATAACAATAAAAATCACAAACCAGTATCATAGATGTTTATAAAGTATTATATACTGTGCATAGTTATACATGCTATGTACTGTTATAAAACTGGGAAAGCAGTATAGGTTTTTTTTTAACACTAACATCACCACAGACAAGTGAGTAATATGTCATACAGTTTCAACATGACAGCTGATAGGAACTTTTCAACTCCATTACAGTTTCTGGACCTCTTTCATACAGGCAGTCATTGACTGAAAGGTCATTACCTTGTGCATAACTGTATTTTTATTTTTCAAAAAGAGGCCGGAGTACTGAGGTAGACCATTTAATCTCCACCTGCAAATGTGCATCAAAGCCTTAAAAGCAAGCTCTGATGATGGGTTGATATTTAGGTGAAGGTAGGGCAGAGGTAAGAGGTCCAGAGTAGGGGTTGGTGGAGTTTGAGATAGTGAATATCACAATAAAAGCCTGGAGGAGAAAGAGGGTTGTTGCTGAAAACAAAACAAAACAAAATGACTGGCCCCAACACACAAAAAGAGGAGTTCAAAACTATCATTGTCATACTCTTTATTCTGTCTACTGAGCCTTACACCAGGGACTTTCTGCTTCATTTAAAAAGGCCTGGAAAAGTTACTTAAAATTTACCCGTGGTCTAGGAAGGCAATGTCAATGAGACTGTTAGTAAAATATGGGCAAGTGAATGCTGTTTATTGTAACATCACTTTAGATAAGTAGTAAGCCTTGAGGTATCACATATCCATGTTTGAATGTCCTTGCCCACCAGATGGCAACCGTTGAAGAAATGTCAGATGTATGCCACCAATGTATGTTGAACCTAAATAAGATCTAAAGTAGTGGCACCTGAATTGCCTTGATTACTTCAAAGTATTATTTTAATGATAAAGAAATATTATCAGGACATAAGTCATCTAATGTAAGATGATATTATAACTATAGTTTAACTGGATCTGATAGGTACTCACTATAATAACACTAACATTATTGGCCATATACAGTCTATTAATATATTTGCAGAACAGGACAGAATAATACTGAAATTATCTCATAACAATACCTGAATTTAGTAACCTCACTCTCTTGCCACTTTAATATCACCATTTTGGATATTTGTTAACTAGTGTAGTTTGTGTATCTTTCAATTTCCAGGTTCCTATTTTATATTTTTTAATATTCTTATTTTAAAAATATACCACTAAAGAATAATTTGTTTATTTTGGTCATTCACCATTGTGTTAAGTTACTTTTCTCTTATTGCTGAGACAAAATACCCAACTCCCAAAAGTTTAAGGAGAAAGGGTTTATTTAGCTCACAGTTTGCAGAAGTTTCAGTCCATAATTGGCTGGCTCCAAGACAGAGTGGCACATAACAGAGGGGCTTTGCGGAGGAGAAACAGTTCGTGGCACCCAGATGGTAGCAAAAGCAACAAGGGAATTTAACAGCATCTTTTTGCTCCTTTTATCTTATCCAGATGACTGGGATTAGGGCAGTGCCAAACCAAGTGATACACTGGTATAGTAATTACATGCCCGTTATCCCAGCATCGTATACTCTAGATTCAGCCACCTCTGAAAAAGCCACGTATGACTGCATGAGGCTTTGGGGGAGCATCTAGACCCAAACCATAACAACCATTAACATCTGGAACAGTGTCACTAAAAATTGAGTTTTTTGCCTCCAACTCTTCAATTCTACAAATGCAGTCAAACTGTATTTTTAAATATTTTCCTGGTGATAGAAGGTAAATACCTCAAACAGGGCAAAAATAATAGTGGTGTATTTATAATACTGCGTGATGCTTTTACTATAAAGTTTGTGAGGAAAAGTCCCTTATATATTGGAATGTACCTCTGTGAATCATGGCATCCCCACGTGTCCAACAGTACATTTATTGTGGTTTAGATATAAAATGTCTCCCCCAAATCTCATGTACTCATCAGTGGAGATAAATCACTGGGGGTATGATCTGGAAGGGCATATTCTTGTCCCTGTCTCCTGTTTTCTCTCTGCTTCTTGGCTGCCTTGAGATGAGCAGTTGTCCTCGGCCATGTCCTCCTGCCATGCTGTTTATGTCTTGGTGCAGGCAAACCCATGGACCAAACCCATTGGAAACTGTAAACCAAATGAACTTTCTAATTTGTGAGTGGTAGGTGTTTTTGTCCCAGTAATGGGAAATCTGACTCATACACCATTTACTTTACATTTCTCATATGAGAGATGAAAATTGAGAAAAGAACAATATAATCAAGTAATCTATATAATTTGAAATAGAAAATCAAACTTGTCTTGTACTCTTTGCTAAGAAATTTAAGTCCCTGGAAGACAGAAGCCATATTTCTTTGTTTGTTAAGGAAGATCTTATATTTGTGCAGCCTGTACATATTGAAAAGCTATTTTTACAAACATTTTCTTATTTCTTCATATGAAGATTCTATGTTGGAAAAGTAATTTCAATTGACCCATTTTACAGAGGGAGAGCTGGAGGATCAGGGAATAAATGTGCCTGACCACAGCCACAAGTTGTGAAGATTGAAATCCAGTGCTTGTGTGGCAGAAGGCCCATGGGGTGGCAGTGTAAGCTAGTCTGGCATCTACACACTGCCCATGCCCTGGGCCTCCCCCTCCTCCAGTCTTTAGGATTTTAGCACTGGTCACTCTTGGGGCACAGAGGAAGAATAGGACTGTCCGATTTCTACATATCCTCTCACTCAGGCTCCTGACTCCTTCCGAGGGGGATTCGTGAAGTTGGTGTCTCTTTCCCTGCCTGGAGCTTTCCCATTGGAACTGACCCCAGCCAAAGCCCACTCAGGGTTTTCCTACTTGAAATAGGGGATTCTCATCGTAGAGACACTGAACAGGCACTGCCATGCTCTGAAGGATCGCACAAAATATGGTTGTGGGGCAGCCTCTTGTCTACCCTTCCTGGCAGCCCCTCTCCCCAGACATCTCAGTGGTTCCCTTGGGCTAGGCTGAATGGAGTTTGTGAATGGAGCATCAGGCTTTTAAGGGTCACTTTTTTGGGGAGGTGACTTTGTTATACATTTCATGCTGGCCTTGCACTTACAGCAATCCACATTCCTCAGCCTCCCAAAGCACCAGCTGGGTTTACCAGTGTGTGCCACACACATTGCCTGGCTAGATTTCATCTTATTAAAGTCTGTGACAGTACTGACAGCAGCATCTGTGACCAGCATCATCTGAAAACAGCTAGCACGGCGGGGCTGGAATTGGTAGAGGCTGAGGGCAAGAGAGGAAGAGGGGCCCTGTGCTGCCCTGCTTGCTGCCAATGGGGTTGGCATAGTGAGGCTAGGTCCCAGGTTTCCCTTTCTCCCCTGTTTCTACCACCTGCTCAGAGCCAGAGCTGTAATAGGAATTTATTTTGGATGCATTTAAGTTCACTATGGGCACCAGGCCCACAGAGCTGGGAGCAAAGCATATGGGACACCCTTGTGCATCCCAGGGCACTTGCTGGACAGGTTGGGGTGTGCGGTATACATCCTTTATCTGTGTGAAAGCAAAGGCCACCAGCCATCAAAGTGGGTGCCTGGGCTCTCCAGGAACCAGGGGGGAGGAAAGTGGAGAGGGGAAGATGGGGAAAGCGATGGGCTTGACTGTACTGCGTTCTTTAGCTGACCTTTGGAGTGAGCAAAGGCTGGGGCCCACAGGCTTGGAATGGGAATTTAAGTTCAAGATAAGAACATTTTGTTTTGTTTTGTTTCTTTGACATAAGGTCTTGCTATGTACTTCAGGCTGGCCTTGATCTCACTTGTCCTAGGCTAGCCTTGAAGTCCTGGAAATCCTCCTGCTGAGCCCCTCAAGTGCTTGATTATAAGTATGGGCCATTATGTCCAGCTCTGGGATGAGAACATTTCTCATCTGCTGCTCCAGAGGCCTGCTGTCCATGCTTAGAAGCTCAGGATGGCAGAGCTGGCTGGGAGAGCGCTGCAGCCACATGAGCCAGTCAACCTATTTTACAGATGAGGACACTGATGCAAGGGGAGGGACAAGGAGAGGGCTTTCTCTGTGGCCTCACACTGCTTCCCCTTGGCTCTCCTCTCAGACCTGAGCAAGGTATCATATTGCCTGAAAGCATAGATCTCTGGGCCCCATTGCCAGAGGCTCTGCTGGCTATTCCTGGGGACATCTCTTGGGAGGCCATGAGTGGAGATGGCACTGGGAGGGGTCAGCTAGCCTAGAGTCAAAGAACAAAGCCTGGGAAAGGAAACATTTCCATGGCTGGGAGGAGGGAGCAAGCTCTGAAGGATCAGATGATGCAGTCGGTGACCGGGATGGCACATAGCTTCTGACCCTTTCTGCAGCTCTTGGCCCCTTTGGATAGATATGCTCCAAGAAGGACAGGAACAGAGAGTGAGCACCAGCAGGCAGAGGCTGGGAAAACCAGCACTCATGAGGGGTATTTGGTGTAAAAGGCACTTTGGGTATCTACTGGCACCTCTATCTGCGGATGCTAGGGAGGAGCTGCAGGGACACTCGTGGTGGCGGCAGGTGGGATGACAGGGGCAGTACAGGGCTACGAAGCTCCGCGGTCACAGCTTCTTTAATGAAGATATTTCTGGTTTCGGCTCCTGGATGGGGGGCCTGGGTGCCCTTGAGGGAGGGTGCCTAGCCTCCTCTGTAGGATTTTAAAAGAAGGGGAATTTGGTCCCAGAGAAAGGAACTGATTTTGGACCAAAAGCAACAGAACCCTGGGAACCAGGCCCTGGAAGTGCTGGGATGGGCGTGGCCTGGCTCAGGGTCCTTTGGTTTTACTTGAGGACTGCGAGATTGGCTACTGCAGAAGGCGGTGGGGGTAGGTTCGGAGGGCTTGCAGATAGCGCATGCGCTCTTCTGGGTATGAGGCTCTCCCCGGGCTCGGGTAGCGGCCATGTTTCTTCAGGCTTCTCTGTGGCTTGCAGCGGTGTACAGTGAGCAGCCCCAGGAAGGTCACGTTGTGCAAGGCCAGTATCCCAGCCTCGACCCGGGGCAGGACGGCAGACGGAAGCAGAGGCTGCAGAGAAGAGAAGTACTCCAGGAAGCCCAAGGGGTAGACGTTCTGGGCCAGCACCGGGTCTGGTGAGACCTTGACAGGCCACACAGGCGGAGCACAGCCAGCATGGCGGCCTGTGATCGCTCACTTTCCTTGCTATCTAGGTTTTGACCAGGTTCTTGAGTTTGAAGCTTCTGGCCTCGGGCACGCTCCCTTATATTTAATGTCCAACACGACCCGGAAGAGATTGGGGATGCCAGGCCCCTACAGTTTATAGCAGGCCAAGATGGGGCAGTGCATGGACTTCCTGAGGAGCTGCTGCAGCCTGACTTCTAGGGAGACTCTGCTTAAAGCCTCGGGATAAAAACTTGCTTTCCTAATTCACTGACGTCAGCTGGCTAATCTGAGCTGTTGCTTCTGGCTGGTGGGATTCACCCCAATGTCAAGTCCACACTGGAGGCCAGGGCCAGGGTTCCTGCCTCAGGGAGGGGCCCAGGGCAAATTGCCAGCACTTCTCTTGGGGACTGAGAGACTAAGCTCTGGGAGAACACACTTTTCATTGTCATTCTTGAGATCAAAGAACATCAAGGTCCTGTCTTTTGCCTGAGGTCTCTGAAGCTTTGGTCCAGGACCGGGAGAAAGCTGGGCCCCTCTAGCTGGAGATCACTGGACTCACTGCTGCTATTGTCCAGCTCCTGGAAGGACTGCAGCACAGAGAAATCAACAAGTAAGGGTTTCTAGGGCCGATGGGGATGGATGGCAAGGTGAAAGTGTGCCTGGCAGCAAGTGTGCACGAGAGAGTATAAGCACGCGGGTACAGTGGGGGTGGGGTGGGGCAGTGGTCTCATGCACATGAGAGATGGTGGATTATGGGGAAAATGTGTACATGAGAATGTGTGTGCATGAATAAGTGTGTGTCATCACTTATGTAAGCCAGGGTAAGTGTCTCAAGTAAGTGTGAGGGGTGAAGTCATGCAAGTAAATGTGACTGTGTGTGAAACTGCATGGGTGACTGAATGTGAGTGTCAAACATACTGGTGCACAAGTGGGTGAAAGTCTGTGAAGATGTGATTGTGTGTTTGGGTGGACAAGCTATGCTGCTGGAGATTCAGGGAAGGGGCAGGCACTCTGAACATATTTAGAAGAAATGTCACAAACCTGGGACAGATAGAAGCAGCCTTATCTGCAGTCCCAGATGATGTTTCTAGAATGGATCAGGGACCTGGCTTTCCTTGTCCCCAAAGCCTCCTGAGGTCCCAGTGCCTTGCACGAAGGGAGAGTGTAGGATGGCCCAGCCTCCTGAATGGCATCTCTGGGTGGACACTGGTCCCTAGCAGTGACATGGTAGTGGGGGAAGCTCAAGAGTACAGCACCCACACCGGGCTGCAGGGGAGCTAAGCTCTTCCTGCACCAGGTTCAGTGCTGGAGACCTGGGGCTCTGGTACTAAGGCTGGTCTTCGCTGTGGTGCTGCTTGAGAGGACCCAGTGGGGATCTAGAGGAGGCTGGAAGAGCTCTGGCTTTGAGAATTTTCCATAGGAGCTGGGGGTGCACAGCTGCCAAGCCCAGATGTTCAGCCTTTTGTGAAACTTCTGTGAATGCCACCTGTTGTAGGCATTACACAGAGACCAGGAGGAGGGAACATGGCCAGTGTGTTGGGGATGGAGCTCAGGACAAGCCTGGGTCTGTCTTCTAATGACTCTCTCTGGTTCATCAATAGGGTTGGGGTCACTGGGGCTAAAGCTTCTATTTCCTCTGGCCTCTGGCTCATATCTTTGGCCTGGGAGACAATCCACCCCCTCCCTTTTACTGTTGGGGTAAAATGTGTTTACTACAAATCTGTAGCCAAGGGGAAAGTTAATCACTGCCTCTGAGCAGGTTAAAATGGGACAGGGATTGTCCTCTATTTGTATTTCAGAGTCTGCCAGGCTCACCAAGTTCCTCCAGGTAACAGAATCAGAATCAAGGATAGTTCTTTCTAGAGCTGGGTTTGCTCAGTGCCCCATACCTCCATATTCTTGACTTTGCCCTGCTGTAAAGAAGGATTTTGCATTGTGTTCTGAGCGTTTCTTCCCCACGGAGCCTCCTGAGAGGCTGGCTTCAGGACTGTGGACTGCTTGCTTCTTCCTTTGGAGGGTCTCTGGCTGTGTCTCATCTCAGCCACCCAGGTCCTCCCACACTTGGGGCATGGAAGGGACCAGTTTGCCCAATGTGCCTACCCTGGCTGCAAGTTTCTCTTGCCAACAGCTGGGCTGACCTCTTCCTGGGCCACAGCTCCATCCTGCTGCCCAGCAACATGGCACACTGGGCTTTCTCTTCTTTCTTTTTGCTTTAGTCATAACTGCTGAAAACTCCTTTGTGTCCCTGAGCTCTTCTTTGTGGCTCATTCTATCTGGCAGTGTCCCTGCAGGCCCCAGAACCATCTTCCCAGTTTTAGACCTGTGTTTCCAAGAGCAGAATTCCTCAGAGAGCCACACAGCTACACCTCTGGGCCACTGTCTTAGTCACTTTCTCCCTGCTGAGACATAATACCTGGTACCCATGACTCAAAGGAGTTTTTTTTTTCCTCATTGAGTTCACTGGTACATTTTAGGTATGCAGTACAGTTACATTCATCATTGGGATCTTGTACCTTTACATGACAGGTCTTGGTTCTCATTTTTTCCCCATACCCCTGCCCTCCCTTCACCCCCTCCTCCCTTCCCTGTTTACAAAAACTTTATTTCCATTTGTTCTTATTTTTTTTCTTTTCTCTTATTTCCCCTCCCCTCCCCTTCCCACTTCCCCCACACCTTTAGCACTTTTCTTCCCATTTCAAAGGAGAGTTTTATTCTGGTTTACAGTCTGCAGAGGCCTCAGTTGGCTGCTTCCAAGGCAGGGTGACACAGTGCAGGGGCATGGCAGAGGAGAGCTGCCCATGGCATGGTGCAGGGAAGCAGAAGGAGAAGAGAGGTGCCAGGTAGGGAGATAAACCTTTCAGGCTACGCCCCTAAGAAGAAACATTGTTTGCTAATTAAACAAATATGTAAGGAGGAGAGTCTAGCTCCAGTCCTCCGGCCCCACATTTGAATATCTCACTGCCCTCTGGGAGTATTCTTGGTGCACTAAACACCTCACAATATCAGTCTCTCTGGAGTTCCTCAATGAACTCCCATGGAAATGAACATTGGGGCCCCAAAAGCTGGTTTTCTTGTTGAAGTCGTCCACACAGAATTTAACAAACTGATGTAATCCTCACCTATTGTCTTTATTTTATACCTAACTTGAAGGTCAGAAATATGTAGTCATTAGTAAGAGTGCTTTATTTTATTTTATTTATTTATATATTTTTTTGAGAGTTTTATTTTAGAGTCAATCCTTAAGGACTTCTGAATTTTACTCAGGTATTGATTCTCAGTTGGACTGCCAAGTGAGATTTTGCCCCTTTCCCCAAGTGGCATTGGCAATGTTTAGCTGCATCTCTGTTGTTGCAGTTGTGTGTGTGTGTGGGGGATGGCAACGTGGTATTGATCTCAAATGAGTAGAGGCTAAGGATACTGCTAAACATTAAATGAAAAACAGGACATTCCCCACAACAAAGAATTTTCTAGCCCCAGTGTTAATAGTGCTAAAGTTTAGAAGTATGTCTTTAGGTATTTTTAAAAACTAGCACTTATTATACAAAAATCTAATTACAAAGATGCACATATTCAATTTTCTAATGTACATATTCACTGTAGAACAGTTGAGGAAAAACAAAATGAGAGCGTAGAGCAGGAAATAAAAATCATACATAACCACATACTGAAAGGTAACCTCTGCTAACAAATTTTTAAAATATTTTTATCCCTTCTCCTAATTATACATTTTAAAAAGGGGATTATTATATGTGTATTTGGTAGCCTATTTTGCAATTTGCTGCTTTACTAAAACTGAAACACCACTCGATATCACTAAATAGTTTCTGCAAAATCATTTAGAGTGTGGTATTCTGATTTATGAATTTATGTAAATTATTTACCTCAGTTATTGTGGTAAATCTTTGGTTATTTCTAGATAAGTGGTACACATTCTTCAGAAAACCAAAGGTTGTTTTCTTAGGATGAAAATCAACGGTCAAGTATGTTCAGTTTTCTTTCCCTCATTCATTATTTGAGTCTTCACACTGTGTTAAGAAATTATCCAGGTTTCTTCTCATTAGCAGCAAATAAGGGCTCCTATTCCTTAGCTCCTTGACATCCTAGGTAAGCTAGTTTATCTTAAAGTGAAAACTAGATTATTTTATTTTTGACACTTAATAATTCATACATATTTACGGAGGTAAATATTATATTTGTTACATGTATACATTGTGCTATGATTTATCAATCCATGCAATTAGCATATTTATTACCTTAAACATTATTTCTTTGTGGTGAGATCATTCAAAATCCTGTGTTTCAGCTTCGTTGAAATGTGCACCAAATTATTGTAAACTTCAGTCACCGTCCTGTGCAACTGGAACTTATTTTTTTCTAACTATAATATTGTACCCATTGATTCCTCTCTACCCTACTATCCCTACCTTTTAGTATAACCATCATGGTATTCAAATTCTAGATCAGTTTTTTAGATGCCACATATGAGTGAGTTTATAGTATTTAGATTTCTGTGCTTGGTTTATTGCATTTAGCACAAGGTCCTCCAGGTTTATCTATGTTGCTCTAAATGGTAGGATTTCATCCTTTTATGGCTGAGAAGCACACCATTGTGTATGCACCAATAATTTTCTTTATTCATTTGATGATGAACACTTAGGTTGATTTCATATCTTGGCTATTATAGGCAGCACTGCAATAAACATGGGAGTGGAGGCCTTTTTTTTTTTTTTTTTTTTTTTGTTGGTACTGGGAATCTAACTCAGACCTTGGGCTTGCAAGACAGGCAGAGGAACCACTGAGATAAATCCCCAGCTAGAGGCACTTTTTGATCTACTAATTTCATTTCCTTTGGTTGCTAGACCGTATTGTAGTATTCACTTTTTTGCAAAACATTCATACTGGAAAAGCATTCTTCTTGAAATTTAACTTTTTCCCATTAAAAGGCAGTGCATAACCAAAGAATATGCTTAAAGGATTTTCCTGCATTGACAGAGACTATGTGGTATTTCAAAGGCAGCATCCCTTTGGTCCCAAGAGGGCCTCCCTTAAAGAAATTATTGATTTATGTCATCAAAAAGCAAGTATTCAAGGAGTCTCAGGCCCTGGCTGAAAGCAAAGTATGTGAGTTTCCCAGGAGTCCCATCTGTATAAGGATCATTGACTTTTGACCTTTTGGGATGTTTGATCTCTTGCTCTCCTTTTTAAAAATTCCCCGAATGTTTTTATTATATGCATGAATAACATATAAAAAAAAAAAAGAAGACTGAGGAATAATGACACAATTTTGCTGATTTCTGATTGGTGCATTCTAAGGACCTGTTAGATATATTAAGGTTTAAACATTTTAGAATAAAACATTAGTATCCAGACAGATGTCTTTCTGCAATAATCAGGACAGATACTTTATCTGCTTCAGCTTGATTTTATTAAAACATTTCAAACAAGCAAGGAAAAGCTTCCAAGAGGCGATGAATACAGCACCTACCTTCACATAATCTTTATCTTAAAAGTGTTAGTCCCCAGATTAGCATGTAATTTATTTATAGGATCTTAATGATCCAGATCCAGATTTTCAAAAGTCCCTTTAAAATCTCTCCTAAATTTGCTTTGACATTTTTTTGGAAGTGTCAGAAAACTATCTACTTTGCATTTACCAAACTTCATATTTTTGGCATTTCAGACAAAATAACTAAAATCTCACATTGGTATTAACTAAAAGCTGTAAAAATGTCACTTTCTAAACGTGTCAGAGGCTAATGGAGAAGAAGAGACCAGTTCCCTCAACAAACTTGAAAATGCATTTTTTAAATTTTGATACATGCTGTATTTGTCAGTTTTTGATGTGTATGAATGGACCTGATGATCTCAGTATTTATGAGTATTTTATTGTTCAAGAATCTGCATGTCTCCTGATGCTTGCTGGTCTTGGCTCTAGGTTGTGGGTTGGGTTCAGATCCACTACTTTGTTCATTTGCCGTGGATCTGTGGCCACTTGAGACATGTTTTCCTCAGGACAGATGGCAGAAGGTCAAGGGGCCAAGCCAAATGCACAGCTCTCTTAAAGCCTCTGCTCCTGTTGTGGTTCCTGAGTCCTTTTCACAAAGCAGGCCAAGTGACCAAGAATAACCTCAGTGGGAAATAGGCATCGTCTACTGTACTCCACCGTGCAGGCACGCAGTGAGCTTACATTATTTGTGTAATGATTTAATTCACCCCTAGCACTCCATTAGGCTGTCTTTATTTAACTTAAATTGGCCTCTATATTATGTACTACTAAAAAAAAAGTTTCCTAGAAGTGGGGTTGCTGGGTCAATGGATAAGAGTGTATGTAATCTTTCTAGATATTGCCCAAATTTCCATTATCAGAGATTGTAGTAATTTACATTTCCATCTGCAAAATATGAAAATGCCTGTTTTTCATAGCCTCATTCAGATTATGTTGTTCAATATTTGGAAAAAATCCCGTAATCTGTCCATGTGGCTCTTCTGTATCACTATCAAACAATGATATTTCAAGGAAGGAATTTTATTTTATTCTTAGTGCCTACTTAAGCATATATATATTTCTATTTATAGAGGATATTTATGAATTAAGTGTGAGTGAAACAATAGTTTTCAGAAATAAATTTAATGAGATAGCCCTTATAATAACACACAGAAAACCCTGTCAAATGGCTGAGCAGATACATGTTATGTTTTACCCTAAAAATGTAATAGCAGTGTTCTCTAAATATGAAGCATTTGAAATGCCTGTGTTTACACTACTGTATTATAGAAACTTTCTATTAATCTATTTTAATCTGTTTTCAATATGATCAATATTAGTGATAGAGAAAATATCCCAAAATGATTTCATAATCAAAATCCCTAAATTATTTTAATCCACTTTATCTTGAGTCTTACCTCTGTGATATTTGCATATAATCGTTTGATATAGAAAATGGCAGGGGACCTCCAAATTATATAGGTTAAATATTATAACTCCCAACCTGCTAGATGTCCAACATACTGAGCTCATGTTTCCCCAAACTGAAGAATGAATTCTAAGGAAATATTTGTTGAGGGGAAAGATACACCTCCTGAGAGGCAAGAGGGGACCCAAAAGTGAGATGCCGAGGACTCCACTTCTCAGGGGAAGTTTTATAGAGCACAATCCCATGGATACAATTTGGGTTACAGCTGTGATCAACCAAGAAGATTATAAGTATAGTTGCTCAGGTAACACTGATCCAGTGAGGAAGCAAGTCACGTAGCAAGTGTACATGGAAGGGACAAAGAATTTTTCAGGAAGGGATGAGTCTGAGGGTCTTGGTCACCCACCAGGGTGACTGATGTCTATCTAGATTTCATTAGACCAGGTGTTACCACTTATCTTAGGCCTGGTGATTTTGTCTGAATCTTGAGACTTGGCCTCCAACAAATGTGCCTTTGGCCACAGTTGGGGGATGAAAAGTGTGGATAACTGTCCCTGTGATGTCAGATTTAAATGACTAAAGACTGTCAAAACTATTCAGCATTATGAGGATTAGAGATAGTTGTAGGGATCCACAGACAGTCTATATTTATAGATCATAAAAAATTGTGGCTTCCAGAGGCATACTGGGGTTTGAGTGCTAGCTCCATCACAATTTTTGAAGATCATAAAGTTAGATTCACCAAGCCTTAGTTTTCTTATTATTAAAATTGTGAGAAAGGGGTATTGTTTGGATTTACAAAGATATTTGTCACCTACTTTGATGTGTTTCAGCAAGTCAAGTGTCAGATAAATTTTGTTCTTCAAAATAGCTACATAGAATTAAAAGGAAACTTAAAGAGCTGTCAAATCATCTTAGCACTAAAGCACAGTTGAAGGAAGACACAAAACCAACTCTGTTTGAGTATATTTACCACAAATAAACACAAGTGACTGAAGTCTCATCATTTAACGTGCCCCTGTAAATCATGAAAACTGAAATGAATATTTTAGTTCAGGTGGTGTAATAGAAAAATCCTAAGGCTTGAAGTCAGAAATTCATCAAATTTTAGATGTATGCCTCAGACAAGTAACTTTTCCAAGTCATTATATCCTAACTGATAGTAATGATCCACTTACTGAAAAATACTGGCTTCTAGATATTGTAGGAAGTCTGTCAATACATTTATTCATTAATTCATTTGTGAATCTTCTATAGGGTGCTAACCATTGTGGAAACCCCTGAGTAAAGGGGAGCAAAATATACTATAACTATCTCAAGCTTCAGTCATAAATAGCATAATTCTATCTTTCATGTCATTGTCTTATTTTTAAATTAGATGTTAACAGTAAATAGGCAATAGAGGATTCTGGAGGAAAGAAAAATAAGTGAGAAAGACATTAACTAGGGTTAAAAAATGTCTTCTTTAATGTGCTCTGAGACCTGGTGGATGAAAAATAATTAAGCAAAGAACATTCTAGACGTGGAGGACAGCATGTTTGAAATCTATGGAAAAACTTTAATATTTCTTAAAATGAACCTTAAAATATGGGTGTCATTTAATCATGAGAAAACCATCCAAATGCTTGAAATTCTATATGAAGCTGTTGGACTCCTAAAGACATTTGTAGACTGAAACCCTGTTTTTTAGCAGCCTTGAATATTTCATTAACCTTTCTGAAACCTTGTCCACATTTTGGTTCTTAGTAAATATTTTCCTGTAGCTTTTGTTCTCCATTGTTCAATTTGGGTGTGTTGAAATAAACAAAAGGTAATAACTTGGGAGTAAGAGAGGTGATGAGAAAGTCATTCATTCCATTAAGTGCACTTAACCACCTAGAAATATCGGGTGCCTGTATAACTTTAAAATTTCCAAGTTTACCATAACAAAATGTAACTAGTAGCTTGTGTATGAGATTAACTAGACGCACATCGATCTTATTTATTTTCCTGGGCATACAGGATGACTATATTTCCAAACTCCTCTTACAGTTAGTTTTAGATCATATGGTTAAGTTCTGACCCATGCAATAGTGGTGGAACCGCTTTCCATTTGTAAGCTTGGCTATAAACTCATCTACTCGGTTGTTCATTCCATGGCAGTTGTCATGTTTAATGGGTGGTGCTTGAGAAGATTTTGAATCCCTAAGATACCACTTGGAGAAAAGCTGCTAGAAGAGGTATTCCCTATCATGTAGACCACAAATGGACTTGAACCGCTGAGGCCTGTAAATTGTTTCTTGTAAATGCTAACATCCCATATCATGACTAGTACTAATTACATGCATGTCAGAGGCCATTATGGCCCAAAATACTTTGACCAAATTTTTGATATTTAAAAAGTCAGCAGATCATATTTTTTTTCCTTTTTTTCCTTTTCCCTACCCTTTGCACTTCCCTTACTCATTTAGCCCTTTTCTTCCTATTTCACATTATCAATTATACAATTTGAACCTTATTTACACTTTTAGCTTTTCACACCAGAGAAACTATTCAGTATTTACACATGTGTCCTATTAATTTCACTTAAGAGTATAGGGAAGGGTGGAGGGGATGAAGGGAGGGCCGGGATATGGGGGAAAAAATAAGAACCAAGTGCATCACATAAAGGTACAAGATCCCAATGATGAATGTAACTGTACTGTATACCTAAAAAGGACCAATAAACTTAAAAAAAAGTCAGCAGTTCTTTTCTCTAACCCCTCTTTTCAAAAAGGTACATTACACCCTACCTCTTTTCCTGATTAAAAATCCAGTTTTGAAATCATCCTGAAATAAATCAGATGGGATGGTGTTTTAGAAACAAAAGCACTTTTAATCATTTAGATTGTGTTTTAACCACAAAGTGATTGAACTCCTAAGAAATTTATTTATTCTTTGAAAGTAAAGGGAAATGGCTTAATGCCCTCAGAGAATATGAATAAAAGGAGCTCCTATGGTAGGGTAGACAAACTCTAGTACATGTATTTTTGCACGAAAGAGTTAAAACCCACACCCACACCCAGACCCAGACCCCAGAGACACACACACACACACACACACACACACACACACACCCCTCCTAAAATTTGTGACATTTCTGTTGTCTATAGAAACAGCCCTTCAGTGGGAAAAAGCCCCTAGTTCAAAGTAAGTGTTTTCTGCAGGTATTTTCCATATAAATTGAGCACTTGTGTTGGAAACCAGTGATACGTGTTAACATGGTGACACACAGAGAGTGTCAGATCAGACAAGCAAAGCATGTGGGATCAGGACACAACTTTGCCTGTTGCTGTCTGCATTACTGAGGTGAGACATCAGCTTCTTCATCTGAAAAGAGGAAATGATGCTTTCCTTCAAGATAATTTTGATAAGTAAATAGCCTGCTATCTCCCTCTTTAATTCTTAAACCATGGGTGTTATTTTGAATTGTTCAATTTTTCAGATTTATGGTTGTTATCCTCAGATATGCCCTAAGAACTATTCAAGAATCTTTTATATGAGTGATTAAAATAAACACTGGATGATTAAATTAAAAAGTTTGTTACAGTAAAAGATATTTTGGCACCAGTGCCCCTTAGTATATTCCACCTTGCTTTGAACACACTCATCCCACCGTTCTTGCCACTTTCTGAAGCAGCTCTGGCGTCCTCTTTCATGAGTGCCTTAATAAAATGTGACCAAAAATATATAATAATGCTGCTGAGTACCATCCAGCAGAGAGGCAGGCTTATGAAAACATGCTGTGTCCTCATCCACAGTATTCACTGATCTGGCAATGTGCAATATCTAGTTTTTCCCCGAAGTCAAAATGACCAGGAAAGAGAAATATTTTGCATGTATTCAGGGCATCAAGGTAGCAACAATGCAACTAAAGACGCTCATGAAAGAGGATTTCCAGGACTGCTTCAGAGAGGGGCAATAAAAATGAGACAAGTGCGTTTGAATCAAGGAGGAGTACAGTGGACCCTCAAGTTATGATTGGCCTGACATACAACCAACTTGGGTTACAACCAGAATTTTAGTTTTAACTTATGAACAAAGTCTTGAGTTATGACCCAAATGCAAGCCACTCGTGCTTCCAGATGGTCTCAGATACAGCTTTAACCCTTAAAGAGTTCTGGAAGAAACATTACAACACCTTTTGCTATTTTGGGTTAATTAAGAAATCCAGAGTCAGTGTCTGTCTGTGGACTCTGATTTCTGCCTGTGTACAGGAAAGAGACTTTGTAAAGGAGCCTGAGCCTCAATTGACCAACTTGAGGTACAGACAGTCCTTGCGAATGAATTGAGTTCGTGAATCAAGAATCCACTGTATTCTGAGGGGGAACTAGTGGTAATATTTCTTTTACTGTAATAGTTTTTTAAAAAAATAATATTAATTGTAAGTTTTAATCATACCTTTCATATCACTGGACAGTGACTTCTCCCATGTAATAAAATATCCACTCAAACTTTAACCACTCCTTTTGACTTGCTCTTCTATTACTCTCAGGCAATGTCCTGGATTCTTCCTACTCATAGGTGGAGGCTGTACCACATGCATCTACCTACTGCTATGTGTTGGACATTTCTGTTTCTTTAGCCCCAGTATACATTCAGAAAAAAACTCCCCTTAGCTCTGTAGGTAGAAGTTAATTTGCTTGCTTGTGTGGTTGGATTCATTCTTTGTATTTCATACATGAGCTTGTGTGGTTGATGATTCATCTTCTTCTGCCTCTTTAACTTTTCCTCCTATCCTCCCCTGTACAGCTTATCAAAACCTTAAAATCCTCTTTTGAGGTTGAAAATAAGGTCAGAGAGAATATTTCTCCCTCTTTATTTTTTTCCTAATCGCTCTTCTTTTTGTCATTAGCAAGCTTTCCTTGTGAACAATATTCTTAACTTCATTGCCTATTTTATTTTAAAACTGTTTCAATATGCTTTCTTCCTTGGACATTCCAATAGAATGGCTCTGAAAATCATCTTCAGTGTGCTAGATTCAGGTGACTGCACCTAATAATTTGACTTCTCTGTAGCATTGGGTGCTGTTGAGATCCTATCTTGAAAACTATCACTTCTCACTGCTTTTGTATCTCTCATATTTTGTTCACATGGTTTTTTCTTTTGCTTTGATTTCCCCTTTTTATTTCAGTTAGTTGTAGAAGTAATAAGAAGTGCTGGGTGTGGTGGCACATGCCTGTAATCTCAGCACTCGGGAGGCTGAGGCAGGAGGATCGCTGTGAGTTCAAGACCAGCTTGGGTTACATAGTGAGTTCCAGGGCAGTCTCAACTACATAGTGAGACCCTGTCTCAAAACAACAACAACAACAACAACAGCAAAAACAACAAAAGAAGTAATTAGAAGTAGAGATACTCTTCTCCTAGCATTTAAACAGTTATCTGCCAAAACTTTGGACACTTTCTTTTTCTCTGCATTGTCCTTTTAAGTTGTAACCATTTTCCTTACTTTCACCACAGCCTGTATACAAATGCTACTTAGTTCTACATCTTCACCTTGATTTCTCAAATACTAGACCCAGGTGTCTGCACCACATGCACACCTGGATGTCCAATAGACATCTTTAACTTGATACCCTCAGACTTTTAACTTCCACTTCTCTTCTTCCAAGAGAAACTTATATTCAGCATTAGGGTTATTTAATGACTTTGACACTTTTTTTTAAACCTTGCATTGTATTTCAGATTACCTAAAAGTTCTAAATCTTGGCTTCTCCATTTATAAAATAAAAATAATGATAGTCAGTAGAAAAGAATGATATAATGGATAAGAACAGTTACTATTTATTGCATATTCATTATGTTTTATGTGCTGAGCAGTCCTAATGTTTTACTATAATTGTTATTTATGAAAGAAAAGTAGAGTGAATAAGTGCTTATTGCTATTGCAACTGGGATCCTGGGACTTGAGGCTCACTTCCCTTTTAGTTCTATTCTTATTGAAGCATAGAGTATAAGTGTCTGTGCCAGATATTGCTTTCCTGGGAGAAAGAAAAGCTAGTTTTCCAAGTCTATCATCTCAGAATCTTGAATTGTTTTGGTCTCCTTCTACCCCAAGCAAAACCTTAAATCTATGAGAGAATGTATTTTGTATGCCAAATCTGTAATCCTCAATTGAGACATCTGAATTTTTAATTTTTATAATTAAAATTTAAAGAAATACCCAGAATATGTATAAAAACTGCTATTCAGTTTTTCAACCTTTTCCATCACCTGGTGGAATCAAAGAAGAGAAATGTGTGACTCTGTTTTGGAATTGTGGTATTAAACACATCCAACTCACTTAAAAAAGGGACCATCCATGAAGTTAGAAAAGACTCGCTTGTAAATCAAAATCAATGAGTAGTATTTTCTTTTCATTATTAATTCTCCTATCAGTGATATGTAAATTGATCCCATAGATTATGAAATAACTTAGATTTCTTAGTATTTTGCAGAGCCTTATCTCTTGTACTTAGGAGGCTCAGCAACATCAGGCTCAGTGGAGTCATAGAACAGTAATGCTTAACCTCTTTACTGAGGTATTGTGTCCTTATTTGTTTGTTTGTTCAATTTTGCAATATGTGCCAAATTCAGTCACTGAATCTTTCCAGAAACTTCACTAATGAAAGCACACAAACACATGTAAAATATCAATATTATGTATAGGATTAACAGGCCATTTGAAGCCCATCTATCAACACTATCTGGATCTACAGACCTCTGGAGAAAATGTTAGAGGATCTTTGAGAATCCAAGGAAATAAGCTTCCCTAGATATAGGGAGGAACTAAATTCACTAACTATCTGTGTCGTAAAAAGTGATGTACTCCTTAAAGTCCAACGATTACTTAGAAAAGTTTATACTTAGAGTTAAGGGATTTTTCCCATAAGTAAATGAAGTACTTTCTTCCTTGTCCATAGAGGAAGATTGTCTTTATACTTTTTTGGGAAACTTGTTGGATCTGATGATTAATACCTGCCCTGAATAAGCAGTAGGATAGTAGAAGCCTATGTACAGTGTTCTAACAGGCCATATATTGCACACAAATCAAGAATGTTTGCTTTTAGTTATTGATGGCCAAAGCATGTTGTTTAAACAGATGAGAGCATGCATAACATGTTTTGGAATAGGTAGCTTTTTGGTCATAAGTTAATCCCAATGTCTTTTTCATATGCAGTCAATAAAGTATCTACAATTTATAGAGGAACAATGTAAGTTTTCACAGAAAATAGGTGGTGGTATAAATCTAACAAGCAATTTAAAGAATAATTTCAAAATGTTAGGTATGATGTTCTTTTTTAATGGATATTGTTTTATTATTTTCTTCAATAATAATTTTCTTTAATAATTTAATAATTTGCATTTTCTTTAATAATTTCTAATTTAATGCCTGATGTCAGGACAAGTTTCAGAAAGGTGTTTTTGGGACTTGGTCTCAAATAGAAGTTTCTAAAGTAAAATGATATTTTGGACAGAAGCATGGAAGGCTGGAAAAATTATAGGGATAACATTTTATAACATGTTCTCTTAATCCAAACACAATTCTTCATTTTAAAAATGTCAAATTATGACATTGTGAATACATGTCTTCCTATGTCTTATGTGTTGTGTTCATCATTGGTTTTGGCCATGCATTCATCATGTCTATAAGACATGGAAGCCCAAATATAGTATCAACCATCTTTTCATCTTCACTTTCAATATATAATCACCAACAAACTCATCTTACCTTATATAGTGACAGTTATACAACATTTAGTAAATTTCCCCTCTGTCCATGCATTTTGTTTGATTTGCATTGTGTCAGTAAACCTCAACAACTCTTGCTGTAATGTATTATTCAAGAGATGAGATTATAGCTCAGGAATGGTATATAAAAAGCTCAAGACCAAACAACTAATGGCACAGCTAGGATTTAAATCCAGCAATTATTGATTCAGGGCAAAATATTCTTATTCACAATACCACTGTTTGCGATATATTGACAACTTTGACCACAAAATATGGCAAATATGTAGCTCTCTGTCCGTGGACTTTAATAATCTTTTAAATTTATCTTATTATGTTTACTCTTCTAGCCTTCTGTCTTCATCTTTTCCCTGCATGATTTAGAGACCCATCTTTTGGGATTAGAGACAAATACAATTAAGTGGGATACATTTTTTTCTCAGGGGATTACTGACCTGAATTTGCCTTTGCTAAAGGACTCTATTTCTGGAATTCTAATGCTTGTATAAAGGAGGAAATTCTCCTATTGTGTTATGCATACTTGTTCTCTTTATTCTGTTCAGGTTTTTTGAGTGGTGTATTATATAAAAATCTTCTTTATCATTGCACTTTGGTACCAATGAAATTACAAGACAAAGGAAGAAGACAGATGGGGCAAAAAATATACTATAAATACAGCTGATATTAAAAAATATAGCTCAGAAGAGAGTCTTTCAATAAAGAGAGTTAAAATTAAACAGATATCACCGAGTTCCATACCATACTGGTATGGGATGCACCCCAGCCCCACAAAGGGCGGAGTTCAATACATGAGTTTTGCAGTTATCATATACAGAAAGAAAGAAGGAAAGATAAGGGGATAAGTTATGCACATGTAATTTACTCTTCTAAACTATCAAATGAAAAATTTTTGTACCTTCAAGAGGACTCAGTTGAAGGTAAATGGAGAGAAGTCAGAGAGCTCTTAAGACATGCTGCAAAACTTGTGAAGTCGAGAAGAACCGTCCTTTCATCTTCACTCAGATCGTTAAAATAGAATAAAAATTAAAATGTGAGGTGCACCAAATGAAAGACATGGGTATCATCAGCAGAAAGATAGCAAAAAATTAAGAGTGAAGGCAAGTGCATGTAAAATAAATATGTGGGAAATGTTCTTTCTTTAATCTAGTATCTTTTCTCTAGAGATAGGTAAAGGCATTCAGTAAATTTACTTTATTTCTACCATCTAGTCATATTTTTATTTAGATTTTCTGAAATTGTATAATCTGGTCAAACATTGTCGGCCAGGAAAGTATTACAAATGATTTCTCAGATCCTTTGGTTAAATATTTGAAAGATAATAGTATTATGATATGCCCTAAACTTCTAAATAAAGGACACATTTTAAGAGCAAAGCACACAATAAAAAAAGTGTGTTTCTTTTTATCAATTGCTTATGATCCCCAAAAGAGCTGTGGAAAATTGAAGAATAAGAGAACAGACCTATTCTTTTGATGGAGGAGAAAGTTTAAAAGAAAAAGTTAAGAGGAGAATAATAGCTGAAAGTTGAGATTTGGCAGACAGTATGATATGATCTGATTTTCAATCATTCTCAAAACTGAGAATTTAAACACCTCCACCTGACATCAAATAGAAATGACCCATCGGTCATGCGGTCAGTGTTTCTGAGCTTAGGATGCCTTGAAATGAAAGATTTTTTTTTTTTGCTTTATTTTACCGTTTTTCTCCTCTTTCACACTCTCAAATAACATATAAGATAGGGCCACATAGTAGCGTTTTAAGATAATACAAAATGTTTTTGAGTGTGATATTAACATATTTTAGAACTTCCAATTATAGGAAAAGTATCTCTGAACATCCATTCAAGTGTAAATCAATGATAACACTCTCCTACAGCTTTTCTGTGAGGTAGTTTTAATCTTTCTGATATTCTGTGAAGGCAGATACATGCCTATGATCCTGCGGTATGTCTTAGACACCCGGTACAACACATAATAAAAGCTCCATTAATTTTTAATTGAATTATTTTGTACCAAATAGTGAATATTAAATATGAAATTGACATAGAGCCTGAGTCATATATAACATCTTTGCTTCCCATGTGTTACACTCTGGTAAATTTGTTTTAGTAACTCAGACGGAAGAGGGTTGTAGAAAATCATAGGAAATGTTGAAAGTCATGGAGAAATATATCATACTTTTTATTTTTTGCTGATACATCTGAGTTAATAGAGATTCAGTAAGAGCCTTTTCCTGAGGTTAGGAAGTTGCAATAGATCCAGCACTTTTTACGGTATGTGGGAATTTCCCTCATTCATCCAACAGTCCTGTTTCTGGGCTGACGTGTGTGAGGATAATAACCGCAGCTGTTTATGGCATTCTCTTTAATAGAAACATACTTTTTACATAAAAAGCTTGTTTCTAGAGAGTTCTTTTTTTTTCTTTCATTCAGTAACCCAAAAAATACATCATGCCTACATAAAGGGTTATATTTTGGAGTTCTTGGAGCTGAAGTTGAGTCTAATCACTTTTGTGACCAGGGAGAAATTACTTCACTTCTGTGAGACTCAAGATCTCCATTTTATGGAAGAGGGAACAAATCACACCTACCCATTACTGTTATTGATTGGGTGGGATGAGAGAACATAGGAAAAGATATAGTGATAAATAGAAAAATCTTAGTTTTGGGCTTTTGTTTTCATAAGCAAACAGTTTTTGGGCCCACGACTTAAAATAGAAAGGTAATGTCACTTGTTAACATAATTAGAAATTGAAACTTAGACAACATGCCCTTTTCAAGTTTACAGGACTAACTAGAGCCAGTGAGTACCAGACAGCATGGTTAATTGTCCAGAGTATATTTTTACTCACAACATCGTATCTGTAGAAGTAAATATTCCCATTTTATAGATGAACAAACTAAGGCACAATATGACTAAATTATTTGCTTAGATCACAATATTAGTGTTAGACATACTATCAATGCCGGGAAAAGTAAATCTAGTGTAATTATTCAAATAATATATTATATTTTGAATGTAATTTCACATAATTATTTAAATATAGATGCAATGATAGCATTAGTTAAGGTGGGATATGCATGTGTCAGAACTGTGCTACCTGGTCATTTCTCTAATTGTTCCAAGGATTTATATAATAAACCTTCAGATGTTTTTCTCTTTTTGATTTTTCAGCTCTGAAATGACTTGGTAGAATAGAAATCTTAAGATTGGATACGTTTTAGATGATGTAGTTCAGTGTTTCTATCACCAATTAAGAATTAGAATGTTTTAATTTAAGCAAGTACTATCAATATTAAAGATGATATATGATTATCACCTTCTATGAATCACAAATCTGTGTGTTTTCAGGTCTCAACCATATTGACCGATACATTTTTGATGCCTGGTAACACCACTAGGATGCTTTTAGATTTTTTTTTTTGCCAGAAATTATAGTTTTAGCGCACTCCTTTTTATAAATGATCTTTATTTAATATGCAGAGTATGAGTATTTATAAAGCCATGCATGTTTCATGGTCCGATTCTGTCTTCCATTACCTCACAATATGTTTAAACACTAATAACTAGGAGGAAAAAAGACATCCACATACCTGTAACTGACTAGAAAGCCTGAGTTTTATCCCACTGGAAGCCTGGAATCCAAGCTTGATATAGCTTTCCCATCTTTTTGTACTTTGTTTTCTCAATCATATAAATGGAGAGAATGTCAGATCTGTGTCAGAGGGTTCCCCTCTTAAATGCTTCTGAATACCTGTTATAGAGGCTTCTTATAATTCAGTTCAATCCTTTCTCTAGATCACACAGAAAAAAATGTAAAGAAGTCAAACGCAAGATGAGAATAGTAAATCGACAGGAAAAGTGTCAGAAACCACGAGGCAAATCTATCATAGAAACCCTTTGGTCTTTTAGGCAGGACACAGTTTTGAAGTTCAAGGGCAGAGTCCGTGTGTTAAAAGGTGAATATTTTCCGAGTTAAAAGCAAACTCTCTTTCACTTTTTAAAAAATGTCTCTGCAAAGCTGAAAAGGCCCAGAAAAGAAAACAAAGGGTTGCTTTCTCTTCCTCATTTTTCATTTTGCTTTTCTTCATTAATAAGGAGGTAGAACTATAGCTGAGGTTAAGACTGTCCTATTTGTAGTGTGTTCCATTAAAGAGCGGGCTTCATTTTGAGGGGGCAGTTGCCCTGAAATGAGGACAGGCAGCCATTCTAAGGTGTAACCTGACCTGGCCCCTGTGGCCTGAGGATACCTGTGCCATTCACACCTTCAGAACAGAGTAGGTAAAAATATGCCCAGGGCAAAGGTGGGAGTTAGACAGGGATAAAAAATTTTCCCTTCTGAAAAATCCTACTACTCTGAAAGTCATTGTGAAGTACTTAAGAGAGATGACATGAATTCTTGCCCCAAGAGTACTACTGAAGCAAAAAATCTAGGAGCAGAAGTTGAGCTTCAGAAGACATGGTTTTTAAAAAGAAAAATCTAAGTACACAGTAAAAACTCTCTCCCTCCCTCCCTCCCTCTCTCTCTCTCAAAAACCTTGTCTCTCTCCCTCCCCCCTTTCCCTAAAGCAATGATTAGATGATTCTTTCACCAAAGGGCACGTGGAAGGTTAATACAGAAAAAAAAAAAATTACAGATGACAATATCCAGGTGAGTGGGGAGAGATGGTTTAGGAAATCAAGCTGAGTGGTAAAATTCAGCTTAAAATGTTCTGTGTAATTCAATTAAATAAAATAACTGCTAATACAAGGGAATTTGTAACATTTGTAAAAAGTACATGGATTCATCTTTTGTGTACACATACGTACACAGAATTATACAAAATTCGTTCCATCACTATAGCTGGGGAGGAGGATAGACGGTAACGTAAGGGGAAAGACTTCCTTTTGAAAAACCTGTATCATTTTTTTGTTTGGAGTTTTTTCAAAGTTTAAATGCCATATTTTTTTAGAGCAAAAGTTTCTAATATGTCATAGGGTATTGAGAAATATGTAAAAAGAAAGCTCTCTTTAAGTCAACATGGGGAATACTACCTTTAGCATCTCCTCTGGAGTGGGCAGTGAGGGCAGTGACTCTGAAAATTACGAATTCCGGCATCTACCTCTTCCTCTGGCATATATAGAGTCTCAGTTTTCTGTTGTTGTAATTGACTAAATGGCATGAGGAATGAACAAGTGAAATAGCTGAGTGTTCTCAGTGTGACTTAGCACCTGGGTCCTCCAGTTCACCTCTCTTTTGCTGTGTTCCCTGGGGACCCTGCTTAGATAGGGAGTAGAGACAAAAGCTGTCCCTGGGCAGAAGTGGGTCATCTCTCTGCTCATTGATAGTCCTTTGATTGACGTGGCTAACAGCTGGAGGTAGAGAGAAAATCTGGGAGTTCTTTTTGACTAGGCAGAATTGGACTCCAGTGAACAAAACATAACATATGCTAATATCAATCTCATGAATAAATTGGGTCACGGGTATTTTCAAAGTAGATTCCATACATAAAATTGAGGAGATACAGAATATGATTTCTTTAATACTAAAAAATTTATTAATTAATAGCAATATTTGAGCATTAAATGATGAAATAAATATTCCTCCAGGAAAACCAGAGCTAATTTGTGTTAAGTTCATACTAGATGTAAGCTGGACATTAGTGTGCGTTTTCTGTTTGTTTGCTTTTATTTTACCATAGATGAGGAGTATGATGGTTGAGTAATTAATCACATTACAGCAGCATAATTCAAAGTTGAATATATATTTTTAAATTGCATCTCTAGCTGTGATAAGGACAAGAAAAATAGCCTCTTGTATGGAGAAGGCAGCAGAGAACGAGGAATAGAATTTGTACTATTTCTTGGAACCTATGTTGGGTTAAGGTTTTATAAAAGCTCTTGAACTATTTCTAAACTCTTTATAGTTTTTGTGATATTAAGACCTACATTTCTGTCTTGCCATTCTTGCTTACTGGGGCGTGTGTGTGTGTGTGTGTGTGTGTGTGTGTGTGTGTGTGTTTACAGGCTGGAATTTGTGGAAATAAAATACAAGGCAGAGGAAAGAGTGCAAAAAGTGTATTGCGGAAAACTGGAGCTCCAGAACAGAGATGAGAAGTGGCTACGCTGTTGTGTCATTGTTTTGCTTAGGTATTGCCCAAGGGATGCTCTGGCTGTAAAGCTCAAATGAAGGGAAGGAAGCCTAGAGCTGCAGGCTGAGGCAATAGTTCCTATTTTCATTTCCATCTAGTATATTTGAACCTCCTGATAATATCTGTTGATCAGTTTCTGAAAATACTTGGATGTCCTTATCTTTACACAAGAAGCTTAAATAATAAATGAATATATGGAGATTGCGAAAGTAGTTCTAAAATAAATCCAAAATTTCATCTAGAAGAGTGATTTTTGTGGTTTTGCCAATAGTTGATTATTCTGTGGAATTTTACATTTCTGCATTTCAGAGTGGAAATATTAACTCAAAGCATCTTTTTCAGCTGTAAATGCTTCATAACATTTCAATTTTAATCAAGTAATAGGGCTGGAATATCCATTAGTAGTTTTATTATATTAATCAATATAGAAGTTTAACTTCTAATCCACTATGTATTTATTCAGATGTGCAACACAGGATGCCAGACTTGATTTAGCTCATACTTTGAGAAATGAAGGAGGAAATCATTCGGTTAGTTAGCTGCTAGAATTTCTGTTATGAATGAATGATATCTAAACTGAACATTGAAGTGGAAGAGGATCAGGTAAAAAAAGGAGCAAGAAAAGCCCAGAAAGATATTTTTTTATGAATGCATTAGTGTGGAATGGAATGTGTGACTTCCTCGAGAGAAGTCTGCCTAAAGATATGGTGGAAAACTCAGTGGATTCAGACTGTCATGAATGAGAGGGCAGTATTAATCCATTTATGCTGAAAATTGGAATTTTTTTGAACTTTTGCATGAAGTTCATATGTGTTACCTCGAAAAATTCAAGGAACAAGAATTTGAAGAGAACACATTGCATTATGTTTCATTGTTATGGTTGTCCCAAACAGGGATCACTAAGCACTTAAAGAAGCAGTTAAGAATGTGACTTCTACTGTCATAAGGTTTGGAATTCAAATATGTGTTCTCATTTTCAGTCTTGCAATAAGGACCTTAGGACAACTCCTCTACCTTCAGATTTTTCATCTGTAAAATGAGAATCAATATTACTACTTTATTTTTGCTTTTGTTTTTAAATTTAAAATAAGAGCTTTATTGAACTAAAATTTGCATACTGTACAATTTACAAGCTTAAAGTGTACTATTGAGTACATTTTAGCATATTGACAGAGTTGTACAGCCATGACCACAATAAAAGTTGGGTAGGTCATTTTTATTTTCCCAAAACAAGATGCTCTACCTGCTACCTATTATTTACCAATCTTTCCTCCCTAAATCTAGGCAAGAACTGAGCTGCTATATAGCTTCATAGATTTTCCTATTCTGAAAATTAATTAATTAATTAATTAAAATTCAAAATATACCATGCTCATAGCAGCAATAATGACCTTCATATAGCCAAAGAAATGGAAATCCTACAAAGTGAGCACTCACACCATAGTGGAGTGCCTGGTATTTAATGTACACTCAAAGATTAGATAATTTTAAAAAATCAGGACCTGCACATCATTAATATTATAATCATTTTATATCTTAGTAACATTTTGTCATGTAACAGTTATCATTAAACTCTGTTATATACCCTTTGTAGTAGGACCCCTTCCCATATGGCAGAATCCTCATAGTAGCCTGCAATTTGAACAGTGGGAGAGCAGTACTAACTAGATATGTGGAGGAATTCATAGCAAATATCTCCACAGCACTTCTTGTGTGAGATTGGTTTCACAACATGCCCCCCACCCCAGCAGAGTAATCTCCACCTATGTATTGTATTTCCTTTCCTATCAGTCAGTGAAAAGCCTGTGGCTATAATTTTTAGGTAGGATTCAGATGAAGTGCTTGGTTCATGTTTGTTTTCCTTTCTCTCTGATAATTAGGGCTGAATCTTATGTTAGATTTATTCTCAAATGGGACATTTCCATGAAACTCCCAAGACACAAACAGCCAATTAGTAATGCAGTAGCTAACAAGTTTTTGCGGATCATACTTTACTCTTCCTCTTTACATACATACCTACACATAGTTTTTCAGATTTAAACCAGCATATGTAATTATTTAGTGGAAAACTTGCAAGATGTTGGTGAATAAGGCTGTGTTATGTAGGAATTAAGAAACAAAAAACAAGAAGTGATGTGGATGAATGGCGGTAGTGGTTGCAAAACCATGTGAATATATATATTTAATCCACTAAACTGTAGAATCCAAAATAGTTAATGTAGGAAACTTTATATGTATTTTTCCAGAATAAAAGCCATTGGGAAAATAATGGAACGCCTAATCTGGGATTCCCCACTTTTAAAGTTTTGCCCCTATAATGCATCACTAATGATACTCATGTAAAATTTAAGAATGCAAGCAAATCTGATCATGCAGACCCCTTCTTTCAAACCCTTCAGGGTTTTACTCTTGTTTTCTAAATAAGCTTCAAATTTCTTAGCATAATTTTCAAGGTTTTTTCAGGTTAGGTTCTCAACTACTGCTTGTTTTACCTGACATTCTTTAATATTACATTATTTACTCCTAAAGAATACTCCTAAATCTTCCTAAAGTGTAACTGTAATTATTAGTTATAATATAGTGGCATTCATAATTTGAAACAGAGAAGAGAGAGAGGAGTTATATAGGATTGATATCCTAAATTAGATATAACAGTCTTGATAAAAAGAAAAAAATTGAGATAGCATCATAAGTGTTTGTGAATAGTTTACAGATTCAATGAAATACTGCTTCAGATAAATATTATGGACTAGGTAAAATAAACCAAAAGTCTATATTATATACATATATAATACTAAAATTTATAGTTGACTATATGCTCTGAGTGCCTATAGTGCTGGTCTCTTTTCAGATACTATCTCTGAGACTTGTGTTGAGGAGTAAAATACTGTTCCCTTCTGCAGAAGAGAAAACTGACACAAGTGCAAATGGTGTCAGATTGTAAGGCTCATAAGAGGTAGAGCTGGGAGCAAAATATGTCTCTTAATTACAGGGCTAACCCTGAAGTAACTTTGGTGAATAAGAAAAGATGAAGTTGGTTTCTGTGAGAAATTTTAGCACGGTTTGACCACACTTTATTATGTGGCCTAACCTGTTTTACTGTCTAGGTCAAAATTCAGGAGAGACTAAGCTGACCCAATGTAACTTTAAATTTGCTGGTTATTATATATTTCCAACAACCACTGGAGGCTAACTTCTTGAAGAATGGGAGACATGTTTTGTGTTAACTTGTTTTATTTCAGTTGTCTCTTCATTTGTGCTTTTCCTACCCAACTGTGAGCAATGTAATACAGGGATCTTTAATTCTCAGATCCTCCAATGTTAAATTTAGTAGCTACCACAAGCATGAAAGTCAATATGGCAGCTTATTGGTCTTTCAGATAGCGTTAAATGGGAAAAGAACAGTTTTGAATTCCCTTTGAGGATAATGTTTCTCAATTTGGAAGGAAATGTAGGAGTTTAATGATATGATAACTTCATATTATAAGAGAAGACACTGGAATTGCTAGCAACCTCACCAATTCAGGACTAAAAGCTATATTTCTGGTTTACCTGCCATAATACCATTTTTGTTTGCAGTTTAGCTTTCTCAGAACCCAATGGCTTAGATTCATATTGTTGGATACTGATAAGGGATCTTAGTGTTGAAATAGCTCACTTTCTTTCATTAAAAAAAAGCTTTTACCTATCACTCTACTCATTCTGGGGGTTGAACACAAGGCATTGTAATTGGAGAAGTGTCTTTTCTATTCATGCCCAGGATGATGGGAGAAAGACTGAATATCAATCAGTTTTTTAGGATTCCAGCTGAGGGTCAAAATAATGACTATTATCTGTAAGTTTTCCTGAGCTTTTTGGCTGCAGCATTTCAAACCAAAGCATTGAAATATGGAATATGGCCAATATTTATAGCCTGTTTAGCCATGGAAACTTCACAGAGCTTATTACCATGAGGATTTTCATTATTACTGCTATCACAATAAAAAAGGAATTCATTTGAGAAATAAACCCTGGGGCTCTGTAAACAAAAACAGAAGCACATCCAGAAGCCTGCGTTACCTTTGCCAGATTCTTTCCCATCACCAGGCAAATGCCCAAAGAAAGCCTGACTTCCAGCCAACTTGAGTCTCATGGAAGAAATACTCAGGCTATTTCTGATTTAACTTTACTCTTCCTTTCATGACTGCCTTTTAAGAAATCTTTATAGAGTGAGCTTTATAGATTTAGTGTTCCTAAGTGTGTAGCACTACATAGTTTCTAGATTTTGGAAGACAGTAACATGGATCAAATTTCTAATGAAATCCTCTAGTTCTGTCAAGATGCCCGCACCTCTTCACACTGTTAAAACTCAGAGCTATCCAGAAACAGACAATTTCCCTGAGTGTAACCATGACTCTTTGAACTGAGATCCGAGTAAAAGCTCTTCAGAATCTATTGAGTTCTCTTCCCTGAACCATTTTTCCTTCACTGCAACAACATGTTTGTTATAGGGAGACAGTTGGACTTTTCCAGCTTGTGTAACACATGTAAATTCATGAGAGTTCAGGTAATGCTATGTTGGAAGTGGCACATATGAACCAATTTTTTAAGTTTTCATGAAATTTGGTAGTCAGTTGCTGGCTGTAACGAGAGTATTTACAGCATAAAGTTGTAAAGCATAATAAAGTAGTGATTTTAATTTTTAAAAGTTTACTACTAGAAAGTGTTCATATATTAATTCCTTCAAATCTGGGTTAAAATGCTGCTTCTTTTTTGATATTTTCTGTGACCTGCCCAACTAATCTTAACCTCTTTCCTCTAAATTCGCAGTATTATTTCGTTTTGAAGCTGTTTCACTAGATAAATAATGTACAACCATGAAGCAATGACATTTATCCACATCCACTTGTTTTATTTTCTTTCTGAAGTCATAGTTTATTGGGAGCTGGATTGCTATTTGATTTAAAAAAAAATTAAAGTGGCCTGATTCTTGAAGTTACAACACTTGGAAAGTGTTTTAAAAATTCAGTTAATAAAGGATTAGTCCACCAGTGATTTAGGATTCTATTTATGCTCAATTACTCCATTGTGACCATTAAAACCTTTTTACCGGTGGTAACTATGACAGTGTTAGGGTGTTGACATGATGTGTCATCCAGGAAGGATGAGAGTGGTAGGGATTGCAGTGTGATAATCTACGAACCTTACCTTTTGCTGTGAAAATATTCTTTATCTTTTATGTCTGCCTGCTTCATTTCTTTAGTTGTAAAGTTTTTTTTATTCAGAAAGATGGCAAGAAGGGCTGTATTATTTTGTGCTTTCAGATCGATGAATTCTTTCAGGTGGTACAGGATGCAGGAACATTAAGCTTTTTTTTGCATGACAGGATAGATATGAGTATGTTTCAAAAAAGGGAAGATTCAGAGAATAACTAGTTAAGATTGTATTTAGTCCTTCCTTCTCTCAATAACATATTTATTGGGTGAGTAATGCATTGTAGACTTTGTTTTGGCACTGGAGATATAGAAAGAGATAAGAACTTACACATTCTTGTGGAAATAAAAATCTAATAGAAGAAGTTGAATGTGGAGAAAATATATTTAGGAAGAGCCAAATACCATGACAAATTACAGGTCCAATAGAAAACAGTTTTAGAACATGGAAAGTGTTATGTCTAATAGAGAAATACAAAAGTCTTCTTTTTCCTGTATAATTGTAGTTGAGAGAAAGAGAAGAATGTAGGTTTAAATAGATCCCTTTCTCCTCTTCCCAGATTTAGATACATACATAAATTCTACTTATACGCAGTGGAGCTATTAGTGCTGAAGTGCTTAGGTACATAGCTAGTAATTAGGAAGAGACAACCAGGAAACCTATTTCCCTGAGGTCTTTGCCCCGCTTCACTCCCACAACTTCTGGCTGCCCACTTGTGCAGTGGAGTTAGCTGCAGCAATTCTGTTCTGACAGTGGCACACAATAAATCACTGAAAGCCGTTTTGCACTTGCCCAGAGACTTTTAAGAGAGAATCTCAAAGTGAGTCTGGGCTGCTGTGTGCCACAAAGAGGACCAACATTTCTCTTTGGCTTTAAAGGATGTCCCATTGTGAGAATGAACTTTTGGTTTTATCTCTCCCTTTGAAATAGAATACATCAAAGTGAGACATCTGAAGGCAAAGACACAATGATCCCCAATCCAAAGCCAAGTTCAAAAACACAGAGATGAGTTGTGTTATTATGAAATTGTATTTGCTGGCTGAGATGGCGGACGAAGAAAGATTAAGTTGCAAACATAAAACAGGCCTTGAAATTCCTATTAGTCTCGGGCCCCAGGGCACGTACTTTTTCAGCAGGACACATTTTTTAGAAGTATGGGAGTGGGTAGCACAAGCAACACATGAGGCTACCTTTGCTTTCAGTCTGAAATGTACAGACTTATTAAAGTGAAATTTGTTAATGATTTGATGATGGATGAAGAAAACCAGTTCTGGAAAATTGTTATTGAGAAATGCTTCCTTTGGGGAGGTCCAAGTTCATGCTATGAGAGCTGCAGTGGCTTTTACATGCTAACTTTCTAAAGCATACAAGTAAGGTACAGGACCTACCTGATTGTAACTGTGCCTTAAACCTAAAGTGTCAATTAAATTATATATTATCAGTTATGGTGAGGAATAAAGGTTTTCTAGCCCAGGTGGTTTTAGTGTGGAAAAAAGTGTTTCAAATCCTTCCATTAAAAAAAAAAAAGTTCTTCTCATCTAATATTACTCTGTCTGCTTTTTACTCTACTTAGAAACAGTTTATTCATTCAACACATGTTTATTGAGTGTCTGCCATCTTGTTGGCTTAATTTAGATTTCTCAGAACCAAACCCAGAGGTGAGGTTTCAAGTGAAAGAAGCTGACTTGGCTAGGACGGAGAGTATGGGTAGAGAAGTGATGGTGTAGGGAGAGAAACAGCCATTAAAAGGTACAATTTTATGTCCCCCTCAACCTGTGTAACTGGAGTTGCTGTGCTCTAACTGGGGTGCCTTTTCCTCACTGGTCATCGGATTTTTATCTTGGAGGGTTGTGAAGAATAAAGTATGCAAAGCACAGTACCTGGCACATAACTCTCATCTACTGAATGCCAACTCTTACTGTTATTATTATTGTTGTTGTTGTTAAACTATATAATTACTGAATACATAACATTTCCATAGAGCTTCTGGAGGTAGACCTCATCTGAAAGGCAGAATTATTGTAATATCAAAGAAGTGACAAAAATCCAATTGTATATCTATTCTCTGAGCCTGTAGCCCAAAGATCTGAGGATCTTGAATTTTTTTCTTGCTAATTGCTTTTATTTGACCTCAGTAAACATATCACTGGAGCTACTGCAGACTTTATAATACTTTTCATGTCACATTGAGAAGGAAAAGGTGTGTTTTTAGAAATGAGCTCACCTATGAATGAATGAGAGGAACAGAGGACATTACCTTTTGGCATCATTTCAGAAATTAGTATGGGATTTATGAAACTGTGATGATGCAAGGAACAGCATAGAAAGCCATTTCTTTCCTTTTAGTCTAGTCTAAATGCAAATTTGAACTTTCATAGCAGTTTGTTTGCATGTTAATGCCTATGCTCTGTCACCCTGGAGATGGCTTTAGATTTCCTAAATTAGGTTGGGTGGGTGGCTTAAGGAAGAGGTCATTTCATTATGTATGGGCTCCCTTTCAGAGGCACCAGGCACAGAGTTAGAAATCCACAGGAACTTCATCTTATGCCGGGGATGATGGTCTGGCTGAAGGCTGGAGAGGAGTGTCAAGGGCCAGCAGCTGGTCAGAAGTAGCCTCCTGCATGTCTCCCTAAAGATAGAAAAATACAGTGAAAGAAGAAAGGGTAAGAGTACACCGTGGTCTAATTAGCATTTGCTTCTTGTAGCCCTGGAAATGTCAGTCACCAGTTGGTAGCAAAATAAAGATGTAATGTTAGTGATAATGAATTAAATTGTGGCCATTTGCATTGGAATGCCATGATAATGATCTCAAATTACCATTGTATATATTCCCCTTGACAGTTCAAAATTGGACTCTAAGCTAATAGTATTTTGGATGAACTTTAAACCAATGAAATTGCTTTGAGTGAGTACACTCCTTTTGGCAAGCCATGTGGATTTCAGAAAGTTAATTTACCTCTGCTTTGTTCAAGCTGTTTGGTAATTGATGAACATACCATAAAAGTTTTAATGAATAACCCAGGGACCATTTAACTTATTTACTAGGTAAAAGTGAAATGCATTTGATTACTCTCCCTAATCTGGCTCTCCAAATGAAGCTGACTCAGAATGAATAGTTTTTTTTTTTTTGCGGGGGGATGCAATCTTGGTGCTTGCACAAAAAATTACTGGTAAATATTTTCAGACAGTCTATATGAAAGGGTTGTATTTTCTCCTATTAGCTTCAATTTATAGTTCTACTGCATGCCTTAGGCATTGCATAAGGAGAACTTATGTCTCTGTGCATGAGGATTGCAGGCTCTGCTGCAGTGGGGTTATGTAGCATCCCACAGAATCAGCACATATCTTCACAGCATCTGCTATGTGAATAACTCTTAGCAACACTCCATTATCATGAAGCTGTTAAAATAAGAGCTACTTTCTTCTTTTCTCTCTGGCCTCCCGGAGTCTAATTACACTATCACATCCTTTCATGAGTAGAATCTTATTATGCGATAAGTGCCCACATGTATCTTAGTTTCTCATTCAGTTGTCTTCCTAGGGATGCTTTTGTAGAGTGCTTTCATCAGCATAGACCTATGAAAACAAAGAAAGTTGTGTCCAAGGTAGAGGCAGAGTTTAAAGATATGTCATATCCTATTCACCCCTCCTCTGCAACAGCACCTACAGATTTGGGTTAGATCTGTAGTCTCAGCATTGACTATTTGCACTTTTTGAGGAATATTAACTCAGCTCCCTGCACCTCAGTTTCCTTATCTGGAATTATGAATCGACATGAAAAGTCTGTTGTGAAGATGAAATGAAATAACTTGTGAAATGTAATGTATGAGCCAGCACCCAAAGAATGGTTTTGATCTGGAAGCCCTCACTGAATACAAATTCCAGGTCTACCCCTAGAGATTCTGATTCAGTAGGTTTGAGATGGGGCTCAAGAAATTGCATTTCTAATAAGGCCTCAGATGATGCCAGGCCAAGCATCATACATGGAGAACAACTATCCTAGAAGATAAAAGTTACTCGAGGATTTTGGATTGCTGCCATAGTTGGAATAAATACCTACTTCTGTAAGACCCAAGACTAGTGGTGGAGAACCTGTGGTGTGCATATTATTTGTTTTTCTTTTAAGACAAAAGATATAAATGTATGAGTTGCTTTTCCTAAACTGAAATCTCTATATTCAGGTTTAATTGCAGTGTTGGCACTTTACAATAAATGAATGGCTTTGGGGTTGCATTTTGGGTACTTGTCTCTAAAAGATTCTCCAATCACTGCCTTAGTTCTTGGGCCTAAAAGGCCCTAATTTTGCTTTATTCACCCATTTTATCTACTTACCCAAGAAAAAAATACTATCAGTGTCAAATTGAGCGGTAACTTTTAAAGCTATAGAAACTACATATGCTGTACAACATTATTGTATTGTTGTCCCAAGAGCAGAAACTAAAGCTAGTTTGACCCAGTGTGATCCTGCCTTTGCTGCTCATTGTTATGTGTCTGTCAATCTGTCTAAAGCCTCTGCTTTTCTCTTGTATAAAATGGGTACAGTTATATTTATATATTTATATATGGCCTTAAGAGAAACGGGGACACAAATTGATGAAGAAACAGAGTTTATTTGGCCTGATCAGAATTACAATTGGTGAAAACACAGGTTGAAGCACACTTGAATATATCAATTGTATATCAGTTGTTTGTCAGGATTAGGTTGGTACAGGCAGGGTAGTAAGCTGTTTTGTAAAACAACAGAAAAAGAGACTGGGCAACTTAAAGAATGTACTTAAAGTACTTTTCAGAAAAGAAGGAGGGAAGGAATAAAAGCAAATTTGGGGGAAGAAAAGAAAAGATGTTCGGATAAAATGGCTCTGGTGACTGTGGGATTGGAATATTCTAATGGAAACTATAGTTCTCGCTTTGCAAACTGCCGAATGTAGCAAGAGTCAAAAGTATATTTATGTCATGGGAAAATATGAAATATGAAATAGATCTCCCAATCTGTTAACTGTGTGATATGCCGAGTTCTTATTCTGTAGAAATTGAAGAATGAGTTATAGGAACAATGGAGGTTAAAAGCAGGAAATTTATCGATAGGAAAACTCCTGAGGGGCAGGAGGGGGTCCTGAGTGGGTAGCCCAAGGACCCCACTTTACAGAGAAGTTTTATAGGGTGAAACCCACATGGGTACAACATGGACCACAGCCATGAACATCCAATAAGGTTACAAGTATAGTCACTTAGGTAATGGTGGTCCAGTTGGGAAGCAAGTCACGTAGTAAGCATGGATGGAAAGAACAAGAATTCTCCTAGGAGGTGGTGAGTCCAGAGGTCTCTGGTAGCTCCCAGGGTTGTTGATGCCTATCTGTATTTCACTGAGCCCAGTTCTTTGAAGAAGTATGTGGGTCTGCTCATCTTGTCTCCATCTTGAGGCCTGGATTTCAACTGATGTGCAGCTGTGGTGTGTTTCACCTATGTCCTGGCCCTCTGAAGGACTTAGCCCTATCTGATTGCCTATAATATTTCTACCTAGCTTATCTATCTATAATATTTAGAGGTAGTCATGTCTGAAACCTGATCTCTCATGCTTTCTCTTCTTGGTATTTTGGGGGCATCTCAAGATGCCTTTAATGTTTGTATATCATGGGCTGGGTGTATAGCTCAGTGGTGGAGTGCTCACCTATGTATACAATGTTGTCTACAGTATTTCTATCCCTTAATCCTTGAGAGTATTTATTATAGTATCAAGCACAAAGGAAGTATCTAGTCATTTCTAACTCATTATTATTTCTTTATATCTCCCCCCCATGTATCTTCTCTCCCCCATGAGGGAAAAATAAGATCCTTCCCATGGTGTTGCCTTTTAAAAACTCTCCTGTAATGTTAGAGGCATCTCTGCCTCAAAATGCAACTTTTCTGAGAATGCTGACAGATTAGGCATTATGAGAATTTACATTAAAAAATAGTTATGCCAGATAACTTAGCCTTATTACATATGGAAGCAGACGTCTTGAATAAATAACTTTTATGGATATAACAGGCTGTCCAGGGTCAAACGATATTGTCAGTTTCTGGTGATGATTTGAAAGATATTTATGGTCAACATAAATAATGGAGACCAATTCATCTGTATGAAAAACAGCCTCAAAGATCAACTTCTCACTTTCCACTTTTGCTGTCTTGGTCTGAACCTATTCACAAAGGTGAGGATTCTTATATGAAGGTGGACATAGAATGAAGATTTACTAGAGCTTCTCCTTAATTTGGAAATAAATTTTATATATGAAGAAATTGTAATTGTTTGTAATTGAGTAAAGACAGAAGAAAATGAAAGCCATCATTGTTTTCCTCTTTCATAGAAAATGAAATGTTTATACCTTCTTATTTTTTCTAACACAGAATCATTATTATGTCATTGTTACTTTTAATGTGCTTTTTCCTTATCAACAATATGCTTTCCATATATATCAGGGGCTGGGTGTGTAGCTCAATGATGGAGTGCTTGCCTAGCACATGCAATGCCTGGAATTGATCCCCAGCAAGGGAGGCAGAGGTTCTCTATTTAAAAAAACCTACATTACCTTGTAATGTCTGCATAGAACTGTATGGTATGGATCTATCATAGTTGACTTCCCAAATCTATCATGATTAGTACCTTATTGTATAACTTTGAATGTTTTCATAATTTTTTATGCTGTCTCGTCAAATATTATGTGGATTTCAGGATTTTTGAGCAGCAAATTAGTTATGTGGGTAAAAGTAAATCTTGTTTTATTGTAATTTTTTTGAGCTAGTGATCATTCATCCGTTCATTACAATAGAATGAATTCCTATATGTGACACACCTTTGCAGACAGAGAGAAGTTCAGATTGAATTTATTCAGAAAGCTCAAAAGGCCATAACTTCATATACACTGTGTGCTTCACTTTTGAGCAGGAAAAATACCTGTTCAGATCTTATATTATCTTGGGTCTACATTAGAATGACCCAGTTGATTCTAGTGAGCAGCCAGGTTGGAGAAGTGCCAAGCTAGGATGCCTTCCCTTTGCTCACTTGCTACTACACAGGTCTTATATGAACCAGCTGTCCCTTCCACTTGCAGGATATGGTGGAGCCAGTGAGTAGCACTGTAAATTGTTACATCCTGCTGGCTTTAACAAATTCTTATCCCCAAACTCCGAGTTCTCATCTGGGGAATGTTTTGTAATTCTGTGGGAGGAGGAGAGTGAATAGTTTTCATTTTTTTTTTCAGGAATTCTTTTGTATGTGGGATGAAGCTGAAGACCATCAGGATTTTCTTTCATTTTGAAACTTCCTGAAATTAGAGGTAATGTGTGTGGTTTGTTTCTGATTCTTTTACTCTTTGGCTGTGGCTAATCACACACACACACATGTATACCCTACCTTTGACTTTTATATGGTTGGTGCTTGGGTTGTCTCAGTGTATCCCTGGAAATCTAAATATCAAACCTTTTGCTGGGTGTTTACACAATCCTAAGAGATTGACAGTCTGAGTTTTACAATGTGGCTTAAACATTTCCTTTATTACCAAACTATGCTTCAAAATTACATTCTAGTAGAGAAATTTCCTTGGCTGGGAAAGCAGATTTCTATGAATCCCCTAAACAATGAGCCACTCAAACCTTCCCCTCAAGTTCTTCGATGGCCGACCAGCGGGGTCCTATCCATGTCATTTTCTGCAGGGTTCTCAGAATCCCTGATGTGTGGAGGAGCCTAATGGCCCACATGTGCAGTAGAGTAATTCAATTTGTTTTCCCTGGATGGAGACATTAGGTTTTAAAAAATAGTAAAATGTACTTGCCCTGAGCAGTGTTTGAGAAAAACGTGAATGTCCTTGTTACTACCTGTTAAGCGTCTCAAGAAGTTTAAAAAAAAAAAGTTCTGGTTAGAGGAGTTTGACTGGATTTACTCCATTATAAGAATTACGTGTCATTCAGGAAAATAATCAGCAGCAACAGTAAAAGTTGCATTGTGATATTGTTGCCCTGTCTGAATAAAACATGCTGCCACTTATTGGTAATATTTAAGAAAACATACTGTTTTTCTAGTCATCAAATATACAAATATGCATAGTCATTCCTTATTTATTTATGGTATTGTTGGAGCCAATTTGGATTCAGTACTTTTTATGTACTAGGCGTTGTGCCCAGTGCTTTATGCACTGTACCTCATTTAATCTTACATCTGGATATTTGTGTAGAGAACAGGTGTTTGTGAATGGCAGCCAGTTAAACTTGTGACTTATGGGCTAGTCCTGTATAATGAGATAGGAGAAAAAATAGAGGATGCCCTTAACCTTAGGATTATGTGGTGGAAAAAACTCTGATAGGTGAAGGTAACTAAGTTTATTTTGTGAAAGAGGGAAGAAGATGCAGTACTGTTCAGTAATGGTAAAATTCTAGGCTTACCATATCCTACCCACTTTCCATGTAAGTCCCTGAAACACATGTCTTCACTAATAAATGTAAGACCCCAGGTATTGGGCTTAGGCTTATATTGTTGGATGTATTTCAGTCACCATGTTCTTGTTATTCAGCTGTTTCTTAGTCTTGACATCTCTCTCTGGTCCACTGGTTCCATATTAGCGTATGTGTGTTAGATTTGGGGAATTCTATGGGACAGTATATTATTGATGGCAATCAAACACTCATTGCCTGATGTGCATATAAGCCAGTACATGCTATGGCATTGATTTTTTTTTTTTTTTTTTTTTTTTAAAAAAAAAA
>NW_022900944.1:24414255-24422961 GCF_012274545.1 Fukomys damarensis
TTTTTTTTTTTTTTTTTTTTTCAAAAAGAAAGAGCTTTATAGTATGGTCAGCCAGCAAGGAAATCAGAAATAAGCTCAGCTCCATCTCTCTGATTAATTGCCAGTTGAGGGAATTATAGGGAAAGAGGAGAAGGTGCTTGTTGATGGTGATTAAATGGTTAGGGTTTAGCATTCTTTGATACATGTGTCGATGGTCATCATGCCTTTTCACGGGTCTCATGTTTCTTTGGGGTGGTGGTGGTGATGGTTATAATTTTCTACTTGGAGGATTTTGAGCTTGTGATATCAAAATGTCATTGATCAGAGGAGCTGGCTTTTGTACATATCCATTCTTGAAGAGTTAGTTTCACACTGACCTGGAGTAGATTCTGGAGGCTTTTCCTGAGAAAACATCTTAAGTGCTTTGTTATTTAATGATTTTATGTCTGGATGAGTTAAGCCCTTCACCTGTTTCATTGGGCCTCTGTGAGATTTGATCCATATGTCCTTTCAACTCACTGATTTACCTTGTATTTTTTAAACATTTGCTGCATGCTAGTAGTATCCTGCCAAGTCTTTTGAATACAACACTGGGAACAAATACCTTTGAAAGCAATGTTGACATGGTTTGGTAAATTATCATTCTTATTGCCCATTCAGGTGGGAGGCACCAGTTGAGTTTGCTTTTCTTCTGTGTCCCTGTCCATGTGCAGGTTAAACTATGAGAGATTTTTAAAATTAAGTTTATTGGTATGTTTTAGGTATACAATACAGTTACATTCCTCATTGGGATCTTGTACCTTTACATGACTTACCTTGGTTCTTATTTTTCCCCATTCCCCAGCCTTCCCTTTACCCCCTCCACACCTTCCTGTTTACAAAGACATTGTTTCCATGTTTTTCCTTTTCACATATTTTTTTCTTTTCCATTTTTACCTTTCCCCTACCCCTCTTACTTCCTCTACTGTTTTAGAGTTTATTTCCTATTACACAATATCAATTATATATTTTGATCTTTATTTACACTTTTACTTTTTCACACCAGAAAAACTGTTCAGTATTTATACATGAGTGACTTATTAATTTCTCTTGAGTATAGCCTCAATGTGCATCCACTTAGCTATAAATATGTTTAGTTTTTCATTCTTCATGGCTGAGCAGTACTCCATCTTATTAAAAAACCCATATCTTATTTATCCAGTCTCCAGTTGATGGAGAATTGGGCTGTTTCCAAATTTTAGCTATTACGAACTGTGCCTCTATAAATGTGGGTAGCATATGTTGCTAGGGTATGATTCTTTTAATTCTTTTGGAAAGATACCCAGCAGAGGAATTTCTTTGTTATCATATTGCTTTCCTACTTTTTTTATTACCATATTGCTCTTCTATTTCAACTAGAAAACTTTAATGATGTGCTTCCTATATCCTAGACACAGTTTTGGAGACATGTACCAGCTGAAAAAAGTGTGGCAGTTTGAGCCATTAAAATACTAAGATGATTTCATTCATTTGGGGTTATAAAAGAGGAGAATGGTGGGGGTAGCACTTAGGAAGAGGTCCAACCACAATTTGACTTTGGGGTTTCCTTTGCACATGATTCTTGATGTCTTCCTCTCTGTTCTATTCTATAATCTTTTACTCCCATTGGGTAAAATACACTTACCTTACAACTCACAGTTCTCTACTTACTCTGAAAACACTGCTTGCTTCTGGCTGCGTACATTTGTCTTCTTGATAATGACCTCTACTAATATTGTTAAGGAAATGTCACATAGGCAAGTAAACATGGTAGTCTTGAACTATTCTGTCACCATATCACTTCCTTAGGTCCTGAGAGAGAAATACTTTGCAAGGATTCTACAGCTTCTACATGGTCTCTAGATTTCTTTTCCTTACAAAGCAGAAGAGGAACTAGATCTGCAGCAGTAGAGGATACAATTAGATTGTTGGTTTATTAGTAAGATGTGAGTTATGTTAGTGGTGTCAAGGCTGTGAGTTGGGAAGAGTCCCTGAAATACCCTAAATTCTTGAGGAAACCCCTTGTTTTAAATGAAAGAGATAAAATGTACAGAATGGAGAATGAAAATGGTTGTACCTTTAAATTTGATATCTTTGACTTGGGTTTTGAAGAACATCACCGATGTTAAAAAATGTAGAAAATACACAACGCTGCATTTTAGAAAATATTGGAAACACAAAAAATGGAAACAGTAGCCTGATTTGAATAATAACTTTCTCTGGGACAGTCTAGTCTTTGGAAGCATATAGCACATAGTAGGTAACCTAAAAGAAAAATTGCCTCTGAAATTTGTCAAAAATGCAAGGAAAACATTTCAAGGCTATTGCAATAGGGGTTAGTATTACTGAAATAAGGGAGAGAAGTTGAATTCAACTTTTCTGAAACAAAAGATGCAGTGAGCTGGTGGAAAAGTACTGAGAACATTAGGGTTAAGGTTGGTTGATGTGATTAGGTGTCTGGGTTTGCTAACTGCTGCTTACTGAAGCCAAGCACCTATTTTATTTTAAGAGACTGGGAGGCAGCAGCCCTATCTTTCTTGATGTATGTGTATATATGTATCTATATATTTTTTGGGGGGTACCAGGGATTGATAGTTATATTTTAAGGGAATGGTTCCCATATACTTGAGAATGACTTCTTGAGCTGTAAAAGTAGCAAGAGACTGAGAGATATACATTTCCAAAGGATGGAGAAGAGATATACAATTAAACATTTTCTATAATAAATGCTGTAAGAAAATGGGGGTGGGATGCCTATTGTCAGGAAGGAATCTATCTGAGGGGAAACCCAAAAGACTTCTTGGTCAGTAGCCCAAAGTGCTTCCTTTCCCTTTCTTTCACATGGAGTCCACTGTATATAGAAAATAGGGAGAAGGGGCCAGGCATTTAGCTCAGTGGTTCACCACCTGCCTTTCAAGCACAAGGTCCTGAGTTCAATCTCTGGTACCAAAAAAAAAAAGAAAAGGAAAGTCGGTGCAAGCTTCCTCTGACCTGTTGCTTTGTGTCTATAGTACACTTATCAGTGACGTAATTTTGGCTTGTTCTTTGATGTGTCTCAACTGATTTTTTTATTTGTACAACACATGTCATAAGGCAAAATCTGCCACAGGGGCTTACTGAAATGGAGAAATGCAAGGAGTGATAATGAGAATTTAAGTATTTAACACTGGAAAATTTAAAAAAATTCTGCATTATTCATGCAATGCAATTGCATAAAACAACTAAAGTCCATGTGCTAAGTTGTCATGCATGTATTCACATGTCATGTGTCCACCATGAAAGCAAACACACCGAAGGAAAATGTAAGCCATGTAGAGACATACAGTATGAAATTATCATCAGAGAGTATAAATGTTACTCACACAACACTTCACTATTTCCTATTTGTTGCGAATACATACATATTAATGAAACCTGGATAAATAGGAACCTGGATAGAAAGGATAATTTTTGTATATATATAAAGGATAATTTATATATATATATATGTATATATATATGTGTGTGTGTATGTATATATATATATAGTTTCTGGATGGTGTTACCTCTGGAAGCAAAGAAGGAGAATAAATTTGGGCAGAAACTGAGTTTTTTTCCTTATCTGTAACATTTGATCTCTTATAAAAATATTTTAAATCAAAAATGACAAAATACTAAGTTTTCATTTTTTGGATGCATATGTCATTTTTTTTTCATTCTCTGAACTTTTGATGCTGTATCATCCAGGAAGAGGGGAGGGGAGAGACACATAGAAATGTCTCCTTCTCCCTCAGTGTGTCTCTCACGGTGAAGTGAGCGGGAGAGAAACTGAAAGTAGACTTAACAAACAGCCCCAGCCTACATAGTGCTGGAGGCAGTGGTGCACAGAGAGGCATTCCAATAGGTTGTCTGTGAGGTGCTGATTGTTTTGGCTGCTTCTGCTCTTGTTTGATTGAAGCAGCACAGGTTTTAAGAGCTTCAGACCCCAGCTCTGATCTGAAAATGAAGTTAGGTGTTTGAGAAACAGCTGCTAGAAACAGCTTGGCTCCCTCTTGAGCCTCTGGTTGGCTTCAAAGCAGCTGCTGGAAGGGAGGGAGGTAAGCAAACTACCCTGGGCATGTGTGTGTATGTGTGTTAATAAAGCAAAATGGCTTTCCCTAAATAAAGCATGGCTGGTTTTCCTAGGATGAAGAATTCAGTCAGATACTGACTTTCTGTCTATTTTGAGGTTTTGAGCAAAGACCTTAGAGAACTTTTCTTACCTTTGGGGCCTTTGGATTAAAACAGCCCTGGACTCTTAGCCCAGCCTCAGATAGTTATTTCTAATCTACAGGAACAGAATCAGAGGGCATTTAGCCCTCATGTCCACAGGGCCCCCATCTGTGGAACCAAAAATTGCATGTGTGCTTAACATGTGCAGACTCTTCTCTTGTCATCATTCCCTAAACAGTACAGTATAGCAACTGTTTGCATAGCATTGAACATTGTACTGGGTATTATAATGTAGAGCTGATTTAAAATATATGAGAGGATGTTGATGTTATATACAAATACTATTGCATTTTGTATAAGGGACTTGGGTAGCCTTGGAGTTTGGATCAGTAGGATTTATGGCAAGAATCCCTCATGTATGCCAAGGAATAATTGTACTTAATTTCTGTGAGCCTCAATTTCCTTTTCTCTTGCTTACCTTAGATTCTTGTTATGATAGAAAACCTAAGAATTTAGAAAATTGCAGAATTCAGTACTACTGGATACTTCTACTAACCTCACCTGGGTATATATGTATTTTATTAGAATCCCTTCTGATAAGGGATTCTTTTTTTGCCTGAGACTTTTTTAGTTTTGGCCCTGAACATTCTGTGTCCTGGGAAACCTCTGGGTCCTAGGAAAACCGGGGTTGTTGGTGCTCTGGTTTGGATCTTGAATGCCCCCCGAAGACCTGTGTGTTAAAAGCTTGGTCTCGAGCTTGTTACTGCTCGGAGGTACTGGAAATTTTGAGATGTGGATCTTAGTGGAAGGTCCTGATGTCATGGGTGCATGCACTACAAGAGTTTGTGAGACCTGGCCTGCCTGCCTTTCTTTTTCTTCCTTCCTGTCCAAAGCAGTAGGGCTAGAACTTCCAAATTGTGGGCCAAAATAAACCTTTTCTCTTTGGAATTGACTATCTCAGGTACTTTGTTATAGTAACAGAAAGCTGACTAACATAGTTGGTCACCCTCCATTGTATTCTGGCATATGACAGGTAGAGTTCTTGCCCTTAGAGAGTTTACAATCTTCTATTAAGTCTTAATCTTTTCATCATTATGATGTTTATTTTGTTATTGTTAGTATCAATATACTCCCACACTAGACTATAAGTTGATAGGAATCAGGGAATACATTATTTTTCTTTTTCCTTGTTTCATCATCACTGTGTTTATTAGTGCTGTTATTTGGAGAGTGTCCTACAAAGGTTTGTGGGTCAAAGACTTTGTCCTAAGAGTGGCACTACTTGGCATGCTGTTAAATTTTAAGAGGTGACTCCTGGTGGGAGGTACTTAAGTCACTGGGTTGTGTACTCAAAAGAGATTGTGGACCCTGGTCCATCCTTTCTTTTTGCTTCCTAGCTCATGATGTGAATGGTTTGCAATGAACCATGCTCCCCTTCCAGCCATTGCAATCTGGTGCCCTCCCCAGAGGCCAGAGTAATGAGGTCATCTGATCTTGAACTTCCAGAACTGTGCACTAAATAAATCCTTTTTCTTTATAAATTTCAGATTTTTCATTGTGAAACTGAGTTATTTACATGGTATTCAGTAGATATCTACACAGAAATTAATTAATACATAAGACAGAGTTCTTTTCTTCCCAGTTTTTATGATCTTGTTCATAATGCTGAGCCATTTCACTCTTTAAATTTTTTTGATACCTGGGATTGAACTTGGGCCCTAGCACTTGCGAGGCAGATGGTGAAACTGCTGAGTCAAATCCCTGGCCCCAACTCTTTAAATTTCTGTATGGATTATGCATATATTATAAAGAGACATTGAATTTGACTATTTCAATTGCTACTGCTTAAACTTTAGTATGTTTAAGAAACCCTGGGATATATCATTGAAATATAAATTTTTGGGCTGTGATTGTGATGAAGTAAGTCAGGGATAGGACCCAAGAATCTGCAAATATTCTTGTGTTGGGAAAAACATAGCCCTTGCTCTTGCCCTGTGGATAGAGCACATTCTGATTTTCTTGGGGTAGGTTTTGCATATACTTGTTGTTCTAGTAAAATTAGCAGTGGTGTCTCCTTTCACCTTTGAATGATGGACACATATACAGTTGGGTCACTTATGAGCCTATGTATTGATGCTCAATGCACCCTACAGAGAGAACTCTATCTCTCTGGGAACTACCCCCGCCCATCACACAGTATGTTCTATTCACCATCAATAAAGTAGGCTTTTTTCCTCATTTTAAAAAATTGTGCATCATTTTAAAACTTATATGCTCAAGAGATGATTTTAATTTATGTTTTTTTCTTGGTGGACAGGAAAATCAGTTCACTTCTTCATTACTTTTCTGGTTGCTAAGATAAAATACCTGACACCCCACATTAAGGGTGGAAGCTTTATTTAGCTGACAGTTTATAGAGGTTTCAGTTCATAGTTGGCTGGTTCTAAGGCAGAGTGTCATGGCAGAAGGGCATCAAAGAGGAGAAAAAGTTCATGGCAGGAAGAAGTCAGCAAAGCAAGGAAGTAGCAAAGAAATCACGTGCAACTGCAGCAGCCCTCCTGTCCCTTATATTCCATTTAGGCTACCTGCATTTAGGGCAGTTAGCAGTCGCACCCAGGGTGGGGCATCCTTAATCCCAGCATTGCACACTTAATCCCAGCATCACACTCTAGATCCAGCCACCTCTGAAAAGCCCCATCTATGACCATATGAAGCTTTGGGGGGACATCTAGACATAAGCCATAACAGATATGTTTATCAAAAGACAGGGACAAGAATGTTCATGTAAAGACTACATACTACTTCAAAAAACCCAGTTCATGGCAGGCAAAAGGCAGCAAGGCAGGAAACAGCAAGCTGCAAGTGACAAGTGACAATGCTAGCCCTCTTTCTGTCCTTTATATTTTATCTAGGCTACTTACCTTTTGGGCAGGTAACACTCACATCCAGGGTGGGCACCCTTAATTCTACCCAGAACTTTGCAAACCAAACAGTGGACTCATTTAGAAATCACACACCCTGGATCCCAGCATCACACACTCCATATCTAGACAACTTCGACAAGCCCCACCTATGACCACATGAGGCTTTGTGGGGATATCTAGACACAAACCATATCACTTCCACCAATACAGTGTTTTTTTTTTTTTTTCTTCTTTTTGAGACAGGCTCTCACTATGTAGTTGAGACTGACCTGGAACTCACTATGTAGCCCAGGCTGGGCTTGAACTCACAGTGATCCTCCAGTCTCGGCCTCCTGGGTGCTGGGATTACAGGCGTGCACTACCATGCCCGGCTCAGCACAATGTTTAGATTTCCAATATGGAGTTAATCTGGCATATGATTTTAACAGAAGCATGATTCTTTCCCAAAAATCTTTTTACTCTTGTAGATATGGATATCTTCCCTATAACTAATAGCCCTAGGAGGCCAGTCCAGTAATCTAGGTGGATAATTTTATTAGAAGCCTTCATTGGCAGTGTTATAACTCAATTGCATAGCAACATCTTCACTTAAACCTCCCACATTTCAGAAGGTACATTTTTCTTTTTTTTCTTTTTCTTTTTCTTTTTCTTTTTTTTTTTTTTTTGGTTTTTTGAGAATGACCTGGAACTCACTATGTAGCTCAGGCTGGTCTCAAACTCACAGCGATCCTCCTGCCTCAGCTTCCCGAGTGCTGGGATTACAGGTGTGTGCCACCAAGTATGGCCATGGTACATTCTTCTTAAACCCAAATTAGTAAAGCCTAATGAATTATGGGTTTTATACTTGGAAACAATATGTTTGTGTTACTTAGCATAGTAAAAATTAGTAGATTGTATAAAAGGCTGTGTGTGTCTGGTAATGCAGTGGTTAAGATTCCAGGTCCTATATTGCTTGGTAATCTATATGAAATCACACAAATTACATTGGTCCTCATAGCCTTAATATCCTTTTCAGTAAATGGTGAAGATACTGCTTTAATATGGTGTTGTGAGGATTAAATAAAACAAACCTTTTCTCTGACAGCAGCATCCCATCATCAACCTTTGATTTTAGCCATAGCTTGTTAGACAATTTCAATTCATGCTGATCTAGATTCCACCTACATTACTGTGTCTGCCCCTAGTTTTTGCCTCAGGGCTTTCTTTAAACCATAGGAGTTCCCTTACTTCTGTCTGGGGGGAACCCAGAAGTGCAGAGGTGAAAATCATTAACCCTTAGTACTTGGAGTCCATGGGACCTCAATTTCTTGTGTTGAGAAGAATAATTCTGGAAGTCATTTTGCATGCTGCTTAGGAGTCTTGGCATGATCAAGACCTTGTTGCCAAAATCAGCAACCTAAACAAAAGATACTTTATTAGCTTATTCTTATTCTCTGTCTCTCTTAATTTAAATGGATGATTCCTTGAAGAACTCATTTCTGGAAACCCTAGTCTCAAGATGCATTCTGTGGAAAACCAAACTGTGGAATATAAAGCACTATAGTCTTTCAATAATGGTTGTCTATAACTTTTTTTTTTTTTTTTTTTTTTTTTT
>NW_022900944.1:24423132-24438513 GCF_012274545.1 Fukomys damarensis
GCAAGGCAGGCCACCGAACCGCTGAGCTAAATCCCTGGCCCTGTCTATAGCTATTAATGGCAATCAAATTATAAAATTCTTTTGTACTGTGTGATGAGCTAGAGCTCTATATAACTTTAAAGGCTAAAGGAAATTTTCTAATTCATTTTTGAAATAGACATGGGCTATAGTTTCTTTTTTTCATGTATATCCAAATAGCTTGCATACCCTCTACAATCTTCATTTCACCAAGATAGATATTTACTGGTTTGTATTTGTTACTTCACAAAAGTGTTTCAGGAATCACAAGAGAGTGCTTTTACTTGGTTTTTTCATTCCCCAGGTAGAGGAAAGGAAACCATATAAATTCAGGAATGCAGGTTGTAGCAAATACTGTTAATGTTTTTATATTTTATTGCTGCTTCTGCAGCATGAAAGAGATGGGATTCATTACTGTCACTGGCAAATGTCACTATTCATTGAACATCCACTTGTCCCCCTATTGTAAAGAGGTAGGCCCACAGTGACTTTTTGTCTAATAGTTTTGCAGACATCATTATATATGGTAGCTGGGGCTATCTTCTCAGCTTATCTTAAACATGTAAATTTTATCCTCACTGCCAAACAGATTTTAAGAGGAATTTAGACACTTTCCCTGATGAAGCAGTTCAAGATTTTGGAAATTTATGGGGTTGAAAAGGATGGATTATCACTGTGGAAAGAGTATTTCTAATGCTCTTTCCTCTCCAATTTTTTAATTTCCCAATATTTTTCTTAGTTGAAGCTCATGAGGTTTGATTGATTCTTGGTGGATTTAGACTATCATAACTTGGTTTATCAAACCATTTCTTTTTTTAAATGTTGCTTTTCTTCAAAACAATAAGGGAAATATCTATTTCCTTTGTTGGCTTTTTTTTGGATTTTACTGTGAAGGGTTGTTTGCTTGAATCTTTATAAGGTAAGACCACTTGCAATTAAGTTCGGTGTTTCTCTGTCTGATCTAATAATACTTTACACCTACACACTTATATAGCCAAGTTAAATTGAAATTTTCTTTCTTTTTTTCCCCCTGAACTCCAAGTTTGTTGAAGAAAAAATTTTTCTTAGTTTCTAGTATCTGACACATGAAGTTTTATGAATCTTTGGTCTCGTGCACATATTATATTTAGTTCAATTTCACAAATTCCATTATATGGCTTCTCTTCATGACAAAAGTGTGAGAGTTAAATAAGAAGTCTTAAAATCTAGTCACTTGTACTTGTTGTAGGAATCATTTCATTTTTGGATGATTTATGTTTTATTTAATGTAAATGATAGAAGCACATATTATAAAAAAGAAAATTAGCAAAGTTATAACAAACTAGCAATAGGTAATGTTTGTATAATCCTTTAAGCATTGAAAATAATTAAAAAGATAATGGTAGATAACATTTCTAGTATCTGTTCTATGCATTGTGCTAAGCACTGTGCATACAGTTCCTTATTTGTAATTCACAGTGATTTTAGAAACTGAGTGCTTTGCCAAATATTGACTTGCTAGAGTTAACATCCCAGATGGACCTGGGATTTCAGCTAAAATCTGCCTGACTCGGAGATCTATATGTTAACCATGACATAATCTATCTTGTTTTATCCATTATCTCATTCTTACTGCCCAGAGGATATTAATTTCCCTCTTTTAGGGTCAGGAAAACTGAGACTCAGGAATGATCAGCATTTACCCTTAAGCCTCTTGCTAGGAGGGGCAGGATTAGTAGTCAGTTTGTCTCATTTTTCTTGCTGCCCCATATCTTTTCATTTCCCTCTGATTTATACACTGTTGAAAACCTCAAGGATTCATGTACTACACGTCTGGGCTATATATACTTTTCTATCTAAATAGAACTCTGCTGGGGATTGTCTTAGACTGGTTTCAGTAGAAAGTAGAGCTGCAGGCACAAGCCATGTGCTAATATATTAAGGGGAAAGCAATTTTGGGGAAACAGAAGTCAGGTAAAACAAAAATTAAGTAGAGAAGGAGAGAGGGCAGATACAGGGGATCCATTACCTAGCATCCTTGCTGGGTATAGCTTTGTAAATGTGAAAAGCTGTTTTAGGGGATGTTTTTAAATGTCTTTAAGGAGACTTTTTGTTAAATTGTCAAACTTGGGAGGGGAATAGAAAAGAATATTTACACAGATTCTCATCTCCTAGTGTCTAAAGTGGTCCCCACTGTATGTCAGTTGTCGCACACTTTGGGATTATTCCAATCAGCCCTTTTACAGTAGTTCCTCTAAGGAATTACCAGGACAGCCTAATTCTAAAATAATGGTAGTATCCATGAAGCAAGTCACAATATATGAGTTAATCCATGGACAGTCTCTAGCTAGCTACCTAGAGTTTGGAGGTTCATGGATCCCAAGAAATCAGTCAGGCCCTGCTAAAGGAATAAGGCAGTCTTCATGAGTAGTGATGAAACAGGCATGATTGATGTGTATTAGGAAGTATGAGGCACATACCATCACATCATGTTTGCACAGACGGTTATCATAAGCTCTGAAAGTTCTGCAGTGTACTTATTTGCTAAAAAGAGATTCTAGTAGATCTTAGAATGTCAGAGATTCTCTAAAGCCTGCAGATATCCTAAAGAGAACAATTTTTCTTTTCCTGTCAGGAGTAAGTTACTGTTTTCCTGAGTTGCTCCTAACAGAAGTAGGAGCTTACCTGTAAAGTACCTGGCTGAGTTTGTTTAAAAACAAGTGCACATACACATGTCAAAATTACAGTAGTTAGTTTTGAATTCTTACTTAAAGGTTAGTTCACATTAAGTAGGCACTCAAGGTTATCATCATATAATTTCCCTACATACATGTATTGTTAGGTGTCCAATATGAACCAGGCTTTTCACCCCCAGTGGACATCATTATATGTTATGGTTTAAATCTAAAATGTCCCTCAAATCTCATGTATTTGGAAGATAAGTAGGCATAGGAAAATTTACTCATTGGTATATTCATCAGTGGTTGAGCTTACTGTTAGGTGGTGGGGTCTGGTTGGAGGTGAGCCACTGGGGACATGACTTTGAAAGATATATTCTTGTCCTTGATACCTCTTTCTGTCTCTTTCTCTTTCTCTCTGCTTCCTTGATGCCATGCAATAAGAAAGTGTCTTCCCTGAGGACCTTCTACTATGCTATTTCTGGCTTCCAGCCAGCTGACTTCATACTGAACCCACTGGAAACTGTGAGCCAAAAAACCTCCTTTAAGCTGTGGGTGTTGATCATTTTGTCCCAGTGATACAAAGTGACTGCACAGAAATTGGTACCTGATTAGGGTACCTAACTAGGGTACCACATGCCTGCCTGTGTGGTTCAGAGGCTTTTGGAAATGGTTTGCTGGGGAAATTTGGAAATGTTTGGAGATGCCAGCTTGGGAATCCTAAAATACTGTAAGGAAAGTTGATGAAAGATTGGTTGGAGCTCAAGGCCAGAATGCTGATAGGAAATGCAGATAGTCAAGGGCAGGCTCAGAAGGCTTCATTGGGAACAAAGACTCCATTTGCAGTTGAACTAGAGGATATGTGTGTTACACTGTGGTAGAAATTTTACGCATTTTTCCCATGTTGTTAGACTTTGTAAGAGACTGATTTTAAGGATGGTGGACTAATTAATCTGGCAGAGGAAGTTTCAAAGCAGCCCAATGTTCAGGCTGTGGCATGAGTACTGCTTGCAGCTGTTAGCCAGATCTGCAGTAAGAGTCAAGAATACAAGGTAGAGCCAAAAATAACAAGTTTCCATTATTTCTGAAAAGAAAGCATCTGCAAAGTTGGGGTCATGGACAGTGGGGCTGCTAAAACTAATAGCATTAACAAGTAAAGTACTTTGCATCAGGACAATAGAAAACATGTCTTGAAGGCATCTCACCAGAAAATGTAAACATTTCATTTGAGAAGAGAGCCCTTGGGCACTCTGCTTGAGAATGGCTACCTAAGACATTAGTTTCCTAGGATTAATTTCGCCGTGATCAGTAATCAGGGACTCATAGACTACTGCAGCCATTGTTCAATGGGGCATAGCCATTGCTCAAGCTGGCGGTAAACCTTGCTGTCATCATATGGTGTTGGCTTTATAGGCCTGCAGAATGCAAGGTTTATGGAGTCATGAAAGCATTCACCCAGATTTCATTGTGCCCTGAGAAGGCAGTGTGAAGTTTAGAGTGAAGCTGAAAGTGCAGTGGAGACCTTGGGAAGTTAGAGATTCCAGGAACTTGGAATACCTGCTGAGGAAAGCCATAGGCTGTAAGTAGAGCTACCCAAAGAGAGGCCACGCAACTGACAGTGCCGTAAGGGCAGAGCTTCCCAAACCTTTTTGTAATTCACATTGTAGCACAACTTATCCTGGATGTAAACAAAGAACTATAAAATGTCATGTTTGACATGCTGTTTTTTTTTTTTTTTTTACTTTGGATTTACTTTTTAACCTTCCCCCATTCCTCCCTTTTAGAATGAGAATGTTTGCTCTGTGCCCTTGTGTGTTTGAAATTTTTAACTTTATTTTTTATTTATATAGGGTTCACAGCTATGAGTTGCCCTGATTCTCAGAGGAAACTTTGGACTTATACTTTTCAGCAGTGGTGCAACTATTATGAATTTGGTGACTCTTAGAGATGTACTAACTGTATTTTGCATGATGAGATAGACATGAGACTTGTAGGGATCAGGAATGATAGGTTATGATTTAGATTTAAAATGTTCCCCCAGATCTCACATGTTTGAAAGATAATTGTATTGCACATAGCTAAGTTAGTTAGAAATTATTATAAGGCAGTTAGACAAAGCTGGAACCTCCGCATAGAAAAACAATTGAGGCACATTCACTGGTTAGCATTATAAAAGAAAAGAGGTTCTACTTCTTCTAGAGATGAATAGCAGTGATTAATATTCTAAATAGACATCAGTCTCCGTAGCCCATTCCCTTTCTGGGAATTTCTTATCTGTGACTTGTTTCTCCGTTTGATCCCCATTTAATCAATAGTACCTGGGGTGACTGTGCTTGTAATCTTATTGGTTGATCATGGTTTTGTCCTACCTTATGCCCACCTTGTAATTTTTCTTTGGGTCCTATAGTTTTTTCTTACTATGTACCCACCTTACCTCATGGCTTTGGCGTATAAAACATCTTTGAAAAGCAGGTTGGGTGTGTAACCCATTTTCTAGTCCTTCTTCTGTCTCTCTTAAAAGTTATCTTTCTCTCAAAAATTTTTCCTACTTTTAACCTCGCTTGTTCCTAGAATTCATTCTTTGATTTTAGAGAACACAGACTCACATTTCAGATATTTAGTAGGTTTGGGGATTACAACTAATTCCCCTATATAAATTGGGTCAGGAGGAAGCTATACTCATCAGTGGATGCATCTATTGATGAGTTCAGTAGCTGATTGTTAAGATGTAGCGTTTTATTGGAGGTGGTTCCCTGGAAGGGTGTGTTCTTGTCCTTGGCTCTTCTCTTTTCTCTGAACATTCTGACTGCCATGGAATAAGTAGCTGTCTTCTTCCAGGGCTTTCCACCACATTGTTTCTGCTCTGGAGCTAGCCTTCTTTGTACTGAATCCCCTGGAAACTGGATCCAGACTACTTTTTGTACAAATAAACCTCATTTTTTAAAGGTTGTGGTTTTGGGTATTTTATTCCAGCTAAAAGTGACTAATACACTACGACTCACTACACATTCCCATGTCTCCCTACACATGCCTATGAGCTCATGAAGATATAGCCCTTGCCACCAAGACTGTGATGATGTATAGTCCTTCCCACAAGAAAAAAACCTGCCCCCTTCTGCCTATTAGATTGCTGTGTGGTCTACCTATAAGGTCATCAAAGCATTAGACAACAAATTATGGCTAAAAGAATTCACGAAGATGATTTAATTTTGTGCTGGCAGGTGCAAGTGTCAAATTTATCATCTCCTCATGCTAAATACAGCTAAATGTGAATAAGTCTTGGGTGTCTTTGAGTCAGAAGGTAAGGGGACTTCCTGGCATTTTTTATAGGACTGTTTCATGCTGAGAAAAGGATTTAATACCAAAAGAATGAGATTAGATTTAATTTGATGACAAAGTATTATTCAGCAGAAGGGAGGAGAGACTTGCTCTTTAGATTTGCACTGTCCTCATCTTTCTAGATTCTATGAGTCCTGTGCAAGCAGCTGCTAAACACTGAGCATTGTCAACACTTGTCGTGGTCACAAGGAGTGGGAAGTGGTATGTGGTACGTGTCCCATCCCAATGGTGGTGTTAATTGTGTGATGAGCAAGGGCAGCATTTCTGGGAGAAAGAGCAGAGGTATCATCAGTGGAGTTATCTACCATGTTCCCAACATTAGACCTTGATACCACTGGCACAGATATAAGTGTCCTTGACATCCAGTACCAGTGGCCTTTTCCCACTTTCAGAAGCCTTAGTAGCATCAGTGGGTAGGGAAGCCTCCATGGACTTGAATAGCTGGGAAAAGGAGGTCTTAGAAGTAGACAGTCTTGCCATTCTAAATGACCTTGTTCTAGTTATTAAATCTATACTCTTCATTTTTCTTGCATAAAGAGTTCAATAATAGGACCTGCCTCTGGGACCTATTTTTAGGACTGAATGAGATAAGGTTTTACCAGTCAAGATATCGCAAACCTTGTAGGTGCGATAACTATTGGTAGAGGTTGTCAAGGAATATGTGTTATATGAAGCAGTATTAACATTTTTGTTGTTTATATGATTCAGGTAAAGCTGTAGACCTTGATGGGACATTTACAGTAATAAAATGCACAGAACATAAGTGTTCTGTGCCTAAAGAACATCAGAGACAGATGACCTCATACAGGATTGAGTGCTTTTCTGTGTCCTTGAAGACAGGTGAGTTGGGTATGAAGGAGTGCTGACTGTGCCTACCACTGCTTTAATGGTGATGGTGCTGTTACAATTTTAGGTCCACTTAGCTGCCTAAGGAAACTTGCTTTATATCTTCTAGAAGGCAAAAATGGACTGAATCAGGGACCTTTATGAAAAGAGCTATATAGTATATAATATACAGGTTTTAAGATCTACTGTCTCCACTATGACTGCTCAACTACTGTTGTAGCACAAAAGTTGTCATAAAGAATAGTTGTCATAAAGAATATGTAGCCGGGTGTGGTGGTGCACGCCTATAATCCCCGCACTCAGGAGGCTGAGGCAGGAGGATCGCTGTGAGCTCGAGCCCAGCCTGGGCTACATAGTGAGTTCCAGGGCAGTCTCAACTACATAGTGAGACCCTGTCTCAAAAGAAAAAAAAAAAAAAAAGAATATGTAAAAGAATGAGTGTATTTGTATGCCAGCAAAACTCTATTTACACAAAGAGCTCGTGAGCCATGTTTGTCCTATGGGCTACAGTTTGCCAGTCCTTGGAGGAGTTAAATCAGTACACAGATAGACCAAAATAGAACTTCTTTCTATCTCTTATTCACAACATGCTAGAAAACAAACCCCTTCTATTTCTTATACTGTTCCATTTCTTTTCTCTGCCATTAACATTTCATTTTGACTTTATAACTCTTTAACTGCATGTAACATTTACATAAGACAGTAAAGTATAGTGATGTATTCATTATTTTTTATTACCTGTAAGATGAGGGAAAATGAAATGTACTCACTGGCTACCATAGTCAACTGCTAAAATTATATGGTCTCCATTCATGGATTAGTATATAAAATGATATAAGAAATACATGTTCCATTATTTTATAAACATAATATGTGAAACTCATAATTACTTATAACACTAAATCCCAACTCATTCAGCAAGAGAAGCGAAGCAAATGAAACGCTGAAAAGTCATGTCCTAGGGATAATATAATCTTCAGGATTATGTTCAGTATGCACATTTAAGGTGAAAACAAGCCGTGAAATTTAACATCAAGGGAGTACTGGTTGACTTGAATATCTGAGTATTTCCTCTTTTTCTGTAAAATAATTAGGGTTGATATTTGTCAATGGAGGAATGTGGGATATTTCAAGTACTATTGATAGGAGGGCTCACAAATGATTTTGTTGTAATGCATGCATTTATGTATCTATCTCATACTCTTATACACTTACTATATATACTCATTATAGACTTATGCACCAGTATTTGTGTGTATATATTATGTGTGTACCCACAAATATACATGCATATCTTTGAAGCTCTGTTGTTTTGTTTTAATCTTCTCTTATTTTGTCTCAGAGTGTGTCAAAGACAAAAACATAAAAATATAGCTGAAACAGCAGCATCTACCCTATTTTCTTTGGATTGCTCTGCCAATGAAGAGAGCCTAAAACAAAGTACGGTCTATTACCGAAGTCCTCCTACAGGGTTTGAGGTGTAGCTCAGAGTTAACGTGTTTGCCTAGTGTGGGTGAGACCCTGAGTTCAGCCCCCAGTGCTAGGGAAACAAAGCTAAGCCTAAGAAAATAAAACACACCTGCTGTAAAGTGAGTTGGTATCCAAAATATCCCCTTCTTCATTCCTGTTCCCATATTCTGCCTCAGGCACTCTTCCTTCTCCACCTCCAGTCAATAACTGTTTTCTTCCTGCTTTACAGCCCTTTGAGTTGCTGGTCTTTTCCTTGCACTGAGACTTTTTTGAATTAAACAAAAGTTTAAGCATATGCAGACTTCATATCTTATCATTAAGGATGCAATTAAGCAGTTGCTTATAAAATGATTTGTAGTTCTCAATTCAGAAACACATTTTCTAGTATTCTTCTGTGATGCCTTTGTAGATAGTCATAAGTCTTCTGAGTGAATGAGTTCATAATAAATCTTAACATTTGCAGCTACTTATTTAGGTGATTCAATGTTAGCTGAATGTACTGAAACCAAAATAAATTGTGGAAATAAATTATCTGAGGCCTGTAGAAGACTACTTTTTAGGCTTAATTCCTCATTTCAAATTATTTCACTCATCAAAATGATCTGATTGTTCTCATTATACCTTTGAACTTATAAAATAAATGTGCCATAATAAAATATATCTTTTTATCAATTTTCCAAAATGGGTTTAATAAAAGGACATTGTATTTTTAAAAAATGTTCGACTACTTAAAAATAAAAAATAAACACAATGTTAAAAGCAGGTTGATGACAAGTGAGTGTGCTGATATTTAACCAAACTAGATTTAGTAATGAAAGCTTAGGAAATAATTGTTTCCAAGACTAGTTTATTGAAGCAGAGAAGGAACCTAACTCTTCCCACAAAAACTCATTCATGGGTTCCTGGATATAAATAGCAAAAACTAGACATGTTCTTTTATAGTTGGACATGGAGTGTTTCAATCTGAGTTGTCTCCTGCTTTATTCAGTAACTCACAATTTATCCTATTGTGTACCAGGCATTTTTCTGGGCTTTTGGGTGAAATAAAATACCTTTGCATGGAGCTGACATTCAAGTGGGAGAAAGCAGAAAGAAGTATAATATATACATTATATGTGCATTATTATTACAGTGATCATATCAGTAACATAAATGTTGTAAGATGAAAACAGTCTTGGAAGTTTATTACAGAAGTTCTAGATTCGGAAGGGTGTTTCAAGCATTTTTTGGGGTTGATCTTATTGGGAAGGTGATGTTTCATCAAAGATGTGAAGTTAATGAAGGAATGCGTTATGTAGATTTCTGGGGAAGAAATGTTACAGGCAGAAGAAGGAGTAGTCAGTTCTCAGGTGCTGAGCGAGCAGGAAGCTGGTGTACTATTTATTGTAGGATGTCAAGGGTGAAAAATAATAGGCTGAGTCTACTCATCTCCTTCCACCATCATAGACCCTGCAGTAAATTTTCAGAGACATGGTTGTCACATCATTGCTATAACCTTCCCTACCATTTGACAGAGGAAGACCGAGTTATTGAGGTTAAGCTATTAGCTCAAGGTCCCAGCAGTGTTGTAGTTACGTTTAGCTCTTCCAGCACTACTTTGCTCCTTGCACTCAAAAGAAGACTCTGAACAGTTTAAGCAATGCTTTCTGGATTGCATGACTAACAAATGAGGTGGGATTCAAATCCAGTTCTCTGTTACAAGATTGATGCTCCTCTGTGCTCTGTGGAGAGAAAGAATCTTGTGAAACTGTCCAATAGCACCTAATAGATGTAGCTACAAAGCAGTGGGAGGTTTGGTAAATCCCCTAGTGGGGACAGTATGATTAGTATTATTATTATTTAAAATTTTATTTTTTATTAGTACACATTTATAGTACATAGTGATTACATTTCTTGTGGGGAGTTGGTACATATACATAACACACCTTACTTCTTTTTATGTCTCCTTCCCTTCTTCCTACCTCTTTCCCTCTCTTGGTCCCCTTCTAGTTGCAAAAGATCTATCTCTCTGTTTCTTATTACCTATTTTTTACTTTGTTCTTTAATTTGTTTATAGAATGTGTTTCTAATGAAAGAGAAACTGTGTAATATTTAAGCTTTTGTGTGATTTATTTCACTTAACACTATGGTCTTAAAGTGCAACCATTTTCCTACAAATGATGCAAATTATCCTTCTTTATCGCATAGTAGTACTCCATTGTATATAAATAACAGGCTACTAAGATTTAGCTGTTATGAGCTGCTTTGCTGTAAATATGGGTATGCATGTATCACTGTAGTATGAAGTCTTTAACTCTAACTCTTTTCTTTCTTTCTCTCTCTTTCTCTCTTTTGCACTGGGAATTGAACCCAGGATCTTGCCCTTGCAAGGCAGGCAGTGGAATCACTGAGCTAAATCCCTGGCTCCTGATGTCTTTAACTCCTTTGGGAAGACACTGAGAGGGGGAATGGCTTGATTGAATGGGATTTCTATTTTAAATTTTTTGAATAATTACCATACTAATTTCCATAGTGGTAATAGTAGTTTACACTTCCAAGAACAATGTAGAAGTTTTTTTTTTCCTCCCAGTGTCATTAGCATTTTATATTATTTGATTTCTGGATGATAGTCATATTTTTCTGGAGGAAGATTGAATCTCAATGTTGTTTTAATTTGTATTTATCTAGTAGCAAGAAATGTTGTACATTTTTCATGTATATATTAGTCATGTGTACTTCTGAGAAGTATTTGCTCAGTGCAGTTGCCCATTTTTTCATTGGTTTTTTTTTTTCAGGGGGGTCTAATTTTTTTAGTTCTTTATATGGTCTAGCTACCAGTCCTCTGTATAAGGAGTATCTGGCAAATGTTTTTCCCATTTTGTAGGATGTTTCTTCACTCTGTTGGTTGTTTCCTTTGCTGTGCAGAAGATTTTAAATTTGATATAATCCTGTTTGTTGATTCTTGTTATTTCTTGTCCAGTGGGGTTTTGTTCAGAAAGTTCTTGTCAATGTCTATGACTTTGAGTTTTGCTTGTTTTATCTTCCAGCAGATTGTTTCTGTTTTAGCATTTCAATCTTTGATTCATTTTGTTTTAGTTTAGCACATTGTGAGAGTTACAGGCCTACACCACCAATTTTCCTAGTAGCATTTGTTAAAGAGGCTATATTTATTATTGCATTTTTGGCCCCTTTGTCAAAAGATGAGATGAATGAACGTGCCTAGCATTGCTTCTGCATCCTCTATTTTATACCTTGATTTACATGTCTGTTTTTGTGCTAGTACCATGCTGTTTTTATCATTGTAGCTTTGCAGTATACCTTAAAGTCTGGGATTTGATGCCTCCTGCCTTCTTCGTGTTGTTCAGTATTGCTTTTATTATTCTGGCTTCATGTGAATGTTATGATTGTTTTCTTTAGCTTTATGAGAAATGCTGTAGTTACAGTATTCTGATTGAGATTGCATTAAATTTGTAGATCAATTTTGAAAGTATGGCCATTTTGAGAATATTGATTCTTCGTATCCAAGAGCAGGGGATATCTTTCTTTTTTCTTCTGATGTCCTTTATAAAATACTCTCATTTTCATCACAGAGATTTTAAATTCCTTTGTTTGGTTCATTTCTAAATATTTAATTTTTCTTGCAGCCATTGTGAAGGGTTTCTTTTTTGAATTTCTTTCTTAAAGAGTTAATTATTGGTGTACAGATTAGGCTGTCTGAAAATAAGCATTGTTTGACTTCTCCCTGGTTACTTCTTTTTCTCTTCATTGTGTTAGTGTCTCCCATATGCCTTGATTCCATCTCAGAGAGGCTATGTTTTGCTGTTGGTCTTTGCTCTGCCATTTTAATCCTTGAGAATAGTATTATTAAGGCACATTTTTTTTCATACTGAAGAATCTGAGTCTTAATACTTTACAACTATAGATCATTTAGTATTTGTGTAATACATTCAGTTAAAGGAATGAGGATATAAATTCTTGTCCAAAGTTTGAAGTGCTATTTGGATTCCTTGGACCCATGCTTCTGATGTAGAGGGAATAGTGAAAATGCCTAGAGATCTTTTTGATAGTCATGATTTGGGTTAGAGTATTTTACTAGTATCTAGGGAGTAGAAGCCAGAGATGCTACTAAACAGCTTGCATCCTTGCCCTACCAAAGGAGTTGTATAGCTCTGAATATCTGAAGTGCCATGGTTGAGAAACTCTGTCTTAGAAAACACTGGGTATGAGATGTAATTTGGGAACTAAATGCAGAAAGATGACTACTAGTATTATGCTTTTAATCAGAAAGACTGATTTAATTAGCTTGCAAAACCAAAATAAATCATAGCAATATTTCTTGGCAAAGAGGGACATAATGGACTGAGGACAAATGCAAATTTCAAAGCATATAGATGTAAGATAAAATCCTGAAGTTGCTGTGTGTTTTAGCTGTATGGTAATTTTGGAGATTTTCAATTTCTTTACCCATAAAATGACATACGTGAAAATATGTACTTTGCATTGTTTTGGGATTTTGAAAAAAGATACATTTTCATTCACACCTGTTCAAATTGAGCACATCACTCTGAAATGATGGGAAATGAGGTACAAATTACAGTCTCCCAGTTTCCACAAGAATGTCTGAGAAATGTTCTGAGTTAGAGGCAAGTTTTATCTGAGTGAAGCCAGATTCAGTTTTGATCTACAGATGTCACTTGTTTGATGTATGCTCTATTAAATTTCCTACCCTCACAAATCTGAGAGGAAAGCAAAGTATCTCAGAGAGAATGAAAGCAATATTTCAAGGATATAAATCAGTCAAAATATCTGTAAGGGTTAGTGACTAACCAGTGTATTTTTTTCTTTCTTTTCTGATTATAAAATAAAGAATTCTAGAAAAGGAGTTGCACATTGTAGGGAATTATATTGCACAAAATACAAAAACACTTCCCAGCGTAGTTTTTAACAAAATTCACATTTTGTATCAGAAGGTGGCTTTTTGAGAGTTTCCTTTTAAACTGTTTTCTCCAATGCAGGTAGGTTGATTTCTTCCGTTTTTCACTGCTGAAAGCCAAAGTAGCAATTCTGACTTCCTGTCACTTAAGGAGGAAGAGATTTATTACACTTAACCGAAAGGGCACTGTTGGAATGGGGACGATGTAAGTTAACTGTAATCAGGGTGCTCCAGACTGGCTGGGTTGGCCTCCCAGGTCATTCCTTATCTGCCCTTACTGCTTGGTCATCAGCAGTCTGGACTGTCCATAGAAACGCCACTGCAGAAACAATTCTGAAGTGATCAGCTTTTAGCTGGTTGTGTGTCACAGGCTAGATGACTGCTGATTTTTTTTTTTTAATGAGTTCTGTTTTATACCATCACCTGCATTTCTCCATTAACAAAAGACAGCATGTGAAGTAATTATTTCTTCAACAACTTGTATGAAAGAAGTGCAGTTTATTGAAATTAACTCTTGGTTACACTTTAAACACAGAGAAGAGCTAGAGGACAAGATTCCATCTCAGCCAAAGAATAGAGCTTTGGAATCAACATAAGGCCCTGTAGTTTATTTTTGGCAAGGAGATTAAAAAGTGTTCCATATGGGAAGCAGGGCTATATCCTAATTTAGAGAACTCTAAACTCATGACTCAAGAGCTCTGAGTAGAATGATGGGAATACTTTCACACAGGGAGTTTTTTCCAATTCCACAGTGATTGTATAATTTAAGGTAGCTTCGCATGTTTTGTTTTCAAGTTGGTCTTAAAAATAGATATGACTCATATAGATATATATCTATATATATATCTATTTTAAACATAATAAGAACCATTTGATTTGGTAGTAATTGTCATCCCAATTTTAGATGATAACATATTTTATATTTAAGTAAGAAATCCTCCAGCATTGCTTAACCATCAGCTAACTTCAAACTATAACAATGCAAAACGTTATATTTAATTAAAATACATAATTTCTGGGTATAGAAAAAAGTTCTTTCTTTTTACTTTTTCATAGGTTCTAGGATAATATAGATATCACATAATTTCCCCTTATATTCAGTCCATTGTAACTTAACAAAGAGGAACTTTGCCTTTCAATTTGAGGAATATAGTTTCTCCAGAGATAAACTTGTAAAATGTTTGCTTCAGAACCCAGGAGTTTAATTTATTATTCTCCATTATGCTCTGCAATTTTCAGAGAGGAAGGCAGTAATAGATGAAATAACTTATTTAACAAGTGTGAAAAACTGACTTTTTGGCAATAGACATTTAAAGTTTCTTTCAGGCATTTTTGTCCAATTTATATTATAATGTAGCATTGGTGGTGTTTTGGGTTTTTGTGGAGATGGTGCCTTTTTTGGCAGTGGGATATGCTATAGTAGAATAAACTTAAATTTTGGTTCCTTAAAATAATTATAATACCTACATAATTTGTTTATCAAGGTGTTCATTAGAGCGTTGTTAATAAAAGAAATTCAATATTAGAAGAGTTTCACTGCATTTTCTATGTAAATTAAGTCGTTGAATTACAGTATAAATCAAAGGAATATTTAAAACTTAATTTTATAGCTTGAAAAATACTCCATCCAGATCAAGAAAGGAAGTATGACCAGAATCTAGAAATACTCTTCATGGTTTTCCCTACTTACTAAACCTTCCTTTTCAGTGGTAACTGCTGTCATGATTTCTACAAGAGATCAGTGTTGTTTGTTTTTGAACTTTATGTAAATAAAAGCATGAATTACATTCTCATTTGTATCTGATGTATCAATGTTTTGTGAGATTAATCCATGTTGCTATGTGCAATTTCAGATAATTTATTTCATTTAATTTTTTATTCTTTTTTCTCTCATTGAGTTTATTGGTACGTTTTAGGTATACAGTACAGTTATATTCATTTTTGGGATCTTGTACCTTTCAGATAATTTATTTTAAATGATGTATGGTATAAGAAAATAATGTTTTTTTTTTATATATATACTTAATTGCAACTGTTGGCTATTATAAATTGCTTTATTTTCTTTCAGCACATAAAAAGATCACTATTTCTGCAGAGAAATAGATGAACTTATTTTTTCATAAGTATATATACATATAT
>NW_022900944.1:24438568-24513834 GCF_012274545.1 Fukomys damarensis
ATGTATATATGTAGTACTAGAAATTGAACCCAAGGTCTTGTTCATAGTAGGCAAGTGCTTTACTACTGAGGTACATCCTCAGCCATAAAGAGGTTTATTCTTGATTATACTTCAGAATGATAATAATACAAGAAAAATAAGGAAATATAAGAGAAACCACTTGTCTTAATGAAAAACATTGTAAGATTTTCTTCTTTTTTGTTTCTACCAATATCACTAAATTATCTGTTATATTTTTCTATGGATTTATATTGACTTATAATGATATGCTGGTTTATAATGCTTAATATATATTTTTTGATAATATTCATTAGCTTTGGAAAATTTTTGGCTGCTTTTAAATTGCTTCTGTATACTTTCTTTTTAAGGCCTTTAAATGTACATGAATGTGCCTCTAATCTTTTTTATATATTTTTCATCATTTTTGGTTCAGACCACATAGTTTTAGTGACTTCCATATCACCAATCATATCTTCATCTGCATGTAATCTGCTGTCAAACTCATCCTCTCTAGATCTGGAGTTCAATAATTATATGTCTACCTCTAGCATTTCCATCTGACACTTTTGTAGATTCCAGTTCTCTGATGCTGCTCTTTAGCTTTTTAAATTCATCTCTCTTTGAAGATATTGATTAGTTAAAATAAACAATAACTTTATCTGGAACCTCTAAAACCTGGGTTGCCTCTGAGTCTCATGTCCTGTTAGTCCTATTTCTTAATATTTCTATTAATATTTCCTTGAATTATGGTTATTGGCCATGAAATATTGAAAAGACTCTTTTAGCTTTTGATAAGAATAGAGGTAGATCACTATAGTTCAACAAAGGTTGGGCTATTTCTAGGTAGAATTTCTGTTTTTGTAGGACCTGATACTTTTATACCACCCTCTTATTTCTGGGGCATAATCTTTTTAAATTTCCAATTGAAAGCCAAAATGCATATGAGATTCTTTATCCCTTGTTGTGATTTGTACACCAGCTTTTTATGTCTCAGCCACTGTGAGGTGACTCCCATACTCTTCAGTATCTTGGTTTCTCCAACATTTCAAGGTCTTAGTGTCCAATTTCTGCTAAGCTTTTCTTGACCTATGCCCATAGAAATTGGTGGAAATCTCAAGGGGGAAAATGAGAAGAATTTGGGCTTAGCTCAGTGAAGTTTTCTTCTCTCTTGGATCTTGACCTCTCAAGTGTTGGTGTCTTGATAGTTGTGATTGCTTCAAGTAGAAATCCAGAGAGCATTAATTGCTACAAGTTAGTAGACCATTACTAAAAGTGGAAACTCAGAAATGCTTTTATACATTCTCATTTAACTAGAAGCTTCTATCTTGTAGTAATCTATAGAATTACTATATTACCTTAATTTTTATGTTTTGAATAATGTGTCTGTCTCATTGAACTAAATTCCAGGAGAGAAGTGACCAAATGCATATTTGTGTATTACCAAGTCCCAAGTAACTAGATTAATGCCTGGTGAAGAGTACAAAATCAAATATGTCAATGAATTAATGATGAAGGAGTTTTTGAGTGTGTGTACTAAATAGAATAAAAGAATAAATTTAAGGAGTAAGACAAGAGTTAACTTGTGATGCAGAACAAAAGAAGTAAAAGGTCATTATGAAACTTAGGAAAGTGTCTCATGAGTTGAATGTTGGAAACATGGCCTCAGATAATGATGTGAAGTGAGGACAATACCAGTAGGAGAATATGTAGATAAACAGGGTGTTATTAAAGTCTCTGATTACTTCAATATGTTGGTCCCAGAATATTTAGGATGACTAAACAAGACATAGCATTGAAGGTGCTCACTGAGGCATGTAGAGAATAGAATAGCCATTTAGACTCAGTGGTTGTCATTGGCCCATTCGCCGATACTAAAAGCTAGCTTTTGAAATTTTGGGTAGTTAGGATTCCAGTGCTCCATTATTTCACAGGACAAAGTGCTGCTGATTATAGAAAGAATATTATAGAAAGAATTATAGAAAGAATCTCACATATGAAAGGGACTTTGGATATCATTGATATAAGATAAAATATACTGGAAGCATGTTTACTCCCTCAGGATTCTAGCTAAAAATAAATAAATGGATGGCCTATTTTATGGCTCTGGTATTAGGATTGCTTTGGGGATAGAGGAAAAATATAGGTTTGATAACTTGTTTAAGTGATTCAGGGATGAGATAATATGTTACATGAGCGGGTTCAAGTTAAAAGTAAAGAGCTCTAATCATTTTTTTCAAGTTCTAATTGCTATTGATCTCTTCAAAGTTATATCAGAGTTTATAAAATTATCTCAGTATGCCAAAGAGCATAGTATTTTGTTAGGGTTGGGCATCAGCATCCTCTGTCTTTAGTCTTGGAAATGGGGGGCTATTTATTTATTCAGTATTTGTGTTGAGTAAATACTTTGTTCCTACCTCTGTCCTGGACCCAAGGGATATAGCCAGAAATTTATGTGAAGCATAACTAAGCACTCAAGTACACTGGGTTGAGTGTGCATAGCAGTATGTTGGCAGAAAGTGAACAACCAGAAAGAAAAATCTGAATGCATTATCTTTATGTAGAATCTAACATGACTCATCCAGTGCCAGGCACAGCAAGCATGGCATGAATAGATTCTGGCCTTGGACTGCTGCAGAACCTGAGACTTTCATTATTTCCAGCAGTGCAACTTGTAATGGATATCTCTATATAACGATGCAAGGCTGGATGACTGGACTTAAGGGCCACGACTCGTGTCATGGAGAAAAATTCTACTGATGCCCATTCCAAGAGGGAGTACAGCTTAACGGTGAAGAGCAGTCAGGCAGCCTGGTGTCAAATTCTGATCTCATCATTGTTAACTTCATAACAGCAGGCAAAATTCTTAAATTCTGTACTTTCATTTGTAAAATGGAGGTAAACTCTTCTTATTACCTTTAAAAGTTAGTCTTTGATGAGTGCTCTAAGAAAGCAGAGACAATTCACAATACAGTTGAAAACAGTATCTTAATTTCACAGAATACAGGGAGAATGACAATGGCCTTGAACATTTAGAACAGCTTTTTACTACTATCTAATATGTGTGTTCTGAGTTTCCTGGTTGATGGTCTTCCAGTCTGTGCCATTAGCCTTTAAGTGATGACAGTAGATATTTTATAGGCAGAGAGACTTTCTTACAGGAGCAAGCAAACTCTAGATTTTTATACAGGACCAAAGGACTGATGGCATGGTACTTTACGACACCATTAAGCATCATTTCTGGCTGCTACCACTCAGACTGTATCAACAGTCTTTGAATTTATTACCCAAAGGTGAAACAAGCCCTGTGGAATATGTAGACCCTGCACACAGAGTGGAAACTGTTTTGCAAACATTTAATTAATTTAATAATTCTTTGTATTCTAGGAATTGTGTTTTGAGGTCAAAATCACTTAAACTTTGTCTCAGTGAAGCTGTAATTGAATACATTCTCCCCCTACAATTAGTATCTTAGAGGAAAAACAATTCAGAAAGGTGGCTTACCAATCTAATCCCTTTCTAGTCTGAATTAATAAGCTTTGACTGCATTAGGAAACTCTAACACAAGTCATTTTTATAAGCTACTAAGTACTAATCTACTTCCCCTTCTTCTTACTGTTTTATACCACAAGTAAGTCTCCATTCCATCTCCTCCTCCTGTTGCAGCTTGGTTGGCATCCTCCTGTCACAGTCATTTTAATATTCACCTGATAGCATTCTACACTTTTTCTCCTGCCTCAACTAGATTCTTCACTAGTGCTTACCTAACTGCATTTTTACCAAATTAATGCGGTGTCTTTGTTTTTTTTAACAATCTAGAAACAGCTACTCATATGTACATATATTGACTATTTGGAGAGTTTTAAGCGTGTCTTGCATACTAGGCCTTTCTTGCACCTCTCATTAATCTGTAATAAAAGGAGATTCATATTCATTTCTTTAATTCCAATGCTCTATAGAACATCTGACAGGCAGAAAAAATTCTATTATTGTTTTGAGCAAACAGTTGTTGAGTGACTCAATGGATGGACAGAGGAAAGCGGACATTTAAAGAGAATGGGTGGGAAACAGAATAATTCAGGAACAGACATCTGTTGTTCTCAGAGCTACCAGTTTTTTTTTTTTTTTAAGTGCAGGTTCATGATCCCTTATTCAGGCTTCTTTGGAGCAGTAGTATTTTAGGTTTCAGGATTTAATAGTTGCAAGTAGATGTAAAAGTTAATGTGAAACATATACTATATAGTATAGCTTAACACCTGCAAGGGTGGGAAGTATTTTATAACCAAATACATTGATATTTCTGTGATAAAAAGGATAAATACTCATGGTAAGACTGAAAATTGGCTTATATTACTTCAAGTATCCTTTTTTTTTTACCCTCATTGAGTTTATTGGTACATTTTAGGTATACAGTACAGTTGCAATCATTATTGTGATCTTGTACCTTTACACGACGGGTCTTGATTCTCATTTTTTTTTCCCCTTGTCCCTGCCTTCCCTTCACCCCTCCTCACCTCCCCTTTCACAAACACTTCATTTCCATTTTTTCATTTTCTCATATTTTTTCTTTTCCCTTATTATAAGCTTTCCCCTACCCGTCCTACTTTCCCTACACCTTTAGCTCCTTTTTTCCTATTTCACAATGTCTATTATATCATTAGGATCTTATGTACTATTACTATAGTTTATTCACACCAGAGAGACTATTCATTATTTACACGTGTGACTTATTTATTTCACTTAGGAGTATATCCTCAACATGTATTCATTTTCTTATGAATTAATCTGATTTCTCATTCTTTATGGCTGAATAATATTCCATTTTATAGAAAAACCACATCTTCTTTGTCCAGTTTCCAATTGATGGGCAAATGGGCTGTTTCCAAGTTTTAGCTATTACAAACTGTGCTTCTATAAACACACGTGCTCATATATCTCTGTGGTGTGATTCTTTTAATTCTTTTGGAAAGTTACCCAGCAGAGGAATGTCTGGGTCAAATGGAACCTCAAGTCCCAGCTCTTTGAGGTATCACCATATTGATTTGCATAGTAGTTGTACCAGACTGCACTCCCACCAACAATGGAGAAGGAATCCTTTCTCCCCACAACCCTGCCAACATTTGTTATTGTTTGATTTCTTGATAGCAGCTGTTCTTTGTGGGGTGAGATGGAATCTGAGTGTTGTTTTCATCTGCATCTCTCAAGTGACCAGTGATGTGGAACAGTTTTTCATATATTTACTTGCTGCTTTTATTCTTTGTCTGAGAAATGTCTGTTCATTTCAGATGCCCATTTTTGAATCAGGTCTTTACATTTGGGAGGGGCTGATTGTTTTGAGTTCTTTATATATTCTAGATAATAGTCCTTTGTCTGAGGAGCAGCTGGTGAAAATTTTTTCCCACATTGTAGGTTGTCTCTTAGTTCTGCTGATGGTTTCTTTTGCAGTGCAGAAGCTTTTTAATAAGATGAGATCCAAGTTGTTCATTCCTTCTGCTAGTTCCCATGTTACTGAGGATTTGTTCATAAAATCTTTTCCTATGAAAATGTTTTCAAGAGTTCTGCCTAACTTATCTTCTTTTAGATCTTTAATCCACTTGGATTTTAATTTAGTACCTGGTGAAAGATAAGGGTCCAGTTTTAATCTTTGGCAGGTTGAGATCCAGTTTTTCTAAGACCAATTGTTAAAGAGGCTGTCTTTCCTCCACTGAGGATGATAAGCTCCTTTGTCAAAGATGATATAGCTGAGTACATCTGGATTTGTTTTTGTGTCTTCTGGTCTGTTCCACTGATCTTCAGATCTGTTTCTTTGCCAGTACTGTGTTGTTTTTATCACAGTGGCTTTGTAGTATAGTTTCAAATTGGGAATTATTATACCCGCTACCGTGTCTCTGTTGCCTAGGATGGGTTTTGCTATTCTAGGTCTCTTATGGTTCCAAATGAATTTTTGGATTTTTTTTTTCTAGTTCTGTGAAGTATAGTGTTGGAATTTGAATTGGCATTGCATTGAATCTGTATTTTGGTGGTATGGCCATTTTCACTATGTTGATTCTTCCTACCCAGGAGCAGGGCATATCTTTCCATTTTCTTATATCCTCTTCTGTCTCTTTTTTCAGAGTGCTGTAGCTTTCAGTGTAGAGGTCTTTTGCTTCCTTTGTTAGGTTGATTCCTAGATACTTCATATTTTTGGTTGCTATTGTGAGAGGAATGTTTCCTTAATTTCTCTCTCAGTCAGTCTGTTATATGTGTACAAGAAGGGTATTGATTTTTGAGTGTTTATCTTGTATCTTGCTACCCTGTTAAAAGTGTCAATTAAGTCTAGAAGTCTTTTGGTGGAGTTTTTTGGGTCTTCAATGTAAAGTATCATATCGTCAGCAAACAATGACAGTTTAAACAGTGTAACTTCTTCCTTTCCTATCTTTTTCGCTTTAATTTCTTTCTCTTGTCTAATTGCTATGGCTAATGTTTCCAGAACTATGTTTTTGAAGTTCCTACGATTTTTTATGCTATTGATCTCCAGCTTGATTGTACTATGATCTGATAATATACAAGGGGTAACTTGGATTCTTTTGCATTTATTCAGACCTGTTCTGGGAGCTAGTATGTGGTCTATTTTGGAGAATGATCCAAGTGCAGCCTAAAAGAATGTATATTCTGATTTTTGTGGGGTGAAACACTCTATAGACCTCTATTAAGTAGATGTGTTCAAATGCTTGGTTGAGTTCTAGTATTTCATTGTTGATTTTCTGCCTAGATGATCTGTCTATTTGTGATAGTGGGGTATTTAGATCCCCTGCTATAATTGTATTAGTGCTTATTTGTTTTTTCATGTTACTTAATATTTGTTTATATAGTTAGGGGCATTAATATTTGTTTCATATAGGATTATGATTGTCATCTCTTCCTCTTGAATTGTTCCCTTTATAAGGATGTAGTGGCCTTCTTTCTCTCTTAATCTGTTTTGGTTTGAAATTTACTTTGTGAATAAGATAGCTACCCCTGCTTTTTTCTGGGCTTCTGTTGCACGGAGAATTGTTTTCCATCCTTTCACTTCCAGTCTATGGGTTTCTTTTTGCACTAGATGTATTTGTAGTATATAACATATTGTTGGATTTTGCTTCATAATCCATTCTGCCAGTCTTTTTCTGTTGATTGGTGAATTGAGGCCATTGTCATTGATAGTTATAACTGATATGTACTGACTTATTATTGTCATGTTATTGTCCTTTTGTTGACTCTTTTTACTTTTCCCCCTGTCCTTTCAGTTTCTTGCCTTGCCTATTTGATTTGGTTTGTTGGGCCTCATAGTGTTGTGACATTCATTGTCTTTTTGTACGATATTGTTTAGAATTCCTTGTCATGCTGGTTTAGTATTCATGAAGTTTCATAGGTGTTCTTTTTCATGGAAGTATCTTATTTCCCCATCCATTTTGAAAGAGAGTTTTGCAGGATACATCAGTCTGGGTTGGAGGTTGTTTTTGTTTAGGACTTGAAATACCTCACTCCAAGCTCTCCTTGACCTGAGGGTTTGTGTTGAAAAGTCTGCTGTGATTCTGATGGGCTTTCTTTTGCATGTGATTTGTTTCTTTTCTCTTACTGCTTGTAGTATTTTATTCTTCTGTTGGGTTTCTGGGATCTTGATTATTATATGTCTTGGTGCAGATTTTTTTTTTTTTTATCATGGCTAGTTGGAGTCCTATAAACCTCACTTATCTGAATATCTAATTCTTCCGTTCTATTTGGGAAGTTTTCTGTCATTAATTCTGTGAACAGCTTTTTCAAGTCATTTTTATTTTCTCTTGCTACTTCATGGATTCCTATCAGTCTTATGTTATTCTTCTTTGCATCATCTAAGAGTTGTTGGATCGATTTGTTGTGATCCCTTACTGTTTTGAAGAGACCTCTCTTTTCATGGTCACTGTCTGCTATCCTATCTTCTATAGCTGAGATTCTATCTTCACATTCTTTTATTCTGTTCCATACACTTTCAATAGAGTTTTTAATCTCCTGGATATCTGTTTGAATCTGTGTAATGGATTCCATTTCTTTCCTGTGTTGGGCGTTCATTGTTTCCATTTCTTTGTTATGCTGGGATTTCATGGCTTCTATCATGGTCCTGAGCGCATCTATTTTTTTCTCAGTTTCCGTTCTAGAGTCTTGAATCATGACTTACATTTTGCTCACCATCTCTATGGTTTTCTGGGAAATTATTTCTGTGTTGAATTTTTCTAGAGCCTGATTGATCTGTTTTATTACTTCCTGTGCTTTGAGTTCAGGGTGTCCTGCTGGTTCACTATCAGACTTTTCATCCTCATTTGCCCTAGAGTTTGGTTAACTGGAAGTCTGTCTTTGTGTCTTGCTTAAGTTTTTTCTCATTTTTATTTTTGTTGTTGGCTTGTCCTCGGTTTAATTTCTGAGTTCTTACTTAAATCTTGCTGTTATAGTTGCAGTTTACCTTTTGAGTCTCTAATGACTCAAAGACATTCTCATTTTCATAATTTCAGAGAAAACAACGCATTAAATCAGTCACAATCCTTTATCCCAATTGATAGAATCAGCAACACAATAGGATGAAGCATAACTTGCAAATTGACCACTTGTGGTAGTCATTAATGTATCACTGTTAAACCATGTGAATTAAATTAAAATCAAGAAGCAGCCCAAAACATGCTTGCAGTGAAACACTTTTCAGTATATCATCTTTACCATTTAGGATGGGGGCTTAGACAGAATTAGGACGAGAGGAGTAGATAAGTGAAAGAATTGGAGGATGTTTCAAGTGAAGCCAGAGGACATAGAATGACCATACAATCTTTAGGAAACTATTAAATTCAAATGGAATAAACAGAGTGCAAGAATAAGGACAATAATATATCCCCTTAACAATATTAGGGGCTCACTTTCCCTTGAAACTATTGACCCATGAGTGAAGTAAAATTGATAGAAGAAAAGAACATAAAGAAAAAAGAAAAAAATGATAAAAGAAGAAGTCTGAGTTAGGGCAGGAGCAGGAACAGAAAGGGAGATGAGGGATAAGATGGTGGAGAAATAGACTGAGCTGGAGAAAGAGGACTGAAAAAGGGAAGAATTTGCAGAGTGGAGTGAAGAAAGGAAAGAAAAAAAATGAATTTGAAGGGCCTCTTTCAGCCTATATCTCTGCTGCCATAATATGCCACATGCACAGCCATATGCAGAATCAAGTCTCCTGATCTCAGCTAGCCAATGGCAGATCTCCACGACCTGGACTGACCTCAGACTGCAAGATCCAGATTGAGCTCCCCAACCTGCAGTTTTGAACTCCACACAGTTCTGCTACAGCTTTCCCCTGCCCTTTGTTTAAAGATGTTCAAAGTTGGGAGCTCAGAAAAATACCCTTTATGACCACCTATGGCTCTGCACAGTGGGTCCAAAGACTAGCACAATCCAGAGGTCTGAGCATGGGGGTGGTGGTGTTGTGTTTCAGAGGTGCCCGGGTGGCTACCTTCCTTGCTGGAGCTAGTGGCGGTATAGGCAGGGGAGGGTGCAGCTTCATAGTCTTGCAGAATGGGCACAAGCAGGCTGGAGGGAGAGCAGATCTTAGAGCAGCCTTCCCCAATCTTGACTCTCAAATATACTTTTGTAGTCCAGTGAGTTTACCTGAATTTCATGCAAATAAACCTCTAAGATTTAAAGCTTTCTGGATTTTCAAATTGCTTATAAGTGATCGTAGACCTAAATTCATATAACATGCAGCTGAAACTTAGAAGTCAGTTCATCCTTTCATCATCACCATCATCACTACCATCGTCATCACTTTATCAGTTCATCAGTGAATTGTTTTTGTACCTTTTGCCAATTTTCTTATTGGATTATATGGCCTCAGTTTACATTCTGATAATTCTTTATTTTAGATACTGGTCCCTTTTTGTATTATCTTTTTCAAGTTTTATATCACACTAATACTGGATTTATAAAATGAACTTGAAAAAACTCCCTTCTCATCTCTCTTTTTTTGTATTATATATGTATATATGCATTTTTCTATGTGTAATATATTTGTATATCTATATGTATTTTTTTGGTGCTGGGAATTGAATGCTAAGTATATACTCTGTCACTGGGCTATACTCCTAGTCTCCTCCTCTGTTTTTCTGAGTAAGAGTGCATAGAAGTATTGTTAGTTCTTCTTTAAATATTTGGTTGAAGTCTCCATGAAACCACCCAGAACCTTGAAAATTCTATTTGAGGAGTTTTAACATCACAAATTCAAAGAAGTGCCCTATTTTGTCTTGGTTGTGAAATTCATGCATACATATAGATTCTGCTTGTTTTATTTTGACTATCTGGAGAATCTGTGGGTATAGTTATAGCTTTAGTCATGATATTGGTAACTTGTGTTTCATCTTTTTTTTCTTTACTACTTTTGCTAGACTTTCGTGAATATTGCTGATCTTTTCAAAGAAGCATTTCTTTGTTTCATTAATTTTGTCTATTGTTTTTCTGCTTTCAATTTAGTTGATTTGCACCTTTGTCTTTATTGTTTCTTTCCCTCTGCTTACTTTGGAGTTATTTGGTTTTTGATTTCTAGATTCTTGTTTTAGGAGTTTAGATTGTTGTTTTAAGGGTTTTTCCTTTTTATCCTAATGTGAGCATTTAATGCTATAAATTTTGCTCAAAGTTTTATCAACAATTTTAAGCTGTATCTTACCTTTTATATTTTATGTTTTCATTCACTTCAGTATAATTTTATTTACACTGAAACTTTATTTTTCCCATAGATTATTAGAAATCTTGCTGAATTGCTAGAATTTGGGAGAGTTTCCTCTTATCATTGTTTTTCTTATTATTGATTTTTGGTCTGACTGTATCATGGTTAGAAGACAGATTGTGTTTGCTGTTAGTTCTTTTAAGTTCAGTAAGGTTTGTTTTATGGTCCAAGATACTATTCAACTTTTTATGTGTTCCCTGAGCACTTGAATATGTATTCTGCTCTAGTTAATTGCAGTGTTCTGTAAAAGTTCACTATATCTTCTTAGTTATGTGGTTGTTGAATTCTGTGTCCTTGCTAATTTTCTGGTTAGGTATCCTACCAGTTGTTTAGAGAAGGTGCTGAAGTCTCTCAGTATAATTATATATTTGTTTATTTCTCCTTTTGGTTTTATAAGGAGGCATGCTTCTTTATTATGGCCAAGTGAAGATGAAAATTTAGGTTCCATATTTGTCCTTTGGAGAGTCCAGGTGGAGATAGGACTCCTTGTCACTGCTGGGTAGAGGCAAGGCTACCAAGTCCTTTATGGTTTCTCACTGGCAGCAGAATTGTGGTGGCTTCTTTATCACTAGGTATCTAGCAGTCTTGACTTTCCACTAAGCTGACACCATCCTAGTGGAGAGGAGAGTGCCTAGTTCCTGCCCTGTGAGGATGAAAGTGCTGATACCTTACTTGATCACCTTTGATAGCACTTGGGCTGGGATACTGGGTCACCCTTAAAAAAGCTTAAAGGGTGCTGTCAAGTTGCCCAAGTTGACCTTTGTTTGCATGGTTTGGAATCCTAGCTCACAGTTTATTCTGTGGTATAACCCAAACAGCCTTGATATTTCCCTCAGTTTAACCAAAGATTAGATATACTTTTCTCTAGGTTCTGACTTCTTTTCCTTAGAGTATTAATGTTAGGAAAATAATAATACTTTTCTGTGTGTCTGAGATGTAAATCTTTTAAAAAGCCTCTTGCCATTTTTACAACAGGAATGTTTTTCTCAAGGACCTGGGAATCATTTCCTTGAAATGTAAACTGTGAAGGCGATAGATCATCTCATAATCTTGATGGGAAAGTAGTAAAAGGACTTCCTTTGGTGCCACTTAGCAAACGCAGATGACCTAATTACAGAGAAGGACATTGGAAGTCTCCAGAACAATGTGATGTATGGGGCTTGTCCTATTGATCACCCTCCTCTCAGCAACCCCAGTACTTTTCCACTAGTTCATATTGTAACCTTAAAGAGGCTATAGTGATAGTGACTTAATTTAGAGGCCCGGATTTGCCAACAACTAAAGCCTCTAAAACCAAGGTAAAAACAATAAAACAAAGTTTAATGAACTGTTAACACACACACTATTACACAGCATAAAGAGAGAGTAAAAGAAATCAGATGGTTATAGCACCAGATTAGAAGAGCTGAAACACCTGAAATTCCAGTTCCAATGTCTTAGTCTGCTTTCAGGGATCTGACTGGGAAGGGTCTCGGCAGAGTGTCCTCTCCATGGATGAGACTCCAAAGTCCCACTACTAATAAAGCCCATTAAATAACAGACCTTTCTACATTTAATTTTAACCCTTCACATCCCAGCATTTAAAACCACTCCAGCTTTTTCTTGAAGTGGAATTTAATTTCTCTGCCTTTTTACAGTAACCTTGTATGACTGCTTAACTTTGTTCAGTACAAAATTTACTCTGAGAGTTGTGTGGTTGGAATAGAATGGTGATTGTCTAAAAAAGTTTCTGTCTTGCTCCTTTCTTGTTCTGTTAGCTAGAGAAATCATATTTTCTTTGGGATTTCTGAGCCTGCCTGCATTTTTTGTGGATTTCTAGTTTTTTCAGCCCACAAGTCTGGGATATACAACCCAGAAAGAAAAGCCAGGGAACTCTCTTGTGTGTTATTCTTCATGTCCCATGGTCTGGTCACTCTGCATACTTCTCTATCTTTCATTTGCTTTATAGTTATGTATTGTCAATGGCTGTTGGTTGTTTTCTTTCATTGCTCTAATACGCCACCATAGACTGGATAGTTGAAAGCAACAGAAATTCATTTGTCATAATTCTTCAGACTGGGAAGTATGAGACGAGGTCTTTGTATATGGGTTGTTTGGTTGGCGCCTGCTTTCTCATTTCCAGGCACCGCCTTCTTCTTGTAGCATTGTATGGCAGAGAACAGAGAATGAGCCAAGCTCTCTATCAACAGTCCTTGCACTTGCGAGGTAGGAGCGCTGCCATAGAGCTAAATCCCCAGCCCTTGTCTGTTTTTATAAGAGCACCAATTTCATTAAAAGAGCTCCAACCTTAGGACCTCATCTGATTCTATCTTCCTCCCCTGCCAAGGCTTCCTAATACCACTACAGCATTGCAACCTACAAAGTTCGTTTTTTGGAGGGGGGACTCAAATATACATCCACAGTAGTTGTATTTAATGGGTGAAATATACCTTTATTTCATCTTTCCAGAAATAAAATTCCTATTTATCATTTTAATATCATATCACATTTGTCCTTCAAATGACTAATCTCCTTAAACTCCTGGAAGTTGTCATTATTAGAGAAACTTTATTCACATGCGTGTTAATACATTAGATTATTTTTGCAATCATTTAAAAATTTACAGCAGTTGACATTCTGTTTAAGTAATCAAGCTACTTTTCCTTATCTTCCTGACCTATAGTGTTGTAACGCGTTATCATAATGGGAATAGTTTTAGAATGTAATCAAAATTTTCCATGTCAAATATTTCAAAACAATGATGAGGCTTTAATTTATAGAGTATATCTTTCTTATTAAAAGTTGTCTGGAAGTTAGCTTTTTGTGCTGCAAAGATTGAAGCAGAACACAGTGTGCAAAGGGACAGATACAGCAGAAATATGAAGTGATTTTCTTTTTACTTCCTGAATGTTTTCTTACAAATACTCCATTTGGTTTTTTCACTTTTTCCTTGATATCAATGCCTTGGGCTATCCATCATGTTCTTCAGATGCCTTGAACAACTCTCCTTTCCTAGTTACTTATGTGAACTTTCCAGATGTCCCCAAATAACACATCTGCATGTGATTGCTAAGAGAGTTGCGCAGGTGGTACTGGACTTCCTTGGCCACATGTGGTATTCTGTGTTGGACAGTGCCAGGTGATGCTCACTGGATCTGCCAGCTTAGAGGTTTGTAGGACAGCAAAACAGTTTACTCAGCCAAGAGATACTTCTCAGTTAAGAGTCCTGGAAAAACCTACCTCTGGAGGAAGGTGACCCGCTATGAAGCTGAACAATCTCTGGTCATTCCTGTCTTTGTGAAGCCGGTGCAGGTGGTCAGTACCTCCTGGCACAACTGTAACCCATGCTGCACATCAGTTAGGAAACCAGCTTCCCTGTCTCACTTTTCTGTCCAGCTCCTACTACCATGCCAGGAGCCCAATGATGAATATTTTGTGCTCAGTAAATGGATTAATAAATTTACAAAAGGGTGGGCATTGTCACCTCCAGACATCCCACATATTATTCTCATCTTTTATAGTTTATTAAAGTCTACCAATAAAGAGAAGATATTTTGATAAGAATGGAGTCTTTGGAGGTAAATAACCGTGTTTCTTTTTATCAAGTTTTAGTACATTCATATCCCAGGAAGAATAGAAACAATATGACAAATAATTTTTAGATTAATACATTTCAGCCTTAGTAACATAGAGAGTGAGGATTCCTTCTTAAAACCTACAATGAGAGGTACTTTGAAATTTCTCTGCTGTGCACAGATGTATTCTGCAGTTGGAAACATCAAACACCAGGCCGACAGCTAACATCACAGATGTTGGAAAACAAACAAAAGACAAATGCGACTCGATTATTTGTTTATTTCCAAAAGTTCTGAGAACAATACATTTACACTTCATTTGGCTAACTGAGAAAATAAAAGACACTGCATATACGCCATTTCCCATCTCAAATGGGCATGTTTTTTTTTCTGCTGTACTTGTTTTCTTTTGTGATTGCTCTACATTTCCTTGAAATATATCCCCAGTCTGTTCTTCTAAAAGTGGTATTTCTTAAAAAGCTCAGCTTCAAAAATGTCAAACATAATGAAAAATGAAAATCACAAAAGGGAAAGTTGTTCACAGCCACTCCCCTGGGGTTCCCTCATGTTTCTGGGTCACCATGCTGACTCCATGTGTTAGAAATAACATCCATAGTGTACTTAGCAGGAAACCCCTTGTGGTCAGGTCAGAGTGGGCTCCAAATAAACAATGGTAGTGCTTTCCTTGAAGACAATGTGCCATCTGTTCAGAAATACTCCATATTATTTGCCAAAGCAGATCCAAAAGAAGTTCTCCTTTCAAAGTATAAGAAAAGGAAAGCTTCTTTGGAAACAGTACAACAGGGCACTTATTTTCATCATTTGGGCCTAGAACAGATTAAAGATATGAGAGCTGAAGCCTGCCCATAAGGGAAAGATATAAGAGCCAGGGCCAGCCCATGTGGGAGCTGAGGCCTTCCCCGGTGCCAGTGTGATGCAAACTGTTTAAAGGGGGCAGTGCATGAGCACTGATGTTCTGTCTGATAAATTGAGAGTCTGCACACTGTAATGACTGTAGAGGAGAATCAGATGGCATAGAACTGCAGAAGATTAAAGCCAGGAATTAGCTTTCTAAATTCACTCCTAGCTCTTAAAAATGGGGCATCTATCTTAAGTGAAATAAATAGGACACACATGTAAATACTGAAAAGTTTCTCTGGTGTGAAAAGTAAAAGTGTAAATAAGGATCAAAATGTATAATTGATATTGTGAAATAGGAAGAAAATGTCTAAAGGAGTAGCAGAAATGGGAGAGGTAGGGGAAAGGAAAGAAGAGCAAAGAAAAAATATGAGAAATGGAAAAACATGGAAGCAAAGTCTTTGTAAATAGGGAAGGGTGGAGGGGGTTGGTGAAGGGAGGGCAGGGGAATAGGGAAAAACTAAGAACCAAGGTTCATCATGTAAAGGTACGCTATCCCAATGATGAATGTAACTGTATTGTATACCTAAAATGTATCAATGAACTTATTGGAAAAAAATAGGGCATCTAAAATTAAGTCACCTGTACAAGTGTTATGTCTCATATATGGTTCCATGCTTGTATTATTAAAATTAATATCACTGATTATCTCAGCTACAGTTTATTGAGCATGTTCTGTTGTGCCAAACCCAGCAAGAAAAGCCTCAAAGTTTGGATACTGAGATAGAAAATAACCAAATTAAACTCTAGCTATGTGCTTATTATGTGACTGGCTAGATTATATAATATGTTTTTCCATAGATGCAGTTTCTTTATTTGAAAACTGCTTACAATTTCTTTCTCATTGGTTGGGTTTACAGTTAAGTAGGGGTGCTAGGTAAAAGCTTAGTTTAGAGCCAGGCATATCAAAAATGAGCCAAAAGTGTTAGCAATTTTTATTTACATTAACTGTAATAAATATTCCTTTCATGTCTAGTTGCTTCACAAACTGAAAAGAAAGACAGCCATATGCCTAATTACTAAAAAAAAATCTTTATTTTTGTTTATTTTATTTTATTTTATTTTTTAAGACTTTTTAAGACAGTTTTTTTGGCTGTATAGGGCAGGCTGGCCTTGAACTCATGGTTAGTCCTCTTGCCTTGGCCTCCCAAATGCTGGGATTACAAGTGTGTCCTCTATGCCTGGTTTGAAAATCTTGAATAAGCAATGATATATTTTGCACAGTATTATAAGTATATATAGCATTAGCTATTAAATCCAATTGGTAAGTGTTTTCAATATTGATACAGTGAATATTGTGTTATGTATATATTATGTGAAACTTTCCCTAGCTTTTGTAAGTATTATAGTTTCTTCTGAAGACTCTTTTATCTTAGTATTTGTAACAGACCCTATAGTATCCATGATTTTTCTAATTCTCAAAATCACACTGTGCAGTGATTTTTAAGAAGGGAACCCACGCAGAGAAGAAACACCAGGAAATCAAGTTAAACCCAAACTTGCATGGCTTCTGATAAGTAGCCTAAGTAGTCAAATGCCCTTCACAGCTTTTGAGAGGGCCATTCTGCCTGCCAGCCTTGTTCTAAACTGCTTCATTTGGAAACATCCATGGCACATCATTGAGCTGTTGGTATGCCTGAGTGTGTTTCTGCCTGTCCAAATCCTGGGTCTGTCTTGGAGTTTGTCTCAGCTGCCAGCTTGCTTTAGAATATCTGTGGAGAAAATGACCATGACTTCCTAACAGAATGATGTAGCAAAATCTAGAACATGCACCATTTGGCAAGGCCAAATAATGAGTTATATTTCAGTGTGACCCACATATGAACAGAAGGTGGGAATGCCAGGAACTCTAAAGGCTCTGAGATTTTGCTATCCATGAAAGTTACTAGGTTAGTTTCACAGATGCTGGCAGAGAACACAGACTCCTGAGGCAGGGCTAAAGAACTTTATTATCCACGCCATGAGTTTCATGTTCACACTGTCATCCAAATGCCACGGGACAGTGGAGAAGTGGACTGGCATGGCTTCTGCACAGACAGTGGGTCTGTGTCTCAGCTGCGCCCAAGTTTAGGATAGATCCAGTCTTACAGAGTGCCATCGCGGTCTCCCAGAAAGCCTGCCTGAACCTTGCCCTGAGGTCTTCTGTTAAGGAAACATGTCCACCCTCTGCCTCAGAGGGAGAAACTATCTTTATTGCCCCAGACTGTTTGCTATACAAGTATCTTTGAAAAGCACTCTGTGCCTTGCTCAGAAAATGGGCGAAACAGAGAAGCCCACAGAGAATGATCTCAATGGGGTGTTCTCACAGTGTGCTTTTGTAATGGTGCCTCAGTTGTGCCCCCACAGGCAGGAAGAGGTGACCATCAAAGATCCAAGAGAGGTTACTCTTGTTTCATGTTTCACTTAATGGGTTTCTCTGTAAGCTTTCGTTTATAGAAAGCTATCTGTGGTTAAAACCAAACTAGTTTAGCAAATGAGAAAAACTAAAAACAGATATGTAATGTGACATTGCTGTGGAGAAAGGCAAGGAGCTATGGGTTAAAAAGGATTGTATTATAAACTTTCACATTAACAAATGTGTGAGAGCAAAAAAAAAAATTGCTTAAGCACTAAGAGACTTGAGTTTACTTATAAAATGGTGATAGTAATATTGTCTATCATAAAAGTTAATGGAGGATTCTGAATAAGATAATGTGTTGGAGATTCTAGTGTAGCTCTCAAAAATAGTGCTCACCCTCTGTAGCAGACTGGTGGTGCGCTGCTTATAGGATGGGTCCCATTTATCTATTTGATATACCCATTCTCAACTGTAGGGCTTACCCCCAAAACTTTGTCTGAGAAATGCTCTTGTTTGATTGCACAACTTTTCCTGCACAAATGCTGGAGTTATGTTATATCCTACACTCACGGCCAACATTTTGCAGTGGCAGAGATTCAAAACCCCAGCTCCCTTGCAGCAGGGCGGGCAGACTCTGAAGTTCAATTTATCTTTTAGTGCTCCCAGAGAGCCCAGTCAGAAGTTAGACTTTACCTGAAACTACATCTTTCTTTGGCTTCAGCCCTTCCCTAGCCTCCACCCTTTTCTTTGTTACATCTGTCCTTGAGAGGACCTCTTTAATAAATCACAAATTTATTAATGAGTAGTGTACATGACTATCTATCTCATGCTCTGCTTTCAGGAAATTTGCTCTAAGACACTATTCAAACCTTGACTCCATGTTGGCACAAACTGAACAATATTCAGCTTTCCAGGAATATTAATAGTCTGCTTTCCTCTAGTTTATATCTCTAGTCTGTCTTTGTAATTACGAAGTATTGGAGATGAAAGACATATCCCTTGCTCCTTGTGCATTTAAAACAAATATTTCCCCAACATAAAATGTATTAAAAGAGGTCGAAATATTGAAATAGAGAAATCAGGGAGCATAGTGTTTTCTTTATTTTATTGATCCAGATCTGTAATTAACACTTTAATATGTAATTGGGAGGGGAGGAGGGGGTGAAGGGAGGGCAGGGACAAGGGGAAAAAATGAGAACCAAGACCTGTCATGTAAAGGTACAAGATTCCAGTAATGAATGTAACTGTACTGTATACCTAAAATGTACCGATGAACTCAATGAGGAAAAAAATAATATGTAATTGGGCCTTATTTTATATTGAACACACAAAAATATCAGTTCTGCACAATGCCTATTTTGAAAAGGTGCATTTGTTCCAATATCATTAATATACAAGGGGACAGTGAGTTTTACACTTACTTATGTGGTTGTGAGTAATATTAGGTGAATTCAGAAAGTTACACTGACCTGAGCTGAGCCAATCAGGGATATGAAAAAAATGCATACATGTACCTGCACACACTTACATTCTGCTAAAAAATCTACCAGCTACTTTATTTTGCTGAAAGTGTTATTTTACAATGTTGTATTTTGCTGCTCTTTTATATTTGTTAATTTTTCTATATAACAAGTAAACACCATTCATTCAACATCCAAAACATGTTTAAATGTCCTGGGTCAAAATTACCAGCAATACGTGCAAAAGAAAAGCTTTAAATATTGAAACAAATGAGAGAACATGTGGTATTCTCTGAGCAACAGGAATAAAAGAACCCACGTTGGAGAGCATCAGAGACAATGTTACAAAAATAAAAGAAAGGTCTGCAAATTCAAGTGCTGTGAAGTCAATAAGAACATTGTCTAAAGAGATAAAAGAAACAGCAAGGTTGTTAAGCCTATGGATTGAAGACCAAAGAGAGAGAGAGAGATAGAGAGAGGAGAAAAGTCAGGAACAACGTTTCTCAAAATCAAAGAGAAAGTTCTATCTCTATATGCGAACCTTAAATGAAAGCATCTCATTCTGCAAAAGTGGCTGCTTTCCTGCTAAGAGTGGCGGCTGTGGTTTCAAACATTGCTACCATTTGCAAAGCTTCAGCTGTTTGGTAAAGCCATGAGTACAGATGAGAACACCACAGAAGGAATTTGCAGTGTTGGTACCAGCACTTAATTGGAGAAGATATTCCTTGGATTGTATTTTTAATTGTGCTGAAATAGATGTGTATTACAAATGGATGCCTCACAGGCAAAAAGCACAAAACAACTTTTGTTAACCCTCTTTGGCTGCTTCCAATAAGTCACAAACTGACAACCTTTCCTTTTTGACATATCTCTTCTATATATTTTTCATTGACAAAAAAGTTGTAAGCATTTATAAAGTATAATGTTGCTTTGAGGTAATATACATATGGCTACACAATGGGTGGGAAATATTGGTCAAAGGAAACAAAATTTCAGTTAGATAGTTTAAATCAGTTTAAGAAATCTGTTGTACAACATTGTTAGTGTAAATAATAACAATGGGTGGTATTCTTAAAAATTGCCGGACAGCCTATTTTGAGTATTACACATATACTTACACATGTACACATATGCACGCACTTGTGCATACACTCACAAAGTATGTGATCTACAAGCTTTCTCGTTGGCAGTTCTACAAATTATTTATGCATTTATCATTAGGCAACACATATAAAAATGACTGCCATTTTTACTAGATTCCTGTCAGCTTTGTGTGCCATTCATGCAGTTTTTGAGTATTTTGCCTTTAACTCAGGAAGCCCTTTAATTTTTATTTTGTGGTTTTGCGTGACAAGGAGGTTTTTCAGAACACAATGTATTATGCCTAGTAAAACACATAATGTGTATGCCTTCCACACTCCTCCCTTTGCCTGGAATACTATGCCCTCCTTATTCTGCCACCTGACTTTTCTTCAGATTTATCTGTAGTAGTCTAGAAAAAAATACTGGCTTTGCCATATTGTACGTAGAGACACACATTTGAAGTGCATGTGGTTTCTTTGGATTTTGATTTCAGGAAAAGCTGCTTGGGACAGAGTAGCAGGCATACTGAGAATGGGAGGAAGCCTATGCATGAGGACCATTAGCGGGGGCAGTTTACCTCCATAGGCATCTAAGGCTCAAGCCGGCTGATGCCTTCTAAGGGATGGTGCAGAACACATTTCAGAGTTGTCCCACCCAGGAACAATGAATCTCAAATGTTCATCTGCCTGTACCCATCTGTCATTGTCTCAGGACAGCTCTCACGGGCATTACTTCCCTGGCACTTCTTGTTTGCCCCATGTGTGGTTTGAGAGAAAGCCCTCAGATGGAAAGTCTCAGGTGTTTGCAATAGAATGCCATTAGCATATAGTGAAATGGTGAATGCCCGGGGGACATGGTGTGCCTGTGTGTTTGTGTGTGTGTATGATAGCATGTGTACTTCTCTATTGACTTCCTTGTCAAAGAAAAATACTCCTTTTATCTTTGAAGTTACATTCTTTTCTTTGTACCGCTTACCACTCTGGTCATTTTTCATTTATTTATGGAGGTATTTGATATATAGTCAGTGGGTGAATCAATTTCACTGGCTCATAGAAGCCAGTTGTTCTACAGACTCACTAATGTTGTGTTAGTAGATTGAAACAGGCTGTGGCATGAGCCTTCGACCAACTTGCTGGCTACTTGTGGTGATAGAAAATGCCTGTGTGGCATTTGTGAAGCTGCCTTGTGAAGAATGGCTGCCAAAAGTTAATCTTAACAGAGAGGATATTGACTTCTTCTTGGCAATAATTAGACCACAGGAACCATTACAACTTGAGGCCATGTCTTCAGTGGTCAATGGAAAGGAGGGTATATGTCACCTTAATTGTTCTGGGGAAAGGACATAAATCTAGTATGTCTTAATACTGAATACTATTTAACTCTAAGAGATCTCAGAGAAGAAAAGGGAGAGCCATGAATGCTTACTCTTGTTTTTAAAGTATTGTTACACAGATTTTGCAAAACTAAGTAAAAGCATAGGTGAGCCGAACTTCATAACCAATAAGGCTCCTCAGGATTCTAGATAATCTGATATCCTGCTGATAACTTCTGCTTTTTTTCAAAGTTATACCATTAAAATGTGTCCTTGGAGATATATCAGAAATAATAACAACCACCATCAAACAAATTTACTAAATTTGTGTCTGCGAATGAATGGAGAGGAATTCTTTGGGAAAATAAAATACACTCTGGGGAAAAGGATTTGAAATACAGTATATGATTCAAGCTGATATGCTATAATCTAATATAGTTGCATACTTCCAAAAAATAAGTTCTGTTGGGTTAAATTCACTGTCAGAGTGTTTGCTGTACACAATTAGACTTTAGAAATAAATTCAACTGGTAAAATAGGTTTCTAACTTTAGTGGCTAGTCACAGACCAATTATTTTTGACATGCAAAATATTGCTCCTTATGTGCAGTCTTTGTAATATTGAGAGAGATCTGGAAGAATCAGTCATAGACACGGGTGTAAATTTTTACAATTTTGGCATATGTCAAGTGTGTCTACATGTGTATTTGTAAGTCTAAGACAATATGTAAAGCTTTGCATTTAAAAAATGATTGTAAAGTAAAATCTGTACTTTGACTTTAAATAGCAGTTTTATGTCAGTCTTTGAAACCCCAGAAACACACCACTACCCAGAATATTGCAGACATGTGGATGTCAGGTATTTGGTTGCAACCACAAAAGTCACATCTAAGTAATACAAAATGTTATCTGATTCACATACCTGTTGATGGTCCTTATGTCTCCAATTCAGTGAACCAAGAACTCACTCCCAGTTGCTGTATATAAATTGTCAAAGTTCCACCATACTGGCCAGATTAAGTTGAATAGTGTAAGGCATTCATATTTCTAGTACCAAATCAAGATCAGAGTAGAAAATGATCCAAGCATGTTTACTTTTAATTTATTTTTAATCAGTTTCCTTTTAATCAGAAAATTATATCTAGAAGAACTCATTGATATCTAGAAGAAATTACATCAACACTAAAAGTGTGTTGACATTTTAAAATGTAACATTTCAGTATGGATTTATAGTAGAGCCATGAGATATTTTTAAGGAGAAGGTGAACTATAAAGTGCAAGTAAGGAACTTTCTAACTTGCATGGTACAAAGAGTTAGCCTTAGGATTTGTATTTCTGTAACCTTTTCCCAGTATTTGATCTCATTTTCCTATGCAAATAAAGTGTAGTAACTACAAACATGAAAGAATTTTGAAATTTGGTAACACTACACATTTTCAGATATGATTTCAAATGACTTTTAATAATTCTTTTTTTATTTATACAGTTTATACATTTTATTTATTTATCCTTGAATCCATTCATCTGACAAAGAATGATAGGCCACTTAGGGTGTATCAGCCCTTCTAACTAAACATCAAACTTCTCAAAGGGCTTGCAAAAAAGACTTTCTTCATAGGTCAGCTTCTGTTTGCACTGAAGTCATCATCTATGCTAAGGACAGTAAATTTCATAATTTCCAACTGAGTATCACATGACTTACTAAAAAGTACACATTGAGACATTATATTATAGTGGCAAAATCACAGGCAGTAGAACCAGATATTTTGGGTTTAAATCCAGCTCTGCCTTTTGCCATCTGTGTTTCTAGCCCAATTTGTGTTTCATTTTCCTTATTTATAACATGAAGATGTTAATGAGAAACGTTAAATGCGACTGTCTTTATTGATATTGTTTAGTATCTTTCTAGAGTACAGTAATCATCATGTAGTATTGATAGTAGAAAATATGCTTACCATGTGCCACATGCTGGTTTGTGTTACTAACTAGAGAAGGAAATCTCTAAAGCAGATAACCGTCTCATATTCTGTTGAGAGACACAGTCACCCATAAATAGCTATTATGCAAGAACATAATGTAACAGATGAACATGTTGAATGTGGCAGGAATCAGAGAGATTAGCAAAATATGACCTGAGATAACCAAATGCAACTCATAATTCTCCAAGGATAAAACAAGAAAGTATATTGCAAGCTCAGGAAGATGTCCTAATTCAAGGAGACTTCCAAACACATGATAAAATCTACAGAAAATTAGAGTATATTCACAGTGGATATGTTGTGTGTAGGTGGTATTTTTATATGTAAAGATGATTACTACAGTGACAAAACAAAGTATTTTGTGCTGCTAATGGAAAGAATACAGAGTTGAACATGTAAAGTCCAGATTTTTTTTCTTTCTTTTTTTTGCATCAACTAACTGTGAGACTTAGGAAAATCTCTCAAAGGGCTAGATGACCAGCATACTCATCTCCTCAGTTATGTCCCCCCTTCACACTTTTGAATTAAGTTCTCAGTCCAATGCAAATACTCAACAACTGTGAGAAATGAATTTTCAAATCTATAAATGAAATCTAGTGTGGATGGAAGGGAGAGAGATTAAAAATGAATTTTGAGGCTTTATTAATTCACTGGGGTTTTTTTATATGACAGGAAATGATGAAGAAAATCTGTGTTTAGTCTGAATACATGTTGAGAATCTCTTTTCCAAAATGTTTGGGACTAGAAGTGTTTCAGATTTCTGATTTTAGAATATTGGCATATATGTAATGAGATCTCTTGGGAATGGAACCCAAATCTAAGCATGAAGTTCACTTATATTTTCATATATACTTTATACACACAGTATGAAAGTAATTTTATACAAAATTTTGAATAATTTTATGCATGAAGACAGTTTCATCATATGAAAACTTCTTTTTGCATCAAGGATAATTTAGCATAGAAACCAAATTATCCAATTATTACTGAAAAGTAGATTTGGTGGATATTGGATTTTTGGATTAGGTATGATCAAGATGTATTTATTGATAAGTTGATAATAATTTGTTTAGATTGAAGGGAAGCTTTTTCTTTTCCAGAGGATAACCTTATTTTAGTTCTCATGGTTACAGAATTGCATTATTACATTAATAAGATATAATTTCCTCTGTGACCAAGAGAGTTCTCTTGTTTAGACATTTCTCATGGTGGGGGGTGGTGTGCTCTGCTTGTAAGCTCTTAGAGGCAGGGCACTGCAGAATCTCCAGGCTTGTTTTCCTATAAATCGAGTGAACCCTAACTGTTCCAGCAAAAGTCCCAGAATCACATCCTTTTGGCTGTGAGTGTCTGCTGAAACATCTGTGCCAAGAAGACATTAGGCTCAGGTTATGTTGGGTTTTATTGTGAGACCCCTGGGGCTCAAGATAAGCCACTTTGCTTGAACCCTGTGCACTAGGATCAGGGAAGGGTGGTTTGCAAATCTGAGTAGGGTTACCTGAAAAAGAGGAAGATGCTACTTGGGGGAAAAAAAAGCAACAAAGGCCCCTTTCAGACAAGGTCAAGCTAGATCCATGGCTTCACAAAGAGACCACCTTCCATCTATGAGTCATAAAGTAGTGATGGAAACCGTAAATAACTTGACATTTTCTTTTCACTCAGTTGTCTCATTTCAGAGCTCTCTTTCATGAGGAAGTTGAAGAATTATTATGCCCATTAGTAACTGAAATGATGTAATGGCACTCTATCTGTCAAATTGCTTAAAATTATTTGTATTAAGGGCACGGAATGTGTCTCTGGCCTTTGCTCAAATAACATTTGCCTCTTTATTTAAAGATAATATATCCTCTGAAGAGAAGATAAATGGAAAGTAAAATAAAATCTGCAGGCACAGTTTGTGTAGGCCAGAAGAAATAAAAACTGTAAAAATTAGGTTTAGAAATAAATCATATGGACAGTTATTTTTAGATTATTTCAGCTAAAATATTTAATATCAGGGTATATATCTCTTTATCATTGCTGTTTCTCAAATACTGCATGTAATGTAAAAAATAATTGTCCCCAGGGTTTGAATATATCCTATTAAAATATAGGCAGAGTTTGGGCTACAGCAAATACTCCCCTTATTGGAAAAAATTGGATGAAAAAATTCATATTCATATTTTAAATATTTAAAAAAAATCATTGCACGGCAGATAAATTTTGGCTGTGGAATCTGTAAGACTTTGGTATGTATCCTCCTCCTGCAACTTATGAGCTATGTGGCTTTGGGCCATTCACTTTAATCTCTTTAAGCCTATATTTTCTAATGAATAAAATGAGGATAGAAAATAGTGCCTACTTGAAGGAGTTATTATGAGGATTAAGTAAGATAGGCTATTGAAAGGCATGGAGTATACCACCTTGCTCAAACACTATCACTTTAAATTTTGTGGTAGCCATTAAGTAAGCATACTATCATTTATATAATAATTTTGTTGTAATAAACATATATTTATGGCTTTTAAGTAGCATTGTAAAAACATTTTTGTATATGAACCTTCTTCTTGGGCTCCTTGGGTTATTTCTTTAGGCTATAACCCTAAAAAGGTGCTACCAGGTTAAGCATTTCTAGAGTTACAATAATATTTTGAAATTCTGTTCTGGTGCCCCTGACCAAAGTGATTGGCTTTACTCCTGGACAGGAGCTTCTTATGACATTGCAAATAGTGATAGGAACATAGCTTGTTTTCTGCGGCATGACCCACACCCAGTGGTCTATTTTCCTGGTTGCTGGCCTTTAAAAAGGCTAACTAACAAGCTGTTAGACTGCTGCCCTTTGAAAGGGCAGATCCCAGACTGCACTCCCAGACCAGAATTGCTTATTTGTTCTAGTCTGATATTTTTGTTCTGCACATGCTAGAGGTTTTCAGGTTGGTCCTAGTGTTTGTCTCTGAAAGCTAGGAGAGTTGCACCTAATACAAAACTAAAAAAAGTGACATAAATGTACTATCTCATAATGCTTTCTTCCTGCAATTAGATCATTTGGTTTTGTTTCTAGATTCATAGCCATATTTGTTTTCCAATGCTAAAGAGATAACCTTAAAGATTATTTTTGAGAATAAATGTATCTATCATTTATGGTATAAATATTTAAACTAATTTCCTAAAGAAGTAGATTTTAAATAAATGAAAAGCAATATTTTCATAGACTGAATCGGAATACGGCAGTATAAAAAGCTGAGCTAGGGTAATCATTGTTCCATTTTGCCTAGGACTGGGGGGATTTTCCATGATATGGTAATTTCAGTGCTAAAACTAGGAAAGTCTCAGGCTCACCTGGCAGGTTGATAAAGTTAGGGGGTATTTTAATTCACCGAGAAACCTTTTAATAAGAGCCCTTTTATGCTTAGTCCATTTTGCACTGGACTTCTGCCCCCAGCACAAGAAGAATTGGGATTAGTACAACTTGCTGCCATAGGAACCCTGTTACAATGTCTGGGACCCCACTGCCTATACCAGGGGTAGTAGGCTCTGCACACATCTCCTTAAAGACTGCACTTCAGTCTAGATTGGCCACTCCCTTCAGTCACAGCAGGAATTTTCTCATTCCTTGTCTTCCCTGCAGTCTTTTGCTTGGATGAACTTGTTTTGAGTTTTCATTTTGAGTCACACAAATAGAAGGACAAGAGATTTTTCTAGGAAGTGTCTCTGATGAGAGTGGTAGTCATAGGGATATGGTATCCTTTCATTTTAAAATTTTGTTCTGTATCTTTACTTCAACATTTTTTTTTGAGATTCACTCCTTATGTCTTTTAATTGCCTCCAAGACATACAGCTATTTTATTACTTCAAGCAATTATTGTTATTAGGATTATTATCAGTTTTCTTTATCACTAGCTTTCTTTTTATCATCCATAGCTGTCATTTACTAAGCAAATACTCATATAGATACTTTACATATTATCCCATGAAATTTCTGTTAGGAATGATTATTTTCATTCCACAAGTAGGAGAACAAAAGCTCAAGAGTTTAGGTACTTAACACTAGGAGGGGCTGATATTTTGTAATACAAAAATATGAGGTTTGCTGCTTAAGATCCAAATGCAGGTCACTCTCTCTTAACAAAGATCACAGAACTGTGTAGGATAAAGCCTTTCTCTTCAAAGAAGTTTCACAAAGATGCTCCTACAAAGGGCATAAAAGCTGTTCTCCCAAGTGGTAATGTACACCCGTATTACATGGGGATCTTCTGAAAATGCAGATTCTCATTTAGTGGATTTGTCATGGGGCCTAACACTGCATTTCTAATAAGTTCCCATGTGATACTGATGCCACATTTCTGATGATGACACTTAGATCAGCAAGGATGGTGGCATGAACCTGTAAAATCACAAAGTCCAAGAATCAATGTAGAAGTGGCCAGAACATTTAGAACATTTCCCGTTGTACAGAGTTGATGTATTTCTCTCGACCAATTGCAGTGTTGTCATACCCTAGCTCTTTGAGCAACCAGAGAAACTAAAAACTCTGTCCTCAGGCAGCCTGTTATCTTTCTATTACAATGTAGGAAGCCTGTGCCTGCATTGGAAACTAGAATTTCCATCAGAGAAACTTTATTGTGAAAACAAACTTTCCTTACTCACAGGTAGGAAGTGAAGGAAAGGGCAGTTGGTTTTCCCAGAGGAGTAGTACTTGAAGTGGCAGACTTAAGCTCCAGCACATCAGATGCCATAGAAGGTTCTTAGCTTTTTCTGCTTCTGCCTTTCTCACTGATTAGTTTGATAATTGATTAGCCAGTCCTCTTCGCGCAGCACATTGCCTCGAATATCATGAGCTTTCATTATGTCCACAGGCACCTTCTTGTTCCACAGACATCCCTACTTCTTGAGATGTGTTGTAAAACAAAAGAAATCTGTTTCCAGCAAGTTTAGGAAACTACATAGCACAGTCCATTCCTGGAGGAGACCGACAGTATTCTGTCTGTAAAATCTGAGCAAGCCTGCAGTAATTGCTCTGTTGCACAGGTTGCTTCCTTCAACAATGTGGCCATGTTTTAGTGAGTTTAGATTTGAATTGTACGGAGGAAATGTGTTACACTCACACCGTGTTTTCCCCTACCAATTACATGAAGCATTAGTACTGACTACTAACTCATTCTGAGACTAAAGATGTGAGAATTGGAAGGGAAGCGGGGGAGGAGGTCAGACGGAGAGGGGAGTGGGAGAGGGAGTAAAGAAGAAAAAGAGAGACAGAGAGTATCGAGGGGTTGAGGAAGAGAAGGAAGAAGTTACAGTAGGGAGGAAGGGAGGGAGAGAGGGAGAGAGATACATCTCACCCTTGCTTTGCCTTTGTTCCATCTAGGCTCTGATTGGATGGTGCCTGCCCACATTAAAGATAGATATCCCGTAGTCAGTCCATTGTTGCACAGGCCGATTTCCCTCAGAAACACCCTCACAGACACACCCAGAAATAACGCTATACCAGAGATCTAGATATCACTTCATTTGGTTAAGTTGATACCTAATATTAACCATCATGGCCCCTGTTTCCAGTTTGGAGGCACAAGCAGATACAATCTCAGCTCAGAGCTTTGAATCTGGAAATGACTTTGTTTTTCAAGAGAAAATAAAGAAAAGTGATTAATTTTTATGAGAGAAGAAAATGGGGATTTTGTTTTGGTCTGTCTCAATTTTCAGCTTCTAGAGCAGCATCCAAAAATACTCTACTTTAAGGAATACATGCATTATTTTATGTATATGGAGAATACAGCAGTAGTGGATAAGTTAGTTTCCTGCTGTGACCTTATGTCCTAGGAGTTTGTGGTCAGTATAATTTGCAGTGATAAAGGATGCTCAAAGGAGGTAATGTTAAATGTCTGGAAGTGTGACAACAAATATCACAGCTTCCCTGAAGGGTGAAGATCTGAATGATGATTCTAAATTGGGGATTGTTTTCCCCTGCCTAACACCATACGTGTTGAGAGCATAAGAAATAATGGCGGGAGGTGACAGTGTCGTTTTTCACTTTGGTAGGGGGGTGGTTAAATTACCATGGTGATGACTAAAATTATGACACAGCCCCATGAGGCATGCAAGCAGGGATTTCAAGATTGTCAATCATGAATGTTCAGGCACAGAGACCACAGCAAAACCAAGGGAGGATATTTTATTTGTTTTTTGTTTTTTTTTTTTTGGTACCGGGGATCGAACTCAGGTCCTTATTCTTGCGAGGCAGGTGCTGGAACCACTGAGCTAAATCCCCGGCCCCAAGGGAGGATATTTTAAGTCTTATTTCAATCATTAGACTTACTAGGAAGATTAATATTAAAAACAAAAATAAATAAAGAAAAAAACCAAAAAGTAGTAAGTTCAAGCACACACTTCATGGTTCTGGTCTGTTCACTGTTTTACTGCCGTGTTTTTAAGGTGCTTAACTTCCCTTTGATGGTTTCCCATAAATTTTAGACTGATATTCAAACTTCTCAGAGTTTTATTTGAGTCGCTTTCAACATTTTATAGGCTCTGTGTGTTTACCTCATCTCACGCTGTCTCTTCCTTGCTCACTCTGTGCCGGCTACATGCTTCCTGACAATTTCTTTAGCATTGAAAATTCTGCCTTGGGAATTTCCATTACTATTTCCTATTTGGAATAATTTCCATGTATTGTTTTCCTGCCCAACTCCTCCTCAGGCCTCGGGGTGTCATTGTAAAGCCCACTACCTGAAGAAGTCTTCATTAACTCATTGCCCAAAGGAAGCCCACCATCTCTGGTAATCCAGAGCCACACCTTCTTTGTTTCCTTTAGATTGAAGTTATCCTAGTATTTTTTAATATTATTTGTTGTCTTATTACTGATGCATCACCCTTATCCTTGCAATGTGACTTCCCAGGATGGAAAGGACCAAAAAGGATGTGTATTTACATTCTGTTATGTACTATGTTTTATGCTAGACCCCAGTTAGAGACTGCTAAATAAATTATTTGTTGAATAAACAATAAGCCTAATAGACTAAGAGAAGATAAACCTAGTCCATCAAGTCTTCTTGATTTCTTTAGGCATAGCAAATGAACCATGCAGGATATGGTACGTAAAGTTGTAAAAGCTTTGCCCTCGTTTCCTATTCCTATTCTTTCCATGTGAAATATTTCTACAAACAAAAAAAGTTTTTTTTCAGAACTTCTTAAGCCTTAATGTTAGGAAGAGCTACACAGGTTAGACTGACTCTTCCTGAAGGAATCAGCTTACTGTCTTTCAAGTATTTCGCTATTTGATTAATAATAAATTTGTGGATTTTAAAAGCTTTTGTTATGAAAGTAAAAAAGAGGAAAAGAAAAAAGTAGCCTACTTTCGCTTTATTGAACTAGCAGTTCTTAAGATAAATTTTAAGGCGCTAGGGTTGTCATGTTTTCAATAGAGTTTGTAGTTATTCATAAAATCAAAGTGATATAAATAAGGATAGTGTTACTTAGAGCCTATATTTGAAACACACACACATGTATGTGTGACTGTGTATAAGTCCTTCCTTAAAGCTAAAATAAGACACGTGATTATCTACCACAGGAGTTGGCAAATTAAGGCATCTTTGTCAAATCCAGCATACAAGCTAAGATTGCTGTTTACATTTTCAAATGTAAAGTGTAAAATATGTAAGAGACTACTAGCTTATTAACAAGAACAGTTGCTCAAAGATTTGAGGACACTGTTCCTCAGCTTGAAATGTTTATTATCTGGCTCTTTACTGTGGAAGTTTGCCAACCCCTAATTTAACATATGAATTTAATAGCACTGTATGGCTGTTACAAGTCCTATTGAAAAACTTATAATAATAGTCTACTATTATAAAGTATTCTTGGTTGTATAACTTGGGGAAATAGTATATACTATACTGGTAAAGTCTGTAAAAGCCGCACTTAATTTTCTTCCTGCTAAGTAATAAAAACATCATCAATAACAATAACACTAATAATAAGCACTACTGATAACAAACAAAACTCAAATAATATTTATTTAACACTATGTTTCAGGCACTATTCTATGAATTTTTAAAGATCAGATATTTTCCTGGTATTTTTAAAATGACTTCTAGAAAGTTAATGCCACTTCTTTTTATTGGTTATACAGATGAATGGGTTTCATTTTGGTAGATTGCTAGATGCACATAATACACTTTGATCAATTTCACCCATCACCCTCCTTGCCCTGCTTCTGGTCCTAGTTTCACATTATTTTGAGGGGATTCAATGTGTGTGTATATTTTGCTTATATTCATACCCCTTTACCTGCCTTTACACTTCCTCTTCCTCCCTTCCTTTGTCTACTAATAGTCCGCCTTCTACTTTCTTATCATCTTTTTTTAGATTCCTCATATTAGGGAGAACATACAATGTTTATCTTTGCGTCTGGCTTATTTTTTGCACAACATTATGGTCTCCAGTATATGATAGAATTTGTTTCCTTTCTTGTGGCCAAATAATTCATATTCTCTCTGTCTCTGTCTCCCTCTGTCTCTGTCTGTCTGTCTGTCTCTCTCTGGTTCTCTTTCTCTCTGTCTCTCCATATATATGTCACATTTTTTATCCATTCATCTATTGATGGGCATATAGGCTGGGTGCATATTTTGTTTGTTGTGAATTGGGTCACAATAAACACCAGTATGCAGGTATTCTATACCCAACTTTAATTGCTTTGGATAGGTGACAAGGAATAGTATGGCTGGATCAAATGGTAGGTGTATTTTTGGCGATTCTTTAAAATCTTTATTAAATTTTTGGTACACATTAGGTATACAGTACAGTTACATTCATCATTAGGATCTTGTACCTTTACATGACTTAGCAGGTTTTTATTTTTCCCGATTCCCCAGCCCTCCCCTTAGTCCCTCCACCCTTCCCTGTTTAAAAAGATATTGTCTCCATGGTTTTCCTTCTCACAGATATTTTCTTTTCCCCTTTTCCCTTTCCCCTACCCCTCCCGCTTCTTCTCTACTCTTTTAGACTTTTCTTCCTTTTTCACAATATCAATTATACATTTTAATCCTTATTTACACTTTTACTTTTTTACACCAGAGAAAGTATTTGGTAATTACACATGTGTAACTTATTAACCTCACTTAAGATTATGGTCTCAATGTGCATCCACCTTAGCTATAAATGTCTCTAGTTTCTCATTCTTTATGGCTGAGGAGTACTCCATTTTATAAAAAAATCCGTATCTTCTTTATTCAGTCTCCAATTGATGGGCAATTAGGCTGTTTCCAAACTTTAGCTATACAAATTGTGCTGCTATAAACATGGGTGATCATATATCACTGTGCATCCACTTAGCTATAAATATCTCTAGCTTCTCATTCTTTATGGCTGAGTAGAACTCCACTTTATATAAAAAAAATCCATATCGACTTTATCCAATCTCCAGTTGATGGCTGTTTCCAAATTTTGGCTATTACAAACTGTGCTGCTATAACTATGAGTGAGCATATATCTCTGTGGTAAAATTCTTTTAATTCTTTTGGGAAGATACCCAGCAGGGGAATACCTGGGTCAAATGAGACTTATAATCCTAGTTGTTTGAAGTAACTCCATGTTGATTTACACAGTTGTTGCACCAGTCTGTGTTCCCACCAACACTGAAGAAGAGTTATTAGCTTTCCACAACACTGCAAGCATTTGTTATTGGTTGATTTCTTGATAGCAGCCATTGTTTGTGGGGTGAGGTGGAATATCAGTGCTGTTTTCATCTGCATCTCTCAAATGACCAGTGATGTTGAACATTTTTTCATATGATTATTTGCTGCTTTTATTTCTTTTGTCTGAGAAATGTCTATTCATTTCAGATGCCCATTTTTGAATTGGGTCTTTATATTTGGGGGTTCTGATGTTTTAGAGTTCTTTATATTTTCTAGATAGTAGACCTTTGTCTGAGGAACAGCTGGTAAAATTTTTTTCCCATATTTTGGGTTGTCTCCTAAATCTGCTTGTGATTTCTCTGGCAGTGCAGAAGGTTTTAAAACAGTTGAAAACCCAGTTGATTCTTTGTGCTACTTCCCATGCTGTAAAGGATTTGTTCATGAAGTCTTTTCCTATGCCAATGTCTTCAAGAATTCTACCTAACTTATCTTCTGGCAAATTTCGTGTTTCTGTTTTAATATTTGTATCTTTAATACACTTCAATTTCAATTTCATGCATGGTGAAAGATATGGGTCTAGTGTTAATCTTTGTCAAGTTGAAATCCAGTTTTTCCAACACCATTTATTAAAGAGGCTGTCTTTCCTCCAGCGAGGGTGTTTGACTCCTTTGTCAAAGATGAGGTAGTTGAGTATGTCAGGAGATATTTTTGCATCATCTAACCTATTCCACTGATCCTCAGGTGTTTTTCTTTGGCAGTACTGTGCTGTTTTTATCACAGTGGTTTTGTAGAATAGTTTCAAACTGGGGATTATGATACCCCCTGCCATGTCTCTGTTACCTAGAATTGCTTTTGGTATTCTAGGTCTCTTCCGATTCCAATAAAATTTTGTTTTCTCTAGTTCTGTGTAATGTACTGTTGGGATTTCAATAGGGATTGCATTGAATCTGTATTGAAGTTTTGGAAATATGGCCATTTTCTCTATATTGATTCTTACCCAGAAACAAGGAATGTTTTTCCATTTTCTTGTATCCTATTCAGTATATCTTTTAAGAGTGCTGTAGTTTTCATTGTAGAGGTCTTTTGTCTCCTTCATTAGAGTGATTCCTAGATAGTTCATTTTTGGGGATGCTATTGTGAAAGGATTGTTTCCCTATTTTGACACTCAGTGAGACTGCTATTTGTGTACAAGAAGTCTATTGATTTTTGAGTATTTACCTTATATCCAGCTACTCTACTGAATCTGTCAATCAACTCTAGAAGTCTTTTGGCAGACGTCTTTGAGTCTTCTATGTAGAGTGTCATATCATCAGCAAATAATGACAGTCTCATTTCTTCCTTTCCTATCTTTATTGTTTTTGTTTCTTTCTCTTGTCTAATTGCTGTGACTGTTTCCAAAACTGTATGAAACAGGAGTGGTGACAATGGACATACTTGTCTCATTCCTGATTTTAGCGTGACGATTTTCAGTTTTTGACCATTTAGTATGATGTTGGCTGTTGGCTTTTCATAGATAGCCTTTATCAAGTGAGATAAAGACCATCTATTCCAATTTTCTGTAAGGTTTTTATCACGAATGGATGTTGAATTTTGTCCAGTGCTTTTCTGTATCTGTTGAGAGGATCATGTAGGTTTTGTCCTTGATTCTTTTAATATAGCCTATTACTTTTATTAATTTATGTATGTTGAAGCATCCTTGCATCCCTGGGATGGTCAGTGTATATAATCTTCTTGATGTTTGCCACTATTTTGTTGAGAATTTTTGCATCTATATTCATTAGGTATATACTATATTCTGTAGTTGTATTTTTTGGTTGGGTCTTTTCCTGGTTTTACAATCAAGTAACACTTGCTTCCAGGAATGAATTTAGAAGTATTGCTTCTCTTTAAATTTCACTGAAAAGTTTAAAGAGTAGTGGCAATAGTTCTTCCCTAGAAGTCTTGTAGAATTCTGCAGTGAAGCCATCAGAATCTGGGCTTTTCTTTGTTGGTAAATTTTTAATTATGTTATCAATTTCACTGATTATAAATGGTGTGTTTAGAATTTTTATTTTATTTTTTCTTCAGAAAACTCCATGCCCATTTCCATAGTGGCTGTACTAATTTACATTCACACAAACAGTGCAGAAGAATTTCTTTTTTCCTTATACCCTATAATGCTATATGAATGCTGATTCATTGTTTTTTTTATGATAGCTATTCTGGAGTGAGAATGGATCATCAACATAATTTTAATTTGCATTTACCTAATGGCTAAAGGATGGTGAGCATTTTTTCATAATTTTTTGTGATTTGTACTTTGAGGAGTGCTGTTCAATTCACATGCACATTTATTGATTGGGTGCTTTGTGTGTTTTTTGGCATTTTGGAGTTCTGTATATATTTTGATATTAATATTCTATCTGAAAAGTAGCTGGCAAATATTTTCTCCCATTCCATAGGCTATCTCTTCATGCTGTTGGTTGTTTTCCTGTTTAATTCAATTTAGTCCCATTTTTTGATTCTTGCCAATGTCTCCTATGCTATTGGATTGTTTTGCCTGTGCCAGGTTTCTAGTGTTTTCTCTGAGCAGTATCAGTGTTTTAAATCTTATACCTAGGTCTTGGATCCACTTTGAGTTAATTTTATAGGTTGAGAGATAGAAATCTAGTTTCAACCATCTACGACCTTCCCCAGCACCATTTCTTAAATAGGCTGTCATTTCTCCAATGTGTAATTTTTGCTCCTTTGTCCAGAATCAGATGGCTGTTGTGTGGGTTTGTTTTCATGTTCTCTATTCTTTTCTACCTGTCTATTTTTGTTTCAGTACTATTCTGTTTTTGTTTTCATGGCTTTGTAGTATAGTTTGAAGTTGGTCATTGTGATCCGCTTATCGTTTCTATTTTTGCTTAGGATTACTTTGGCTATTCTTGGTCTTTTGTGTATTCATATGAATTTTAAGATTATTTTCTATAAAAAATGTCACTGGAATTTTGATGGTGATTACATTGAATCTGTAAATCATTTTTGCCACTGTGGCCACGTTAACAATATCCTGCCCGTTCATGGACATGGGAGATCTTTCCAACTTCTTGTATTTCTTCAAATTATTTCCTCAGTGTTCTGAAATTTTCTTTGTGGTAATCTTTCACCCCTTTGGTTAGATTGATCCCTAGGTATCTTAATTTTTTGAAACTATTGTAAATGAAATTATTTTCCTGATTTTTTTTCTCAGCTAGTTTATTATTGGTATATATAAAAGCTGTTGATTGTTGGAATGTTTATTTTTTATCCTGTAGACCAACCTTAGGCAGGATTCTGTCTGACACAAATATCCCCAGTTTGTGAATCATTCTTACAGAGAGAGAGGAGACAAACAATGACCCAGATACTAGGTGTTAGAAAGCAGCAAGACAGACATGCACAGTGAGAGACACATCTGTGTCATCTCCTACTATGCTCATTTAGTTTCTTCAAAAAGGTTTCCAAGAACGAGTGCTCTAAGAGCTTACTTCCTTCTCAGCCTCCTCTACAAATAAAAGTTCATGTAAAATGCATTTTTTTCTTGAGAACTAAAGTTATCTGTAGTTAAAAGGAAGTTGTGGGTCTACACTGTGTTGGTACCTTCTATATTTGCATATCACCTGCTATGAGCGTTAACTCTGCTTGTATTTATTATTGAGTGCTGTGGCATTCCCTTTAAATGGTCCTTTTGTACCCAACAATAAAAAAAATCAACAAACCACCAAAAGAGTTGCATATGTTTCGTGTGTAGCCCTCAATGATCTGAATGCAATATGTCACAGGTGTTTTACAAACCTACACAAATGAAATTAGGATAGACTCCTCTTGGTTAACTCAGGATATCTCCATTCCTTGAGCTTTCCCTAATAACATTTGAGATTATTTCCTTCATCCTGTTATTTTTCTGTCAAGATAAATGGAAGTTAACTGCTTTTTCATAATTAAGGAGATAGATGGTGCATGATATCCTTGTTTGCTTAAAGAGTGATGAATCAAGCCTTTGGTCTATAATTGAACTTTAATCTTCTTGGGCAGCAATCCGTTCTCTGCCTCATCTCTAAAAGAAAAAAAAAAAAAAAAACAAAAACCTGAACTATTTGACCAGCCCTTATATTTGTAAGGAAAGATTTTTTAAAAACTTTGGCTAAGTATGATTAATGTATCCATATTAAAACTTTGGAATGTTTTTTATAATCTATACTTCATAACTGATTTGTATTTTCTGGTGAGTATATAATATGGGGAAAGAAATAACACTTTGGAAACACTTGGCAAGTCAGCAGCAGGCAAGGAGCAAGTTGGATGCGTGACTCTAGCATTTATGGCAGGAAGTGTGAAGGAACTGGCATCCTTAACATCACTGGTCTTTTCTACCTTTCCTTGGCATTCAAAGGTGTATTAATATGAAGTAAACTTTAATGTTGCTGCTCTAATTTTGCTACACAAAGCTTCATTTATTCTTCCTTTGCATTTTGCACTTTCCAACTTTGAAAGTTGATAATTTTTCAGCTGGAAGAGATTTTTTGCATCTTAATATTTGAAGACATTTACATGATTCCTATGTTACTCATCCTCTTTACCTTTTTGGCTCCACTGGACCATTGAAAGCCAATTCTTCATATAAAGCCAAGATCAGATGTTTCCCAGAAGTATAGCCTGAATGAAATTGGACCTGTTTGCCCTTTCTCTGTGCCTGTTAGATTGATATCTTTCTTTACTACAAGTGGAGACAGTTGCACACTTGGACAATGACTATATGTATCTCTTGTTCCCCCTTCATATTTTGAGCTCAGCTATTGTATTTTTAAGGCCTCAAAAAGAAGACATTATGTAAATGTTTGTTAAAGAAGTAATAAAAAATGACGAAAATAAGATAATTTTCTAGATTTTTCTCCTGCTACTATTCTCTGCATACATAGAACCCTGCCAACTACAAGTAAATAGACATTTCCTTAGTAGGTTAAGGCCTTTCAAATCTTCTTGATATTCCTCTTTTATACAGCTGTATCTCACTCTCTTGCTTTCCTAGGAACTTTATATTATAAGCAGTTTGCTTGAACACCATAATCTCTGATATGAAGACATCACATCCTCCCCTTACATCCATCCCCAGAACTTTGTTCCTTTTCCTATCCTTGTAGGAACTAGAGTAGGAGTAGGACTTTTTTTTTTTTTCCTCCCTCCTCATGTGGAAATAAGAGGTCTCTGGTGGTACGAGCTGTTCTTGTTTTAGGAAAACAGAATTAATGTTATATGTAGTCTGCTTAATAAATCTAGGAAACCCTAACATTTATTGGAACATCATACTCAAAGAAGCATCTTGCTATTTCACATTTCATCTTCAATGTTTCTTTGATTTTTTTCCCCAGAGTTTGTAAAACAAAGAGAACAAATAAGTTTGCATAAGTATCTTATAAATTAATTGCCTGAGCACCTATTATTTTAGACTTTTCACCAAAAGATATGTAACTTTCTTTACAAAACAGTGCAAAATGCATTTCACATAATATCCTTTACTAAAACTGTTTTTATATACACAAAACATGATGTTTAACTAAAGAAAATAACTTTTTCTTCAGATGCAAAAGATTTCAAAAAGGGAGTTGTGATTCCTTCTTAGATATGTAGTCAACTGTTGTGAATAATTGCATATGAAATAAAGAATTTCAAGGAAATTTATAGCAGAAGTTAATACTATAATTTCTCTCATCTTATTCTTGTGGAAACTGTTTTTCTCCATGATTTCCGTATTTTTGCTTACATTGAATACTAAAATGCCAATAGAATTTTGTTTAGCAGGAATTCATTTTGGCTTCATATTTCTTAATATAAAATGAAAATTCATGAGGTATTTGGTGCTTCATTTTAATCTTGAGGAGACTAGTTCAAAACAGAGGTAGAAATAACTTATAAAGATACTTCCCAGTTTCCTTTAAAGCCACTGTGGCTCATCAATAAAGGACTGTGTTAGCTGAAGAAATTTAAAGTTTAAATTCTGATATTGCAAGTAAAATAACCGACTAATAGAAAAAAATTCAAAGTCACATTCTGGTATTCAAAGAAAAGGAACAATCTGTGACTATAGATGGACTTAATTTAACTAGAACTAGAATTTAACTTTTATTTTGCCTCCTTTCAGTTGGGTGTGATAAGAACACTGGTGCTATATTAAAATGGAGACATTGCTCTGGCCAGAAATGTGTAAGTTCATTATTTATAGGCTAATAAATTCTTACTAATAAATACTTCAAGTTACTGATACCCACTTCCAGAGTTATACATTGAAATTAATAAATCTGTAGAAGAAGATGTACCTACAATGTATTCTACATAAGGAGGGGGATATTTTAGGAAGAAAACAATTATTATGGAAATATGGTGTGATAGTTTTCTCAAGCTATTGATAGCTTTTGTAGGATAAATGGCACAATAATGGTGCATATAGGGCAATATATTTTATTTCATAAGAGTTTCTCAAAAACTTTCCCATTAAGTTTTCTGAAGCTAAACTACACACATAACCATCATAGCCCATTTTACTATCTGGTGCATATCACTTTTAAAGGATAAGATACTTTGAGGATACATGTATAGTGTGAAGACACTTTCTTATTTGTTAAATTCTGTACTCTGAACTCTTGATTTTTGGATTGTGCCATAATCTACTTGAGTATGCATTTATTCATGTATGTGTAATTGCACAGAAGCAATATTGCTTAGCAAAATCATACAGCATTTATTGAGGAATAATTATGTTCCAGGTTGTCTTCCAAACTAATGGTATATTATTTTATTTAATCCTTATAAATAAATATAAGATGTATACTTCTACAATTGTTTTTATTTTACAAATTAGAAATGTATTTTACAACTTACAAATTATTTTACAAATTAGAAAAATGAGACAGAATGGATTGGCTGAGGTGATATAGCTGGTAAGTCATGTTTTATGACTGAATAATATTCCACTGTGTGAAATTGCTAGGCGTTCATCTTTTGATGGATATTTACTTGTTTCTAGTTTTTGGATATTGTAAATAGCTATGAACATTAGTGTATAAGCTTTTGTTTGAACATTTGTTTCAAATTTTGGGGGGCATATGCCTACTAGTGGCACAAAAATAGTAGTGGTATTTTTGATCAAGGACAGAGTCCCAATAATAATTCTGGGACCAAGCCTCCAGTATCTGATATTGCCACCACAATCCACATGTCACATCCAAGATTGCTATGCTCAACTATATTAAGCTGTAAAAATGGAGACAGAGACTGAACAATGCACACATACTTTCTCATAATTTTGGCCATTTACCTATCATTTCTACTCAAATTCAACTGGCAACAGTAAGTCATGCAGACTCACCTAAATGCCAGTGCATTTAGGGAAATATCTTTGACTGGGCACGTATTTCCTAACAACTCTGAACCATGACAGAAAGGTCATGAATACAGATGAATAGGTGTACTATCTGTCACATACGTCATGTTTTAATTAAAAGATCAACATGTTGTGGCCCCTGTATCATCATGTGGTGATCCCTTCATCAATAAGTATCAGAGAATTGCACTATGACCTACTAGTAGGTTTATGTGTGCTGGTAAGTGTTATTCAGAATACAGGCTAAAATCCTCTGTGTGAAATTATTATTTTTTTGTTTGTTTGTTTGTTTTTGATACAGGGCCTCACTACGTAGTTGAGACTGACCTGGAACTCACTACGTAGCCCAGGCTGGTCTCAAACTCACAGCGATCCTTCTGCCTCAGCCTCCCAAGTGCTGGGATTACAGGTGTGCGCCACCATGCCTGGCTTTTTTTTTTTTTTGGAATGAAATTCTATACTCAGCACTTCTCAAAAGGTCAGTGGATTGGGAGGCTTGAGCCCAAGTTCTGACTCCACCACACCATGGCACAGCACCAGTTAGCCTAGTTGTCTGTCTGATGGGCATAATGAGATATACTTCATTGGGGAGGTTTAGTAGACAGGATTGCTGTCCTAGCTGTGTGAGCAAGACACAGGACTAAATCAATATAATATAGTTATATTGAATTTTGTATGCACGTCCAAGGTGCTCATCTTGAGTTTGCTGGTAAACTAGACCCAAATTTTATGTAAATGTACATCTCTGCTTTTTGTGGGTACATTATATCATACAATCTAAGAAATCCACAACATGTGAAATATTATAGACAGATATCTAATTTATTTAGTTTTTAAAGACAGGATCTCCCTTTGTAGTTCAGGCTGACCTTGACTCTCTATAGCCCAGGCTGGCCTCCAACACACAGTGATCCTCCTGCCTCACCCTCCCAAGTCCTGGGATTACAGGTATGCACCACCTCACCTGGCTTTCTTTATCTTTTAAAGAAGGAAATCTTTGCAAATGAGGAGAGACACCATTGTTAATTATACTAGGATTAGCGGTCCAGACCAGAACAAATGATCCTTCTGTAAATGACTGATGAAATATGCACCTCTGAATTTTATTTTACTCTTAAATGCAAATGAAGAGGTCAGTTACATTATCCCCCAGGGCCATTTCAGTTCTAGGATTATATGACTGTTTCTCAGTTAAATTTAAATCCAAGTGACTCAATGTGCCAGTCAGATTATTTAAGACTGCCTCTCACTGTCATCTGTCATTTAGAAGAATAAACCACATTTACATTTAGGTACATTATGGATGTCTCAGCTGCATCTTAAAGGATACACAGGCTTATTGTCAGATGTGATGTGTAGGGTAGTAAATTCCAGGCCGATTGCCATAGCATGTGAAGAATCTCCTGATCCCATTTTTATTTATTTTATTTTTATTTTTTTCAGCTTTAATTGAGTTTTTTGGTACATTTTAGGGATACAGTACACTTACATTCATTGTTGGGATCTTGTACCTCTACATGACAAGTCTTGATTCTCATTTTTTCCCCCTTACCCCTACCTTCCCTTCACCCCCTCCGATCCCATTTTTGAAACTGCAAGTAGGTGCCTTTTTCTGGAACTTGGATAGATATTGATGTAGGATGGGAGTATTGGAGTTGGGAGGAGGCGAAGGATGTCAGAGAGCCTGCAGACATAAACACAACAGAACGCAATACAATGCAGAGTTGTTACTTTTTCTCCATAAGTGATGAGGAAACCAATCATTCTAACTTAATTTTGAAGTGTTGCCCACTTTGGTGACCAATAAAGATCCGTTTTGTGACAATAGCACCTTAGGGTTTGGTCTTGGAGAAAGGCAGAGAAGAAAGGCAGAGAGTACTGGTTAGTAGCACTGTCCCACTTATGAGACAACAGAATATCCCAACCAAAGCTGAATTCTTTCACAAAGGAAGAATGGAAGTGCCTCTGCATCCAATTCTTCAGGAAGCACTGAAACCACACATAGAGACAGGAGAGAATACGTTTTCTGAGGAGACTGGGTATATTAAGATAGAATCTTTCCTTTGTCCTGAGGTTTTTGTCTCTGTTGTGGTGTTGTATTGGAGAGATTTGAGATATTTTATTTTATGTTCCTATAAATAGGTCTTTTGTGGAGAGATTTTTTGATAGGCAGTGAAATATATACAACCAATAAAAAAATTAGCCAGGTTTGCCCCTCATTCTAAGCCATCATATCTCTAGTCATGAGCTGGTTTAATCTTAGTTGATAAGTGAAGGTTACCAGTGTGAAGCTTTTCATTCATCCAGAGCTACCTTTAGCTCAGTTTCATTTTTTATGGATGAATCAGGTTGGCCTGAGATATTGATCCTCTTCATAATACAGAAGTCCACATTGCTCATCTAGTTACATATACTTAAAACTATTCTAACATGGCAAGTACACATAGTATATATTCTTTATTGACTTGGGGACAGGTCATGATTTTTAATGAGTCTTTTAAACTTTTTTTCCAGCAGTAACTTTATCAGTTTTATCATGATAATTTAATTTCTTCTCAATTATTCTACTTCCAGTTGGACTTTACTAAAGCACTTTTTTTTAAAAAAGACAACATGCAGTTTGTAGTTTTACATTGTAATGCATCCTTAAAAACAGTATTTAGTTCACTTTCAAAACCATTTGTCCTTTATTTTTTTAACAAAATATTTGGGGTTTAACCAAAACCATAAAAAATGCTGTTAAAAGATCATTAGTGAAAACACCTGCTGCCATTATGGAATAGTATTATTTTCCCCTGAACCCAGAGGAAGCATCAGTTTGCAGAAATGTGTGTGTTGTGTATTTTATGGAATTTGTGTCTCTGGATTCTTGCCAGGAGAATTTGAATTTCTTGGAAATTTTTATTCATGCATCTTAGGCACTGCTCTACCTTCAACAGACTGAGAAGTACTGTACTCAATTGAACCAAGTACCTTAGGATTTCCGAGTAAACTTTAACCCCAGACTCTGGCTGTATTACATACTCATCTTCAGTTTTAAATCAGGAACAGGAGGGACCAGGAAAAGTACTTGGATAATCTTTACTCACGTTTACACGTCTGCTCATCAAAACAATCCTGGTTCTCTGATGTCTGCAGCACATTTGTGATTTACCACTGGAAGGAGCTAGAGTAAAGATATTGAAAGGCAACACTTGTAACTGGGTAGCAGTATGGTTAAAAATGATGCAGAAGGAAACGATGAAAGGGAAAAAAGCAAAAAAAAAAAAAAAAAAAAAAAAAAAAAAACAAAAAAAGGAAAAAAAAAAAAAAAAAAAAAAAAAAAAAAAAGAACGACCTCACCTTCTGAAAGGCAGACTCAGGTTTGAAATTCCATGGTACTGAGATACCTGAGATTATTTAAAAAATTTGAAATGTGGAACTTGTGTGTGAAAATCCTAAAACAATAGTTTGAAAACCCATCATTTTCTTTTATTTTGTTTTCATCAAAGATTTCAAAGGGGAAGCAGTAAAGGAGATGAAGGGAGAATTGGAGACTGTAACTCTAACTTAAAGAACCTTTAAATCTTTATAAAGAGGAGATCTCAGGAGAAAATATTGGCCATAATTATTTAACACTTAAGTGGCCAAACCTCAAAATCTTCCTATTTTAAAGAGGCATAAATTTGTTTGGCATTCTTGCAAAGCTTTTTCTCAGTCAAGACACTTGAAATGACTAATAACTCCATAAGTATGAGAATTCAGGTAGAAATTAAAGTAAAAGTAGGACTTATTCTAAAAGTATCACTGTTTTTTTCTGAAAAAGTAGAAAAGGAGATATAATCAGTAAACAGTACTGATAATAAATCCCACAATACATTGGAAATTTCTTTCATTTCTGTTAATACAACTAATTCAATCTATCTTCATAAATAGGAGGTAAATTAATTAGTCTAAATAGGGAATTACCCATGGAAGTTCATGCATATTATCTCTGAATAAAGGTGTCATTCATAAAATATGAAGAAAAATAAAATATTTGCTAATTTTGAGGTATATTGATAAGACCTATAGCTCAAATCACCAATAATGTCCCAAACATTCATCAAGATTTTTTGTCTCTGATTATTAACAGGGCACACAGGAAAATTCTAGACTCCTCAGAATTTACTCTGAGGCTGAGGGTATCTCCACAATAAAGGAGTGAAAGAGACAGAGGGGTGGGGGAGAGAACTACTCTATCTAGGTATGTCATTCATTTCCATAATAGCTTTAAAAATCAAATCTTCTGTATCTATCCAGATCTTGAAGCCATTGTCTTTAGGCATATGGTTGACTTTTTGGTTAAACCAGTAATTTTAAAAATTACTTTGTAGGAATGGGTGAGAAGGTGAGAGAGAGAGAGAGAGAGAGAGAGAGAGAGAGAGAGAGAGAGAGAGAGATTGATTTAATTTGAGAAAATTGATTCAGATTGGTCTTGTCTTTGAGATTCATGGTTTTTCTTTAGTACATGAACATTTCATTTTGTGGATTTATCCATTTCCAAAATTATTTCTTTTAAGAAAACTTTTAAAAATTTCCATGTAGCTTACTTTGATAAATGTTTTGTTACACACAAAGTAGCTCCTAGATTTATTTTCTGTGAACAAATGAAGTATGGATGTTTAAAATACACACACACACACACACACACACACACAAATGATGGTTATATTGCAGCTGATAGCTGCATGCATTGTTGTTACTTGAAAATTACATCTCTTTTTGGAGAGGAGGGAATTGTTCATTTTGTTTTCTAATTGTTGTACTTTAATATGGATTTAGCTATTTCTATATAACATTATTTTGACTATAAGGAATGATATAAAATAAATTTATTACCTAAGCATACAGATTTATGGGAGAGTTGATAAAGATATTAACAGTTAGGCAAGAAAAAAAGGGACTTTTGGTTTTTGTCTCTTTTTGCATAACTATTTTGTGCATAGTTATTTTTAAAATTGCACTGTTATAGTTTTTAAAGCTCTAGTTGGAATATAGTCCCTTAATTCCATGAGTTTTGGAAATTCTTAGCTCTGGCTTTTATGATTGAAATTGACAAATAATAACCAAATCCAATGTTATTCTTTCTTTGCACCTTTATCAATGTTAACACAAATGATATACCTTATAAAACAAAATTCTGATATTGCACTGGAATTTATTAATCCATTGAGGAATCACTGTATGAAACACTAATACCTTAGCATTTGTCATTACATGGATTTTTTAGGATTGATTTATATGATTTTCTGACTTGCTGAATGATAATTCCTTATCAAGATCCTATAGCACCCCCTCAGCTCATAGCTAGGTCAAGGATAAAGACTTTTACAAGTAAAGCATAACTTTTCTTCATAAAACAGTTTGGGTAGCCACATCTATGTAAACTAAATGTGTAACTGTGTATATGAAGAAAATCATGAAAATGGCTATCAAGAAAAAAATGAATTTGGAGAGAAAAGGCAAAGGCTTATTTATTATTTCCTGTGATATAATGTAACAACTATAAAGCCATTTATTAAGCTTGAATTTTGTCTTTTGCATCAGGAGAAAGATCTATTTAAGCGATTCTTTTTCAATATGTTCTATTTTTGTTTGAGGTTACAAGCTGTATCTATTGACATGAAACCTATTATTGTTTCAAAGCACTTGGAAATTACTTATAGTACTACTGTCCCAAAGGAATAATTCTTTTTGTTTTGTTTAAATATCTGAAATGTTTTCTCATTGCTATGGTGTAGATCTAAAATTTGCTTCAAAACTCTCATATATTTAAAGGTTAGTAGAGCTATACTTGTCAGTGGATTAATCCATTGATGAGTTCATACTTGAATGTGTTGTTAGGAGTGGAGCCCAAGGAGGTATGAGACTGAAGTGCCTTTGGAAGGTACATAGCTCTGTTCTTGCTATTCTCTTTGCTTTTTTTGTTGTCATGGATTAAACAGGTTTCACCATACCATTTCTGCATTACAGGCAGCTGTCCATGGACTGAAATAAATCTCTGATACCGTGAGCCAAAAGAAATCTCTCTTTCTTAAGTTGCAAGTGTCAGATGTTTTATCTTAGTGAGGGGAAAGCTGACTAATACACTGACTTAGATTCAAAACTCATGTGGTCAAATTTGCCAATCAGAATACCAAGAGGATTCCTCAGAAATGTAAAATTATAACAAAACATTAAAACATTAATTTTCTTAGTCATTTTCGCATTGCTGGGACAGAAATACTTGAAACCTTTAAATTGAGGCAAGAGAGGTTTATTTTGGCTCATAATTTCTGCCCATGGTTGGCTGCTTTCAAAGAAGAAATGGTATGGCAGAGGGGCATATAGTGAAGGAAAACTGTTCATTGATAGTCACCAGGAAGCATAGAAGTAGAGAGGAATCAGGGAAAGAATACATCCTCCGAGGTCATTCCCCTAATGACCTACCACTTCCAACCATGTTCTGCCTCTTAATAACACATTTAGGTACTAGAATACACTGATGAGTATAGTATCTCCAATATTGATTCATCTTACATGAGACTTTTGGGGGACATTTTAGATTTAAGCCATAGCATTCTGCCACTTGCACTCAAAAGACTTATGTCCATCTCATAAGGTAAAACACATGTAGTCCATCTCTATGGGTCACCATGTTGTAGCAGTTTCAGTGTTATTGAAAAGTCCAAGTCTCCTCTAAGACTCAGGGCAAACTCTTAGCTGTGAATCCATGAGAAAGTTAAATACTTCCATTATACAGTGGCACAAGGCAAACATTCCCATTCTAAAAGGGAAAGGGATAAAAAGGAATAATACTAAAGCAAGACTGAAACCTAGCAGGGCAAATATTAAATCTTATAGTCTTATGTCCAGCCCTCAGGGAAAGTTGTGCAGAAATGTGAACTCTAAGGTCTTCTGTAACACCTCTCTCCTAGAGGCATTGTCTATTATAGCTCACATGGCCTTGGACTGATATTAGTCATTGCGTACAGCTTTCCTCAACATACTATCCATGTTTCTAGGATCTCAAATTACTTGCATCTTTGGCTTCATTGTCACAGCTTCATGTACTGTCCCCTCTGGGGCATATTGCCTGGTTTCCTGGGCCTTTCTTTACTTTCTTTTTTCTGGGTAGAAACCTTCATGACATCATAAGTTGGCATTTTGCATGCCTAAGAAACCAGCACTATGTGGAGGGCAGACATTCTACAGCCAGTGGGATTCATAGCCAGGCCCCCTTGGTTCATAGCTGTAGATGCCTCTGAGTGCTTAGATGGCCACCTGAGTGGCTGTACACAGTGAAATGAATCTCAGGGAACTAGTTTCTTAGGCAGCCCTTTTTGAGCAGATGTCCCCAGGATAATCTCAAATGAAAGGTTTGCAGTTTTGCTGTGTTGAGCCTGCACAAGGTGATGTCTTACTGATTCTTGAGATACCTTCAAGAATTGTCTTGATGCAATGTATTCAGGTTCTTTCTAATGCTAATTTTTTTTGAAGTCCAGTCTCCAAGCCCCCAACTTTGCAGGTGTTTCCTTTTTGACAAAACTGCAAACTTTTCACATCAGTTTCTTGCTCTTGATTCTCACTATAGGTCTGGCTAAAAGTAGATAGAAGTACCAATGTCCTAGGCTGAACACTGGGCTTCCTTGAAATTTTCTCCACCAGATTAATTAGTCTACCATCCAAGTCTTACTCGCCTACAAAGTCTCAGGATATGGGTGAAGTGAAGAACAATTTTCTGCCAGGGTATAACACATGTGACCACTAGTCCAAGTGCCAATGGAGTCTTGTTCCCCCTGAAACCTAGTGAGCCTGGCCTTTACTTTCTGCATTCCTATTAGCATTCTAGTCTTCTGATCTCTGACCAGAATATCTCATCAAGCTCAGCTTACAGCATTCTATGACTGCTCTAGCCAGAATCTCCAAACATTTCCAAGCTCCTCTTGTCTCTAAACCACATGATTAGGTACAATCATAGTAGTGACTCTGCTTGTCTGGTTCCAAAATCAATCTTAGTCATTTTTATGTTTCTGGGAAAAAATGCCCAGCACCTACACCTTAAAGAAAGGCAGATTTGTCTTGGCTCACAATTTTACATGGCATTCTGGTTCCAAGGCAGCGATGGCATGGTGGAGAAAAACTATTCATTTCATGATTTTCAGGAAGCAGAGAGTGAAGAGAGGAGCTGTGGAGGAGAATATACCCTTTCAGGTCATTCCCGCAGTGACCTGCCCCTGGTTGAGTATCAGATTTAGTTACTCGGCACAAGAGTCCACTGATGAGTACAGTGTTCCCCTGATTCATTCACTTTCCCTTTCAGTCACGTGAAAGTTTAGGGAATATTTTAAAAATAAACCAGAGCATTAATTCAATGAAAGGACTTTTGTTGATGTCATTGTCAGTTACACTTGACATTGCAAAATCCAGCCCAACCAAAACATACCTTCTTAGCTTAGGAGTCATCATTCTAATGAATATATTATCCCATGAGCCAAACATGTATTTTTGCATGTTGGAGATTAAAATTCAAAGATAGAAAGACAGAAATGAAATTGTATTTTGATACAGTGAGTTCTTGGAAAAATAAATACCAGTGTATTCAAAGGAAGTCATTAAGAATGAGATCAAGAACACTGGATTATGCTCTTAACTGTGCCGAGATGTAGTGTGGGATGTTTTGTCAATTCATTTGTGTTTCTGAGTTTCAGGGATCAAATAGGAAGTTGAAATCAAATAGGAAGTCAGGATCAAATAGTCTATGAGTAGAAAGTTTCCTATAGATCTGCTGGTTTATAATTAAAAGCCATTTTCATTTGTGAGCATAGTGGTGACAAGAGAAGAATGGCGTTCTCCAAGATGCATAATGAAGTCCAAAATCTCTTAGAATTTCTCCTTCATGCTTTCATATGTGGGGACCTGAAATGTCATTGTTTAGAAAACAGCCTAAAATTAGGCCAAATGTGATTGTGCATACTTATAATCCCAGCACTTGGGAGCTGAGGCAGGAGGATCACTGTAAATTTGAGGCCAGCCTGGGATACGTAAAGAAAGTTCAAAGAAAGCCTGAATTATGTAGTGAGACCCTGTCTCAAAAAATCAAAAATAAATAATGCTAAAGTTCACCTCTTTAGATTCCAAATGATTCCCATTATATCTGTTTATGTACATTTTCCCCTGTATCTTCCCAAATTCTGTAATTTTTTTCTGATAGATCATGCTGGAAACCAAGACATTTGCAGAAAATGCCTCTGTGGGGATCTCTCAGCAGGTATCTGTTTAAGTTCCATATATTGAGCTTTCTCCAGAAGTCGTGTATTTACCATGTACGTTAACTCTAAATAAATAAAGACTTTAGAGTTCTTGCTCTTGGACTTTACTAAGAGTAAGCTCAGAATGAGCAAGCAGTGGGTACAGTTATATGCATAACTTGACCAAGCAATGTAGTTAATTCTGCTTCTACAGATTGCATAATGCATAAGTGACTGCGACTTTTTGTTCAGGGTGGCATGGAAATATATTTTCCTCCCTAATGATTGTACACCTCTCTTCTCTCTATCCCAGTTGCTCCAGCCTAGTTCAAGATGGTAATGTGTGGCCTAGAATTTCGGAATTTCTCTCTACCTTGTCTTTTCTTTGAATTTATTAGTATCAAAGCACTGTTTTAGGCGTATTGCTCCTTAGTTTAAAAATATCTAATGTCTCTATCTGGTTTCTAAATAATTATTAAAACCATGTGCATGGACTTTAAGATGTTCCCTTTTCTATCCCTGTCCATACTTACAACTTTATCTTCTGCTCTAACCTCTCTGGTCTTATTCATGTAGGTCAGGTAAATCCTTCTGCAGTTTCGTTATCATGAATTTACTGACTGTGAAAGCAAATTTCTTTTGCTTCAGTGCATTTCTTTTCCACCAGTAATAGTCCATCCTTAGAACCTAGTATAAATGCCAGCTTCCCTCATGAAGGCCACTCTGGTGTCCTTAATCTCTGCCATTTGACATAAATAATATGTTTATCATTGTGTTGCTGCATTGTATTTCATTCCTGCAGCTTGTGTACATGTCTTCCTCCAAATATTGTGTTTGTTCTTGAGGGCAGATTTATTTAATATCCTCTTTATCTTCTGATTCCTTAATGATATTCAGCAGAGTTCTTTGCAAAAATTTTTGAATTTCAAAAAATTAATTGAATCAATTGCTACATCATTTTGACCACTCAAAACCATTATGAATGAGGCTTTTTTTGCTTTGTACTTAAAAGTTTCTAATTTACTTTACATTTACTTTTCCTTTTAAATGTGATCTGAGGGCATTTATATGAAAATTTTGATACTGAGGACACTGAGTAATGATCCTAAATGGAAAAATCTCAGTTGGGTGATATTTCCTATTCATTCAAGTCAAGCTTCTGTTGGAATCTGGAACTATACATGCCCTTTCACTGTAATTGTTTGTTAGATATTTAAAAAATTCTGTATTGCCTTTTTAAATGCATAGCCTACCACATACTTGTTTTCAAATAGTCCTTTACTAAGTAGTCCCAAGTGTTACACAAGTGATGTTAGAACCTACATTTAACATAGAAAGACAGTGTACAATTGGAAGGATGTAATGTGTAAAGTCAGTCAAACAACTAATGGGGAAAAAATGGTTAAAGGGAATGTGTCATTTGCCAGGTAGGCAGAAAATAATGTATAAATGACCGACAATCCAACTAGAGAATTCTTTTTGGGCAGAAAAAGTGTGGCACAGTCAAAAGTTATGAACTACATAACACACCATGACACAAATTCCCAGGGCAACCAGTACCATTCCATTTTCAAATATATGTATGAGAAAAGCCATGAATAATGGATTTCATATAACATCTTTGCTATGCATTATTTAAAATATTGGTGCTGACTAAAGGTGATCACATTCTTTTTTCTTTGGAGTTTTGTGATATGGTTAATATTCTATACTTGTGATATTAGTGTAGGGACATGATACTGGGCATGTTGTTTTAAAGGCTACAGCAGATTATCAGAGTTTAGATGGACTTGTAAGCATTTGGGAAAAATCCATCGCAAAACAATTTTTTCAGGACTCACTGTTTGTCATATTTTTTTCCAGAAGGGATTATATACAAACTAAAAGCACAGGTGTGTACTAAATTATGTTGTGGTTTACTTGTCTCCAGTTTATTTTGTCTTATTCTATATTTCACGTCTTAACAAAATCTTAGCAAAAGTCTTTCTATTGTCCCCACACACCTATTTAATAGAAGTCATCTGGACAAAATAGAATTAGAATGAAGATGACCCAATTATTTGAAAATATTGCACTCTCCAGACAAAATTCATATATTTAAACCTGCATCTCAGTAGGAAGGCATCTTATCACCAGATGCCAGTTTTGGAAGCTGCCTCAGTGGTTATTGAGATAGTTAATTTTCTTACAAAGGAAGATGCTGATGCATACTGGAAACTAACCTAAGGTGCCATCATGTTGTTTTCAGCACAAATATATTTGCTTAACAACTTTACCAAATGTCCAACATGTTCTAGGTACTGTACTATGATGTGTATACAGTGCCAGTATGATTCAAAAGTTATCAATATCATGTATCCGTGTTAGGCACCTTTCTTTATGGGTTTACTGGGACAAAAAAACCCTAAATAATCAAATTGATAATTACAGAATCATTATTATATATACTCTACAATATATACAATACTATATTTTTATATATTATATTGAATGATATTTATAGGCATGGACTTAGTTTTTGCTCCTGTATATACGTGTGTGTGCTCTATAAAATATGCTGTATGCAAAATATAATACCCTATTATATGTGTCCTATAATGTGTAACATATATAATATATGTCTTGTATAAAAATTTAACAGCAAGACTAGTAAAGTTAATTTTAGTGTCAGTGACTGAATCTTAAGCATACTGAAGAATGGGAGTGCTTATAAATGTAATTTTTAATGTTAAAATGAACCAAAGTTTCAGTTTAGTATTTCCTTCATTGTTACATTTGCTACATAAAGCATTATTTACATTATATAAGTCATTTTTTTTTAAACTGGAGATTGAACTTGCGACCTTGTGCTTGCGAGGCAGGCGGCAGAACCACTGAGCTAAATCCCTGGCCCCTGCATTTTAGGTATAATTAATCAGATTTAAAGTTGCCATGTGTGAACAGGAAAGTTATGTACAGTTTTTGAATGCTCAGTAAAATGTATTTCCTGGACTAAAAGAAGCTTTTTGTCTTATTTATCTTGCTTAATCCTCACGTGCCATTTAAAAGATGGGAATGCTGAAGGAAGCTATGAAGGGTTGAGTAATTTTGTGCTATATCTTAATGTAAGCTATCAGCAAAGATAGAGTTCAAAATGATTATTTTTTGATGCCAATATTCCTATTTTTATAATATTGTGACATTTCTAATAATTCAAATGCCAGTATACCATGCCCATTGAACCTAACCGTATTAGTATTGTAAAAACTAGACAATGCAAATTTTGTCATAAAATAAATGATATAAATATTAGTGTTAGTAGAACCCTGAGAACCTACCTAAAATTATTAGTAATAAAATAAGAGAATGGGCATCTGGCTAAGCTTCTTCCTTTGGTTACAAAATTCTTTTGTGCAAGAGCTTTGATTTATTCAAGAAGTAGAAATAAATATCCAGCCAAATATCTAAGCTTTATCAAAACAAAGGCAAGAATGAATGATTATTTTTCTACAAACTTTGAGTATAGTATATTTAAGAATGCATATAATTGTAAACATGCTGCTCACTTAAATTGCACAAACTAAATGTACCTGGCAATTAGTCCCAGATGAAGAAACAATATATATTTTTTTTAAATTTTATTGAGTTTATTGGTACATTTTAGGGATACAGTACAGTTACATTCATTGTTGGGATCATGTACCTTTACATGGCAAGTCTTGATTCTCATTTTTTCCCCTTACGTCTGCCCTCCCTTCACCCCCTCCTCCCCTCCCCATCTACAAACACTTTATTTTCATCTTTTCATTCTCTCACATTTTTTTCTTTTCCCTTTTTGTTCTTCCCCTACGTATCACACCTTCCCTACACCTTTAGCTCCTTTCCTCCCATTTCTAAATGTCAGTAATCTTATTAGAATCTTATGCATTGTTGCAGAATATTCACACCAGGGAAACTATTTGGTATTTACACATGTGGGACTTATTTATTTCACTTAGGAGTATATCTTCAATATGTATCCATTTTCCTATGAATGAATCTATTCTCTCGCTCTTTATGGCTGAGTAATATTCCATTTTATAGAAAAACCACAACTTCTTTATCCAGTTTCCAACGGATGGGCAAATAGGTTGTTTCCAAGATTTAGCTATTACAAACTGTGCCGCTATAAACATGGGTGCACATACTTCTCTGTGATATGATTCTTTTAGTTCTCTTGGAAAGATACCCAACAGAGGGATGGCTGGGTCAAATGGAACCTCCAGTCCAAGCTCTTTGAGGTATCTCCATATTGATTTCCATAGTGGTTGCACTAGTCTGCACTCCCACCAACAATGGAGGAGGGTTCCTTTCTCCCCACAACCCCGCCAACATTTGTTATTGTGTGATTTCTTGATAGCAGCCATTCTTTGTGGGGTGAGGTGGAATCTCAGTGTTGTTTTCATCTGCATCTCTCGAATGACCAGTGATGTGGAACATTTTTTCATATATTTTCTTGCTGCTTTTACTTCTTTGTCTGAGAAATGTCTGTTCATTTCGGATGCCCATTTTTGAATCGGGTCTTTATATTTGGGGGGACTGATTGTTTTGAGTTCTTTATATATCCTTGATAATAGTCCTTTGTCTGAGGTACAGCTGGTAAAAATTTTTTCCCACATTGTAGATTGTCTCTTAGTTCTGCTAATGGTTTCTTTTGAAGTACAGAAGCTTTTTAGTAAGATGAGATCCCAGTTGTTGATTCTTTCTGCTAATTCCCGTGCTACTGAGGATTTGTTCATAAAGTCTTTTCCTATACCAATGTCTTCCAGAGTTCTGCCTAACTTACCTTTCAGCAAGTTTAATGTTTGAAGAAACAATATTGCCGGCAATTTATTAACATCCTCATCTTCTTTCTCATGGCCACTTACAACCCATAATCTCCTTCTGGTCCAAGCACAACCATTTTCTTGACTTCCTTCCTGACTTCTGGTATAAATTAGAATTGCCTATAGATTGTTGCAAATGACATTATCAGGGGTTCTGAATCCTGGTGACATAGAAGAAGCAGCATTCACTGACAGTTCCGGGACGTGCACCAGTGTCAGGTAATGTGCTGCTAATGACAAGGTAGACACACCAACTATTGGAATACACCTTGAACAATAGAGTGAAAAGGTGGAAGAAGGAGAAGGAGGGGGAAGAGGAGGGAGAAGGGAGGAAGGATCAGGGAGGAAGAAGAAAGGAGAAGCAAAGCTGCCTTTTAAACAGGGTGATGCTCCCAGCACAGGTCTGAAGTCCATTTGTGAAATGCACAAAACTTTTGGAGGAAGGAGCCAGGGGAAGGCCACAGCTGGGTGCTCAGCACAGCCGCCACTCTCTCAGTGCCAGCCAGATCACGGGGTTCCCCCACTGGGACACAGGACACAGAACACAGAAATAACGGAGAGAGACTCCCCATGCATGGCCACCATGGAAACTGGGAACCAGACTGAAACTTGGAGGCTTGTGCCAGGACTAAAAGTGTTGAATTTTAGGAGCAGAGGGAGATAAACCGATTGGTCCACATTTGGCATAGGGCCTTGAGATAACCACAGGCCAGAGAGTCTCGGGATACTGAGTTGGGGCAAGAGGTAGCGAACAGTTCATAGAACAATGTTGACATGGCCTTCTGCCTCTCAGGTATTGGTCACAGTGAGAAATAAATGCTGGAGAGAAATGCAGAGGTCCAGGTTAGCTGAGACCTGTTGGTTCCTTGGTGCAAAGAAACAACCTGCATTGCCTGAGACAACTTCCTCCCTAGCCCCAGATTCCACTGAAACCACCGGCTGACTGTATTGAGACTTAGGAGCTGGGAGTTGCAGAGCAGAATGGGGTGGACTTCCTGTATAGTCATGGCTGAGAACACTGCACACTGCGACCCACTGAAGTCAGCAGAGCAAATCTCCTGCTTCTAATTCTTAAAGAAATCTCCTTCATCCCTTTGTCACCTCCCATTTATGTTCCCTTCCTCTTCTACCCTGCTTCACTTTGTTATACCTGCTTCCTTTTCTCTGTTCTCCCCCTTTCCCTTTTTATTCTATAATTTTTATTCTCTTTTCTTTCCTTTTATTTTATGTCTTTCTTTTTTGTTGACTCTGTACTTTAGAAATATTCTAAATGTCTTTAATGCTTAATTTTTTTCTAGCCTTTTATACTATATCTTTTCCAGAGTTAGTAAACTAGTAAAGACCTAAAGTATCAAGTTCTAAAGTATCAGATAATCTTTAGCAGTAAGCTCCTCAAATGTTGATGTTCCTGGTCTAGTAATTTACAGGAATTAGTACACACTTCTCAATGATGACACAATATCAATTGTACTAATTATTTAATTAAAACACAGATTGGATCAAAAAAACAAGAGCCATCCATATGTTGTCTGTCTATAAGAAACATTTCATCTGCAAAAACATACACAGTTTGAACATAACAGGATGGGAAATGAGACTTCAAGCAGCAGAAGCCTGAAAGTAAGTGGGAGTGGCTGTACTTATATCTGTTAAGGTAGATTTCAAACCAAAACTATTCAGAAGAGACAAAGAAGGTAAAACGTATTGGCAAAAAGACCAAAAAGAGATAATAATTGTGAATATATATATGTATGTATATATGCATTGAAAAGGTGTGCACCCAAGTTTGTAAAACAAACATTAAAGGCTAGATGGACCCCAAAACAGTCATAGTAGGGGACTTCAGTACCCCAATGTCATAGGTAGGTCAGGTAGACAAAAACAAAAACAAAAACAAAAACAAAAACAAAAAAACCAGAAACTGTACTATAAATCAAATGGGCTTGATTGATGTCTATAGAGTGTTTCATCCATCATCAGTAGACAATAATTTCTTTTCAGTACTCTCCAGAATGTTCTCCAAAATAGACCATGTTTTAGCCCCTGAGGCATATCTCAATATATACAAAAGTTGGAAACAATCTAATGCATTCTATCATATTTCTATGGAATTAAACTAGAAATCAGTGGCATAAGAAACCATTGAAAGCACATAAACACATGGAGATTGAGTAATACACTCTTAAATGATCAACAGTTCATTGAAAAGTCATAGATGAAATTAAAAACTTTCTAGAATCAAATGTTAATGGACACAATACATATCAGAACTTGTGAGACATAGTGAAAATAGAGGAAAGTTTATAGCTTTGCATGCTTATGTTAGAGAAACAGAGTGAGCCTGAATAAATAACCCAATAATGTATCTCAATTCTAGACAAACAAGAGCAAATCAAACTCAAAACAGAATAAGAAAATAAAAAATAAATATCTGGGTGGAGAATAATGAAATTTCAACTTAAAATGTCAATACACAGGGCCAATCTAAGAGTTGGTTCTGGAATGTGATTAGGAAAGGAAGAACTCAACAATATTTTGATTATCTGGTTATTTACATAGATTACCCCCCAAAAAACCTCCACTGGAATATTTTTAGATCTGGTATACAAATTCAGTAAAGCAATAATTTACAAAAGCAACAAAAATGAATAATATTTCTACATATCAGTTTTGGCCCACCAAGAAAGAAATTAGGAAAATAATTCTGTTCACAATATCTTAAAATACCTAGGAATCATTCTAACCAAGGAGGTGAAAGACCTTTATAATGAAAATTACAGTACTCCAAAGGAAGAAATTTAAAATATCAGAAAGCGGAAATATATTGCTTGTTCTTGAATCATCAGAATTAATGTTAAAATGAGTGAATTACCAAAAGTGATCAATAGATTTAATTCAATCCCTATGAAAACACCATTAACATTCTTCACAGAACTAGAAAAAACAATTCTGAATTTCATTTTGAATCAGAAAAGACCAAGAATAGCCAAAACAACTGTAATCATAAAGAGCAATGCTGATGACCGCTATACCAGACTCAAGCTATAATATTAAGACATAGTAACAAAAGCTACATGATATTGGCACAAAAGCAGACGTTAGGACTGATGGACTAGTCCTAATCAAGCACCTATAGTCACATGACTTTGGATGAAGGGACTAAAAAGACATTGGCATAAGAAAAGATCTTATGAAAAAATCCTCAGTAGCTTGGGAACTAGCAGATAGAATCAACAACTTGGATCTCATCTTATGAAAAAGCTTCTGCACTGCAAAAGGAACCATCAACAGAACTAAGAGACAGCCTACAATGTGGGAAAAAATTTTCACCAGCTGCTCCTCAGACAAAGGACTATTATCTAGAATATATAAAGAACTCAAAACAATCAGCCCCCCCAAATATAAAGACCCGATTCAAAAATGGGCATCTGAAATGAACAGACACTTCTCAGACAAAGAAGTAAAAGCAGCAAGTAAATATATGAAAAAATGTTCCACATCACTGGTCGTTTGAGAGATGCAGATGAAAACAACACTGAGATTCCACCTCACCCCACAAAGAATGGCTGCTATCAAGAAATCAATCAATAAGAAATGTTGGCGGGGTTGTGGGGAGAAAGGAACCCTTCTCCATTGTTGGTGGGAGTGCAGACTGGCGCAACCACTATGGATATCCATATGGAGTTACCTCAAAGAGCTGGGACTAGAGGTTCCATTTGACCTAGCTATCTCTCTGCTGGGAATCTTTCCAAAAGAATTAAAAGAATCATACCACAGTGATATATGCGCACCCATGTTTATAGCGGTGCAGTTTGTAATAGCTAAAACTTGGAAACAGCCCATTTGCCCATCATTTGGAGACTGGATAAAGACGATGTGGTTTTTCTATAAAATGGAATACTACACAGCCATAAAGAATGACAAATTAGAATCATTCATAGGAAAATGGATACATATTGAGGAGATACTCCTAAGTGAAATAAATAAGTCACACATGTGTAAGTACTGAATAGTTTCTCTGGTGTGAAAAACTATAATAGTACATAAGATCCTAGTGGTATAATTGACCATGTAAAATAGGAAGAAAAGGGCTAAAGGTGTAGGGAAAATGGGAAGGGTAGGGGAAAGGTAATAAGGGAAAAGAAAAAAAAATCAGAAAATGAAAAAATGGAAATACAGTGTTTGTAAATGGAGAGGGGAGGAGGGGGTGAAGGGAGGGCACAGACAAGGGCAAAAAATTGAGAACCAAGACCTGTCATGTAAAGGTACATGATCCCGATAATGAATGTAATTCTACTGTATACCTAAAATGTACCAATAAACTCAATAAAAGAAAAAAAAATAATACTGGAGACAAAGACGATATCTTTAGCAAATGGGACTGGGAACTCTAGACAGCCACATGAAGAAAATTGAAACTGGGTCTCTATCTCTTTGTACTCAAATCAAAATTGATTAAAGCCTTGAAATATTTTTTTGTTTTTGTTTTTTAGTTGAGTTTGTTAGTACATTTTAGGTATACAGTACAGTTACATTCATTATCGGGATCTTGTACCTTTACATGATAGGTCTTGGTTCTCATTTTTTCCCCTTGTTACTGACCTCCCTTCACCCCCTCCCCCTTTAGAAAAACTTCATTTCCATTTTTTCATTTTCTCATATTTTTTTCTTTTCCCTTATTCCCTTTCTCCTACCCTTCCCACTTTTCCCAATGGAGGAAAGATAGCCTCTTTAATAAATGGTGTTGGAAAAGCCTTGACATATTGAAACTGATAGAAGACAACAGAGAGGAAACACTTGAAACCATAGTCGCAGGTAAAGAGTTCATAAATATGGGCTCTGAATGCACAGGAAGTATTGAAAATCAATAAATGAGAGTATATCAAATTTAAAAGCTTCTACATGGCAAATGGAACCATTAACAGAATGAAGAGTCAACCTATTGAATGGGAGAAAATTTTTGCTAGCTACTCTTCAGATAAGTACAGTATTAATGTCGAGAGCATATAAAGAATTAAAAAACAACTTCTATAAAACATTGAACTCAACAAAATGGGCAGATGAACTGAATAGATACTTTAAAAAAGAAGTTCAGTTGGACAAAAAGTATATCAAAAGTTTAAGATCTCTAGCCGTTATGGTTTATATCTAGATGTCTCCCTAACATCTCAAAATGTGGTGTGCCTATATGCTCATAGGTGGGGCTATTGAAAGGTAATTGAATTATGAGGGTTCCATAGCCTAATGTGATGGTAGGATAAGATAGGGTGTGGTTGGAAGAGGTAAGTCACTGGGGGTGTGACTCACCTCCAGTATATACACCTACCTAGTTGCTCCCTTCTCTCTCTTTCATGGCCTTCTGGAAGCCATGACACCAGTAGCTTTTTTCCATGGGCCCCTTTCTATATTTTTCTGACTTGATGCTCACTGACTATGGGTTGAAACCTCTACAAACTATGAACCAAAATAAACATTTCCTGTTTTAAATTGTGAGTGATGGTTGTTGGGTATTTTGTCTCAGTGACAAGAAAGTGAATAAGGTACTAGCCATCAGAAAAATATAAATCAAAACAATATTCAGATTCTGTCTCACCCCACTCTTAATGTCTATCATCAAGTAAACAAGTAGCTGGCCATGGTGACACACCTCTGTGATTCCAGCATTCTGGGAGTCTGAGGCAGGAGGATTGCAAGTTTGAATCTAGCCTGGGAAACAGCATAATAGCCAGAACTTATGTCAAAATAAAAAGAGCTATTGATATAGTTCAGTGTGAAGGCCCTGGGTTCAATTCCCAATACCTCTAAAACACACAAACCCAACCACCAACACCAAAACAAACAATGAATGCTGGTGAGGATGTGGGGAAGAGGAACCTTTCTACATTGTTGGTGGGTACAACAAGTACAACCACTATGGAAATCAGTTTGGTGATTCCTCTAAGGCCTAATAGAGGCATGCCATTTGCTCCAGGTATATCACTCCTGGGCATAATCCTGAATAAATTAAAGCCTCCTATAGTGAGTGATATGTGCATACCATATATATAAAATAGTGTAATTCACAATAGATAAGCTGTGAAACAAATTAAATACTCATCAGTAAATGTCTTAATAAAATGTGATATATATATGTAAATATATATATGTAAATATTTATATATATATATATATATTAGAATATTACCCATAAAAATAATGAAGTTCTGTCATTTGCAGAAAAAGTTTACAACTAGAAATCATCATGTTAAATGAAATTAGCCAGATTCAGAATGTTAAGTATAGCATGTTTGCTGTTATATTACACCTGAAAATACATAAATTAATGAATAAATGAATAAAAGAAAAGAGAAATGCAAGAAACCAGAAGGTAGATTTCTGGACATGGGAAATGGGATCAGTGGGAGGGAGGAAAAGGTAGATTAGTTATTGTTCCCATTGCTAGGAAACACCTGACACCTGAAATTTAAAGGAGGAGAGGTTTATTTTGGTTCACAGTTTTTGTGGGTGAAGTCTATGGTCAGCTGGCTCTAAGGCAAAAATGGTATGGTGGAAGATCCAAAATGGCAACATCATGGTGGTTAGGAAATAGAGAGTGGAGGACCAAGAATATACCCTTTAAAGTCATGCCCCCAGTGACCCCTCCCTACTGATTAGGTCCCACTCTGAACATGAGCCTTTTGGAGGAGATTTTAAATTTAAGCCATAAAAATCCACTCCAACCCCTCAATGGCTCCTATCCATTGAAGTATTCAGAATATGTTTAATGAATCTTTAAGTGTCTTAATAGTTCCAGCATTGCTAAAAAGTACAAAGTCTCCTCTGAGACTCATGCCAAATTCTTATCTGTAAAGCCCCACTAAAACCCAAAAAGAAAGTTAAACACATGAACATATAAATAACCACAGGATTAACATTCCCTTCCAAAAGGAAGAGGTTGGTGGAGAGAAATTGGATGAAAGCATGACCTAGTTCTTTGTCCAGTACTCAGGGAAGGTGTTGGTGAGCTGTGAATTTGAAAAGGTGATGGCTTTGCTGATTTCAGTCCTCCTGGCCTATCTCTCAAAGCTGGTTCTACTAATTCCTTATAGTTTTCCTCAGCAGATGCTCCACATTCCTGGAATTTCCAATTTCCTGGAATCTCCACTGCTTTTGGCTTTACTCTCAGAGCTTCCTGAATTCTCCTCTCAGGAATTCCTAGTAGGGACCATAACTCTGTCACACATTTTTGCCTGGTCTACTAGGCTAGGCCTTATTTTGAAATCTAGGTATAAGCCTCTGTGAGCCCTTGACTGTTTTCATTCTGCATGCCTTTCAAATGAATATCATGTGGACACCAAGCTTTGATGCCAGCTCAAGCAGTGGCAGGACAATCTTGGAAAATGGGTGCAGTGGCTTCTGAGTACATGGATGGCTGAGCATAGTGAACAATGAGTACCTGGAAACCACTTCACCAGTGGTTCTTTTTGAGCAGGTGGCCTGGAGGGCTTTCCACAATTGAAAAGTTCATACTTGTGCACCTTTGAGCCCGTGATTATCAGGGTCTTGCTGATTCCTAAAATGCCTTCAATCTATTTCTCCCATTGTCCTGATACAAAGTACTTGGCTTCTTTTTAATGTTAATTATTTCAGCATCCACTCTCTCCAAGGTCCCAACTTTGCAAGCACTTCATTTCTGGCCAGTCTGTAAGTTTTTCAAATCATTTGTTACCAGTCTTCAATTCTTATTCTTACTGTAGATCTGGCTCAAAGCAGCCAGAAGCACAGAACCCATCCCGTGGTCTGAACACTGATTTGCCTTGAAATTTTCTCTGCCAGATTAATTAGTCCATCTCAATCTCATGAAAAGTCTCAGGACATAGGAAAAATGTAGACAAATTTTCTGCCAGAGAGTAACATGCATGACCTCTAGTCTAACTGCCAGTGGAATCCTTGTTCCCAACTGGATTCTTAGCTTTTCCATTCCTGTTCACATTCCTAACAGCATTCTGGTTTTCTGAGCTCTGATCTGTATCATATATCAAACTTGACTTATAACATGTTCTTAATTTTCTTGCCTGTGCCTCCAAACCATTCCAAACTCCTCCTGCAAGCCAATTCCAAAGGCTTTTGATCCATGTGATCTGTTGCAGTCATGGCTATGATTCCATTCTTGGCATTCTTTTTGAATGTTAGCTTTTCCAGTGTTGGACCTAGTACTCAAGACTTGCACTATGTATTGTATCTAGATGTCTTCTTAAAGTCTCATGCAGTCATATGTGAGGGTTTTCATAGGTGACTGGGTCTAGGGTTTGTGATGCTGGGATCAAATTGTGCAATGCTGGGATTAAGGGTGGCCCACCCTTATAAGGATGGAATATAAGGTATAGAAAGAGGGCCGTTGCTGTCACTTGCTGGTACTGCTTCATTGTTACTGCTTGTCTTCTGCTGTCTCCTGTCAGCTCTGCAGTGCCTTTCTGTGATGCCACCCTGCCTTGGAGCCAGCTGGGTATGGACCTAAACCTCTACAAACTGAGCCAAAAGAAACTTTTCCTCCTTTAACTTTAGGCGTTAGGTATTTGTCTCAGCAATGAGAAAAGTAGCTAAGACAACCTGCAAATCTTGCCTTTTCCAACCAGGCCCCATTTCTTTTTTTAAAAAAGTTCATTACTTCTTTTGGTACAATTTAGGTATACAATAGGACATTCATCATTGAGAATTTGTACCTTTGCATCATATATCTTGGTTCTTATTTTTTTCCCCATTCCCATGTCCTCTCTTCAACCCCATCCACCTCTCCCTATTTACAGAGAATTTGTTTTTTTCCTCATCTTTGTTCCTTTCTCTTCTTTCCTCCAGGCCCCACTTCTGAACATAAGACTTTTGGGAAACATTTTAGATCTAGACACAACAGGGTTTAATGGGATTGAAATTGACGAGAAGATATGTTAAATGCATGTACACATTCCCCAAAGAAAATCAACCTTTATGTAATATGAGCATTTGCTAATAAAATAAAAATCATTATTCTTATTTTTTGCATGTTCTTGTTCATGTTTTATTTAACTGTGCAAATATATTACGGTTTATTAGTTCTTTTGTTACTGAACCTGTGATTTTCTGAAGTATCACAGTGTTTTTATAAACATTTTTGTATATGTCTTTTGGCAAACATATGGCTTATTATCTAGATATCCCCCCAAAGCCTCATGTCATCATAAGTGGAGCTTTTCAGAGGTGGCTGGATCTAGGGTGTGATGCTAGGAGAACCTTCTTTAACTTTGGGTGTTGGGTATTTTATCTCAGCCATGAGAAAAGTAACTAAGGCAACATCTTTGTTAGTTTATACTCATGAATGGAATTTATGTGTCAAAAAGTTCTGTAGAGTCAATGTATTTGTTAGTTAAGTATTTTTCTAAATGTATGGTAAGACCAGTTATATATGAATATTATGATTATTCTACATCCCTGCTAATACTTCAGAATTTTATTTATTTTGGTCATTGTGGTGGATGAGGTAATATTTCATCATGATTTTAAATTGCAGCTCATCATGATGAAATGATACTGAATGTCTTTGTACCTATTTATTGGTAATTATTTTCTGAAACATATACTCAAATTTTTGTCTATTTTACATTTGGCTTTTTTTTTCCTTTCTTTTTTTGGTACCAGGGATTAAACTCAGGACCTTGTTCTTGCAGGGCAGGTGGTGGCGGAACCACTGAGCTAAATTCCCAGCCCTGGTTTTCTATATTTTTGTGTTTATTTTATTAGTACATGTTTGTAATTCTCACAATTTACAGCCATCTTGGCGAGTGGTTACATGTATATATTACATCATTTTTTTCTAATCCCCTTCCACTTCTCTCCCCTCCCCCCTTCTCCTTTGGTTCCCTATCCTTTTTTCATACTTGTTGATATTATTTGTCTTAGCTCATCTTATGTGTATAATGTTTACACTGATTGGAGTTATTAGGACTCTGTATGTGACACATCCTTCTTCCTCTCCTTTCTCTCCTCCTCACTCCTCATCCTTATTTCTTGAGACCACCTCCCTATTGGATGAGATCTGTCCCTTTGTCCCTTTCTGTGCATCCTTTATTCTTTTCTTTGTACTTTGCCTCTCTCAAGTGACAGATACCATACAGTATTTAAGCTTGTGTATCTGATATATTTTGTATGTTATCATAAAGAATTTCTCTGTGGAATGAGAGTGAAGCTTTTACATAATTTTAAAAAGTACAAATTTATGCAAACTGTCTCAAATTATATGTATGTATGTATATGTGGAGAGGGTGCCTGAGAAAGAAGAGACTAAAGTTTCTTAACATTTTGTAGGAAATGTTTGAGTCTTAACAAGTATCATTCTTCTTATCCTTTTCACCTCATGTGTCCCTACACAGTGCTCTCCAAGAGAGCTGAATATTTTGTGTTAGTTTTTGTCATTGTTGACAAAATACTCAAGGTAACTCGTAAAGAGGAAAGATTTCTTTTGGCTCTTAGTTTCATAGGCTTCAATTCGTGGTTATTTGGCTACATTGCTTAAGTTTTGGCTTGTAGTGAGACAGCACCTCATGGTAAAAGTCTGTGGTGGGCTTCATGGGTGCTGGGAATCAGCAACAGGAAGACGATGTTCAGGGGTCTCGATAGTCCCTACAAGGGCACATCCCCAAGGACTAACTCCTTTTTAGTAAGCCCTGCCTCCTGAATGTTCCATCATATCCCAGTAGGGCCAACAGGTTAGACCTTGGACACATGAGTGTTTGTGAGACATTCAAGATCTACACTATAGTGCTGGTGATTTGCAAAAATAAAAAAACAAGTTTTAGATTAAGACTCACATTATCTCTATACTTAAAATGAAAAAAAAAAAAGGCTACAAGGAAACTGCTTTTCAAGAGACTCCTCAGCAACCTAGTGGAAAAATTGAGAGATGGTAAAATTTTGTATCTACATTAGGAATGGGCTACATTTATTCCAACCATTTTTTGTACTCTTAAGCAAAACTAATGAGTACAACTTTTATAAGTCTAGGTTGAGTTTCTATACTCGAATGTCAAATGGTATTAAATCTCAATTTCTGAGGGTTAGAAACAGCAAGACTACACTTGCTCTTTTCATGGCAAGACTCTCAGCATTCTTTATAGAGCTTGTCATGGTGTGTGTCCCAATTGCTGTCAAACGGGCTGCTATATATCTTGTTAAATGTAGGTTTGAATTTAAAATCTTCAGGCATTTATAGGGAAGTGGTTTAGATATAGCTGAGGGGAATCCTGTGAAAGATAAATGACTTCGCATTCTTCCCATTAAAAATTGACCAGAAACAAGCATAAGGACTGTGTTTAGAGTAACTGACGAAGACTGATAGTTTAATTAGTTGAAAATAAGGTTATAAGTGACAAGTCCTATGCTCTAGTCACTAGTAAGATGTCATTAAATATTTTAAAACAAATGTACTTTGTGTCCTTGCCCACACAGAGAAAGGAAGCTAAAGTAGTTTCCCCCCCACAAATATAAAAGTCCTTTTTAGAACCCAGTTGATATGGTGCCTTTAATCATTGTCATAAACATTCCATTTCTTATGTAAACCTGTGGATTTCATGAATTGCGTTAGAAAGCAGGAAGGCTTCATTTTCCATTTAAATTGGCTCATTTATGTGTCCCTAGCAAAGAGCAAAATATTGGTGGAAAGGAATGACTACAAACATGCTATTTCTCTTAGAGAAATGGGATCATGAAGTTTGAGGCAAACAGATTTGCATATCCTCTTAAGCCTGTAAGCTTGTCCTTTCGCTCTAGGTCATGCTGCCTTTATTTGGATAGTCATATTTCTTTCCTATCTTTGTAAAAAGAACCCAGATTTTATCGAAATTCATGTTGGATAATAATCAGAATCCTGTGCTGTGTAAATTTCCGATTGTGTAAGCAGTTTTCACAATCAGTGTTTATTTGGAAGAATAGGTCTCGAAAATTAAAGTACCTATCTACAACACAGACCACATAATTCTCAGAACACTTTTAAGAGGTTTACAAATCTTCTGAAACCCATATATATATATGGTACCAGGGATCAATCTCAGGACCTTGCTCTTGTGAGGCAGGTGGTGGCACCACTGAGTTTAATCCCAGGCTGATACATGTATTTTAAAATAATTATCTTAGATGCTGGGGAGGATGGTACCTACTTGTAAATTTAGGCTACTTTGGAGGCTGATGCATGAGAATCTCAGGTTGTAGGCCAGCCTCCAATTTAGTGAGACCCTGTCTTAAAATAAAATAAAGAGGGTTAGGGACATAGCCTAGTGGAAGAGCAATTATCTAGTATGTGTGAGGCCCTGGGCTCTATCTCCAATACAAAATGAATTAAAGAATGAATGAATGAATAAATAAACGAGAAACTTTGAATAATGACACATTGCTTGAACACTGACATTTATTTCAATGATAAAGACACGTTAAAGCCGTGACTTTTCATATCTCATATTTGCCGTGCTCATACAAATACATCAGATTTTGGAATCTAATTGGTTAATATTAGGAACTTTTCTGCACATCAAGGATTTTGATGCAAATTGCTTTGAGTTTATAAGGGATAGCCAGGAGAAAGACTAGAAAAATGTAGAATGTAATCTAGGAAACAAAGAGGGCAAAATTTAATCTACAGATGAAGAACAACTGAGATTCAAAGAGAATAATAAGGTTTGAAATTAGATAGAAGGTTATATAAAGACTGTATGAGAAACTATATCTGGTTCTAAATACTTATTCTCAGCCTTTCCACTGCTTCCTAATGGTACTAGCAAGGTGTTTAGTTTCATCACTTCTGGAAAGTTTTAGAGACTCAATTAAAATGGAAGAAGTCACACATGTATAAATACTGAATAGTTTCTCTGGTGTGAAAAACTATAATGGCACATAAGATCCTAATGGTATAATTGACAATGTGAAATAGGAAGAAAAGGGCTAAAGGTGTAGGGGAAGTGGGAAGGGTAGGGAAAAGGAAATAAGGGAAAAGAAAAAAAAAACATGAGAAAATGAAAAAATGGAAATACAGTTTTTGTAAATAGGGAAGGGAGGAGGGGGTCAAGGGAGGGTAGGGATAAGGAGAAAAAATGAGAACCAAGACCTGTCATGTAAAGGTACAAGATCCCAATAATGAATGTAACCGTACTGTATACCTAAAATGTACCAATAAACTCAATGAGAAAAAAAAATGGAGTAGATTTTATGGTTTTAAATGGTCAGTGGTATTTTGACCAAAATAAAAGTTATCTTATATTTCAATAGGGCTATGCATATGCACTAATTTCCAGATTTACTTTCTCAGTAATTTTTTCTGACAGTACTGTGGATTGAACCCAGGACCTTTGCACTGAACTACATCTCCAGGCTATTAAAAAAATTTTTTTTAAAGAGTTTCATTAACTCAATAAGTAGCTTAGTCTATGCTCAAACTTGTGATCCTCCCACCTCAGCCTCTCCGAGTGCTGCCACCACAGGTGTGTGACATCACACCTGGTTTATTAAACTCTTCTTACCTACTGTTACTATCAGAAGATGATATGACATTGTATAGAACAAGAATTAGGTAGATCCTGATACCTTGATTGCAGATTTGCAGTTAAAGAGTCTATAAGGGTAATGTTTGGAAGTGAAAATTTAGACAGGTGCTTTCTCTCCTGTACATAAATCTAACAGGAGAAAACAGTCAGTGTTTTTATTTCTTAACAATGAATACAGTATTTGGGGATGTTTTTTTCCAGCGCAGAAAATAAAAGGAAGGCATTTTTGCCTTTTAATGATTTCTGTGTCTCTTTGTGTATGTATATTTACAGACAACAGAACAAAATCCAACCCAAATTACTCAGATTACTTTTGTAAATAAAATACTGTTTATCCCAGCACATATGTACCTTGTAAGATTTTTCTCATGTAAAGGGGTTGTATTTGCATATTATATTTTTTTGCTTTTGTTCCTGACTTATGAAGGGAGCTGTCCAAGTCCCGTTTAATGGGATCATTTTTTAAAAAATGTTTTTCTTATCTTTTATGACATTTTCTTGTTTCACATCTGGTATTCCACATTGAGTTTCTAAATATTTCTTCAAGGAAATAAAACCCCTGACACCAATCTGCCCTTAAATCTGGGAGAAAGACAAATGTCTTGGTGAGATGTTTTTGGGATTTCAGGAAAGTGAACATTACCATATTTTATTTGCTTGTTAATTAGTATGACAATTGTATAATTTATCAATCAAGCAGGACTTTTTTGAAATAGAAAGGCATGCTATTAAAAATTAAACCTGGATAATAGACGTACATTGGGACTCAGTGGGGCAAACTGGATTATAGGGTTATTCTCCATTAAGAATATGCGATATCTGCCTTTTTCTTCCTGTGGTGACTTAGTCTGGGCTTTTTAAATCCTAAACATCCCCACATTCTGTCAAAGTGACATTTATAGGGCCAGGCATGGAGGCCCACGCCTGTAATCCCATCACCGAGGAGGCTGAAGTAGAAGGGTCACGATGAGTCTAGGCCAGCCTGGGCTACACAATGACTTCAAGCCCAGTCTGAACTACATAGTGTGACCCTGTCTCAACACCGGCCTCAAAAGGTGACATTTAGTTCTTTATTGGGAGGGGTGAAAGCTATATTTCATTTTTATAAAATTTTAATTTTTTATTAGTACATGGTTACAGTACATAATAATTACATTCCTTATGGGGAGTTGGTACATGTACATAACACATCTTAATTCTTTTTTTAGTCTCCTCTCTCTCCCTCATCTCTTGGTCCCTTTTTGTAGTAGATTTTGTTTTCTTTGTTTATATTTTGGATTTATTATATGAGAGAAACCAGGTACAGTGGACCCTTGACTTAGGAACCTCATCCGTTCGCAAGAGCTGGTTGTAACTCAACTTGGTTGTAAGTCAATACAGCTGAGATCTGGATATTTGCCTGGGTACATGCTGTAGATATCAAGAGGCAGACAAGTCTTCCATTAACCTAATAACCCAAGTTGTTCCTATGTCAGGCTGGTCGTAACTTGAGGGCCCACTGTAATATTTAACTTTGTGTATTTGATTTATTTCATTTAACATGATGGTCCCACAATGCCTCTGTTTTCCTACAAAATACTCAAGTTTATACTTCCTGACATTTAATACACATATCTGACAAGCCTCTTTTCAAACTAACACTCTGAGTAAGTTTTAGAAATTTTTTGAAAATATTCTGTTAAGAGCTTATGTTAGGACTTGGTTCGTATATGTTTTGTTCGCCTAGATTATTTTCTTTTCCATTATTTTAAATTCCTACTCATTGTCCAGTTCGGTTATAATTCTCTTTGTGAAAATTTCATCTCCTGTCACTCCACGCTTACTGTGGAGCTTGGGGGGGGGAAAAAAAACCCTTTAACCTAGATTTTGTTATTTTTATGAGTAAAATGAGCAACTTCAAGAGATTATTTATTGGATCAAGTGACAAAATGTTATGTCTCAATGTCTAATAAATCATTGAAAATAAGACAAACAAAAGTGAACAAAATAAAATCTTTTAATTTTATTCAGGCTTAAAAAAAACTATTGAAAATACCTCATTCACAAAATACTGCCTCAGCTGGAAGATGAGTCAGTTAATTACTCATCCTAAACACCGAGGGATATTCCAAGAATTTTATAAATGAGGAAACAATGCATTCAGAGGGAGAAACTCATTTTGATTTTCTTTCTTTTTCCTTTTTTTTTGGTACCGGGGATCAAACTCAGGTCCTCCTTATGCTTGCGAAGTAGGCAGTGGAACTACTGAGCTACATCCCCGGCCCTTCATTTTTATTTGAACATTATTTGTGAACTAGCCATTGATTTTATCATTTAATGCAGCTGTCAAAACAAACCTTAGTTCAACTCAAATATAAAGTTTCCTATAGGTATTTCAAAACTTGAAATCTAGATGGTTCTTATATTTCCTCTGGGGCTCAGGAATGAGAAAGGACTGCTTGTAGAAAACATTAAATCTGATTAAATGTTTTTAAAGAATTCCATCTGGTAGGGGGAAATTAACAGGCTGAAAGCTACTTTCCATTTTAATAGACTGTGTCATATCCCTGAGTTCGTATTTTTATTTTTCAAAAGATGGTAATTGCACCCCACCCACTCAGCATATGAAATGTTCATTTAAAAGTTGGTTCCAAAGCAATTCATATTGGCAAAGAAATACTATGTCCCTCCAGTATTTTCAGTCCTTATAAGATGCACTCACAGTACTGAGTTATTTGTCTGTCTTCCTCATTTATATAAACATTGTTCGGGGGAGGATTTTACCCCTGTCATTCTTGGCTCAAAGCGTGCATATATTCACTAAATGCTTGAGTGAATGGATGAGTGATTTTTCTCTTGAACCTTCCTGTGGATGCAGGCCACACTAGCTATAGCCCAGTCTATTCATTTTTTATTTGCTTTTTCATGAGATTTAGAATGGTGAAATTAAACCCATAGTAATGTATAAATTTTATCTAATTACAGATAAGCATATTGTAAAAGTACTGTCTCTATAAATACTTTCTTTTATGTAGCTGTCTTTTGAAGACTTAAAGATGCAATAGATAATGGAACCATGTTACCTACTTAATGAGAGGAGTTTCATTAACAGCCAGAATATGAACACAATGTATAACTGACTTGTCCTTTGTAATCCTGAATTTCATCATAAGGCCATATCCTTGGAAATATATTCCTGTAGAATAAGATTTTTTTTAAAGCCACATAAATAACTTTTGAGAAGTGAGAGTTGTTTTAAAATATTCAAACTCCTTATTCCTTAAGGAAACCCCAGCCTACTAGGAGAGTTGACTTTTGTGAGGGTAGTTTTTAGTGCCTGGAATTGAAGATGCCATATAATATAGCTGTTTGCAGGTCTACTTATCCATATCTAGGTATGAGACACATGGGTTTGTACTTTTGAGCTTTTATACAAATTCAAGAGAAGCTGTCCATTGTGGGAGTGCTGCTCTCATCCTGTGGGGGTGTGCTAGCCACAGGTATCAGAGTAACATTTGATGAAAGAACATATTCTCTGTCCTATTGCCTCAGGCGAAGTAGTCCTATAACTGGAAGGCAACTCTTCGGGGGATATTTTTAGACTATTAGCCTGCAATTCTTGAGAAGAATTTTAGATGGCTAGGTTTTAAATTCTGCCATCACAGCAAGTCAGTGATATGGAAAAAGTATATATTTCACTACCATGTTCAGCTTGCCATTAGTATCCATGGGAGATTGGTTTTAGGGCCCCGCTCAATCCCCAGTAACCAAGTCTGAATATATATAAGTCCCTTATATAAAATGGCATAGTGTTTGTGTATAATCTGTATAATGACAAGATAAAAAGAACTGGACATTTGCAGTACAGACACTACTTAAAAAAGTATTTTCCATTTGTGATTGGTTGATCTTGCAGATGTAGAACTCAGATACTATACTCACTGTTTGTACTTGGAGTTAAATACTTAAACCCTCTACTATTCAGTTTTCTAGTCTTTCAAATGGGATGATGGTTGCACTGTTATAATTTGTGTTTAGATGTCCCCCAAAACCTCATCAAGTTATAGTTGGTGTTTTTGCAGTGAATCTAGAGTGGTGACACTGGGGTCAATTCATGGTATAATGCTAGGCTCACATGTACTAGGATTAAGGATGTGAGTGCTATCTGCCCTAAGTATCCTGAATAAGATATAAGGGACAGAAAAGGCAGTGGTTTTCCTTTGTTGCTTTTGTTGTCTTCTGCCTGACACGAACTGTCTGTCCTCTGTGATGCCCCTCTGCCCTGTGCCATTCTGCCTTGGGGCCAGCCAACTATGGACTGAAACCTCTATAGACCATGAGCTAAAGAAACCTTTCTCCTTTAACTTTGGATGTTGGGTATTTTGTCTCAGCAATTAGAGAAAAGTAGCTAAGACATGCACTTACTTTAAAACATATCAGGGGCGATTAAATGGAATGAGTCTGTGTGTACAGGGAGTGTTTGTTGTCAACTTTTATTGTCATTTATCATTGGTGTCATTTCATCAGTTGTCACTGAGGCAGTGTTAACATTGCAGGCTCTTCATGGGGTGGGGCAGGAATTGAAAGAGTGGGAAGAGATATGATTCATACTTTCTATGCTCAAGGATGTGACACAGTATAAGTAAATAGTGTTTGTACACAAGAAACAAATGAATTATTAAGAAATAACACACTATTAACAAATTAATCCACTGATTACCCTCAAAGGGGACTACAGGAGTTAAGATTTGGATGAGATTTTTTTAGTTTTGAGTGAGGAGTGCATGGGGTAATGGAATTGGTGACTTTGAAACTGATACAACCACTGTGGAAATCAATATGGACATGCCTCAAAAAACTAGGATTAGAAGTCCAATTTGACCCAGCTATTCCTCTGCTGGGTGTCTTCCCAAGAGAATTAAAAGAGTCATACCACAGCGATATATGCTCACCCATGTTTATAGAGGCACAGTTTGTAATAGCAAAAACTTGGAAACAGCCCAGTTGCCTATCAACTGGAGGCTGGATAAAGAAGATATATATTTTTTTAAATTAAATGGAGTACTATTCAGTCATAATGAATGAGAAACTAGACATATGTATAGCTAAGTGGATGCACATTGAGGCCATACTTAAGTGAAATTAATAAGATACATGTGTAAATATTGAATAGTTTTTCTGGTGTGAAAAACTAAAAGTGTAAATAAGGATCAAAATGTATAATTGATATTATGTAATAGGAAGAAAAGGTCTAAAGGAGTAGGGGAAGTGGGAGGAGTAGGGAAAGGGTAAAAAGGGAAAAGAAAAAATATGAGAAAAGGAAAAAACATGGAAACAATGTCTTTGTAAACTGGGAAGAGTGGAGGGGGTAAAGGGACTGCTGGGGAATGGGGAAAAGATAAGAACCAAGATAGGTCATGTTAAGGTATAAGATCCCAATGATGAGTGTAACTGCATTGCATACCTAAAATGTACTAATAAACTTAATAAGAAAAAAATTTATTTTATTTTATGGAAAAATAAAGCAATATTTCACAAAATAATAACAGAATAACAATAGTTAATATATTGTGTATCGTTTGTTACTCAGCACAAGACAAAACAAGAGTCTTACAAAATAAAACAGATAACAATACAAAACTTTACTTTAAAGGTGAGTTTGGAAGAATATGTATGAGTTAGAGCTTGATATAAGGAAGCATTTAATCCCAGAGGGAACACCATAGATGTAGGAAAATATTCAGTGGATATATGGGAATTGCCAATTAATTAAGTTTTGGTAATGAATATATTTACTGTGACTTTCATAACAAAATACCTCAAACTAAGTGACATGAGTGACAGGAATTTATTTGCTTTGTGGTTCTGGAGGCTGGAAGTCCAGATCAAGGTGCTGTCACAGGGCTGGGTTGTTCTTTAGCTCTCTCCTTCCTTGCAAATGGTTACCCTCTTGATACCTGTTTACCTGATTAACATTCCTAGTGTCTTTTCCTCTTCTTGTAATGACAGTAGTTGTATGGGGTTAGGAACCTATCCTACCATCTTCATTTTGATTTAACTCTTTAAGATCTTATCTCTAGAGAGGGTTATTTTCTGAGATAGTGGAGGTTGAGCCTTTTAATGGATTGGAGGAAGTATAACCCAAAACAGAAAGATTCAGAATGTAATTTAGTGACTATTGTTATCTTTGAACAATAGCTTGGGCCTGTGCCATTTATTTTGTAGATGCAGGGAAGACACTGAATGTGTTTGATCAAGAAATGATCAAGACAGTACTTTAAAAAAGATTAGTCTTCTTTAGTACATAAATTGGATTGGAGAAAAAGAAACAAAAAGTTTCAAACAGAGGACTTTTCTTGTGAAACTAGATAGCTTTAGACGATAGAAAATACAGAAGATCTAAGGAGAGTAACATAAGAAAAAAACCACAAGAGTAAAAGTGATCAAGTTTTATGGGATAGATTCCTGTGTATGAAGATAACATTATCAATTTGAACTTGAATCACTTGGGATTTTCCACAGTAGGAGGTGGAAGTCAGGGGTAGTAGCTTTTGAAATTTTTCAGAAACACAATTCCTTCAGTTTTGTAAAGTAGCACACATGGAGGGGTGCTATCCATCAGTCATTGAAATGTGTATCTAGACTTTAGATGTTAGATTAGGGCATATACACTGAGAACTAGAGGTGACTGGCCGATGGACTTATGTGTAACTCAGACCTGAATTTTATTCTTTGGGAAGATAGAAGAATATCCTTGAATGTGATCAGTTTCTTGGAACTGATCAAATGAGAAATGGTGCCACTTGATGAGAATTCAACATCCTGTTTTAAACAAAATGAGAGAGATTTAAACCTCGCAGAAAACTTTCTGCTTTAGAACAATGTTCAAATAAGGAAATATGACTCTAATATTGGGATTCTATTTAAACATACCACTTGTAATAGCTTGGTAATACTTCAAAACATTGGAAATTCAGTCTTTCATTTCATTCCTTTTAGAATGAAAGTGTACATGCTTTAAGAAGGTTTGCTATTGTTTCCTAGTTGATATAGAGAGATTACAAAAAAATAATAGTGGCACAGAGAGCCCTCCCATTCCTTCCCAAAACATGCAATTCAGTTGGATAAACTATTAAATGAGTTTCTTATACTTTTTATGTATGTAGTAAATAAGCAAAATTAGAGGGGTTGGGGATTTAGTTCAGTGGTTCCACAACCTTCCTTGAAAGCTCTGAGTCTGAGTTCTATCCCCAGTGTGGAAAAAAAAAAAAAAAAAAAAAG
>NW_022900944.1:24513882-24551010 GCF_012274545.1 Fukomys damarensis
GAGGTTGGATTATCCCCAGGGGGAAAAAAAAAAAAAAAAAAAGAGCCAGGAAAGCTGGGATCTTGGCCTAATTCTGATTTAGGCTATTCTGGGAATTATGCCAGTCATTTAAAATTTTGGTCCGTTGCTTATAATCTAATTTATGATGTAACAAGTGTTTTTATTTAATCGAGCTCATTAGCATAGAATGCATCTTGAATGGTAATAGGGTGTATTTCTGAAGACATTGAGTTGATGTCAGCCTGCAACGGGTGTGTCTGCCTTTGAGCTCAGTGGCCTTCAGAGGAAGTGTGATGGTAGAATCTCATACAATAACTGAAACATGAATTTTTTTATACATATGTGCTACATTCACTTGACCTGGGGAAAGTTAGGAAGAGGAATCAGAGAATGCACATCAAAAGTGTGAGACTTTCGAATTTGCTAAGCTCTTGGAAGTCAAATTGAGTTTCCTAAGTGACTGCATGTTTTGGAAACTGGATAGTAGAAGCTTAAAGAGCTTCTTTCCAATTAAAAAGAAGTAATAGTTTTACTCAAATGTATCCTAGATTGAACGAAATATTTTCTCACATATTAATAACAAAGTTTTAAGAAAACTGGATTCAATGATTTTTATCTTTTTCTTTAGAAATAATACCCAAGTTTGAGAGAGTCTAAGTAACTTGCAAAGGGTTATCCAAAGGGACGCTGAATTCTGTGATCTGCCTATGCTGCACCCTCGAAGGTGACAACTTCTTCCATTCTTTTCTCATACTTCCCAATAGCAAGAGAATAATGGGGATTCATTGGCCACCTAGAAATGTAGTTTTCATAAAGGCTTTGTCACTTATTTGAAGTAGTGTAGCAAAGCCAGAATTTCTTTCCAATCCCAACTCTGAGTCTGTGGGCCATTGCCAGAATGCAGGCTGGAAGATGTGATATAATGGTGCCTGAAGGCTAAAAATCTGGTCTGTGGGACAGATTGTTATTTATAGCATTGCCATGTAACTTGGCTGAGGACCCAGCCCTCTGTGTTGGAGCCAGACTTCGAGTGTCTTTGGCTAATCAGCAGTCTTTCAGAAGGAAAAAATAATAATTGCTGGTAAGCAAAGCCGCAGCTAATCATTAACTATGTGGCATCTGCTTCCACAATTATATTTCTAGAAGACCTAATAGCAATATTTTTTACAAATAGTTTAAGTAATGTATTTTTTGCTATTATTATATTTTGCTCTTTGGGACTACTAAGCTAATCAGTAAAAGCCTCCAATTTTTCACAGTATGCAAAGATATCGTATTGATTGACACAAATATCCAGAGAAAGTGGCAGGAATCATCCAAAACTATGATGGTTTCAGTTTTTGGAAAGCCAAAGAAGACAGAGGGATACCTTATTTCACAAATTGCTCTGGATATGATCAGGGACCTGTTTAAAACTAGACATATCTTTCTATGCACATCTGCAAAAGAATGAAAAATATGATCACAGTGTAAATTTGAATCTAGCCTTGACACCAACCATCTGTGTGGCAGTGAACATAAACACTGTCAACATTGGTTTCCTCTCCCTCCTGTATGATATGTGCTATAATTTGTGCCTTAAAGTATACTGATGAAAATTAAATAGGATGACACTTGTAAAATGTACTGGTATGATACATTATATTGAAGCACAATACGTTACATCTAATAATTCTTTTAGTATTCACTACATTATGATTTTCTTTCTCCAGAACATTGAGTGATTGGTATGATTCCTCTATTTTTATTTTTTATGGTTTTGCAACTAGGATTATACTCATGTGGACAGTAGAACAAAATACTGCAATTTGGCTGTTTGGCATTTTTTAAATAAACTAAAAGCAGAGCATCATGGCTCTGGATCTGAGAGTTAGCATTAAGGACCAACAAGACTTTAACCTCTCTCAGTGAGGGTGCATAGTATGCAAGTCACCATCTCTCTGCTGTTTTATCTACTATCATAAATGAAGTATATACATAGTCAATAAACTGAAAGTGAAACCAATTTACCAGGCCTGTTCCAGGCTTCCAAGAAAATGTGAAAATTATTTAGGTCTGAGACTTAGGTAATTTTTCCTATCTAAAATTAATACTAATATTATTAACTTTGTTATTTTTTTCTATGATAGTAACTATCCCAGCTTTATATTTTTATTTTCATTATAAAGATAGCACTATATTTATACTTTTTATAGATAAAGATACCAATATATAGATGCATTAACTAATTTGTCAATAACATTTCTTGTATGTAATACAACTGGGAGTTGAGTCCAGAATCTGAGTCTGTTCAAAACTAAAAAGAATTTAGAAAAAAATCATTGTATTTCAAGGGTGAAGAAATTTTAGGCTGCATGTCTCCAAGAAACCTAGACTTTCTTCTTCTTATTATTCTCAGGTGATCTTTAATTGCTCATAGTTTTGGTGATTATAAAAGTTGCTTGATCTTTGAAGAACATATGGTACTTTAGCTTTCTAGTGTAACAGAAAGCTCACAGGTCAGGGTTGAGGAGAAAAGAATGAATATGTTACTTGAGAAGTGTAAGAGACCCTCAGAAATGGTCTCTAACCTTGTTCCTCTCAGATGGGAGCTATAGGTAGTTTGGAAGTATACAGTGGATCAACACATTTCTCAGTACTTTGATGCCTTCTAAAAACAAAAAATAAGCTTTTCAGTTTTGTTAACCCGAGAAACCTCATTTCCCAATGGCAATCATTGTTTGAGCTTGCTGAACTGGTTGGTATTTATCCACCTTCTTACCATTCCCTGCCTAGGGGTTAGATAAACTAATTAGGATCTATTCAAGAGGATAGAACTCTTGGTGCTCTTTTTTTTTTTAAATGAAGACATTCTTACTTTCTGTTTATTTTTATTATGAAAATACAACATGCACATGGAAATAGGTAGTAAAAGGTAGAACAAAATTAAAAACAAGTATCTTTTATATTGTGCTTCTAGTCTCTGTCCTCAGAAAATAATTAGACAAGTTCCAGGAGAAATATATATTCTTTATAAATGTATTCCATACAAACATACACTTATAAACACTTTAGGCATCTTTTTATATAGATGGCACGTGCATTTCAGATATTTTTTGTGATTAGGTTTTTTTTGTCATGAGATATATCTTAGAGCTTTCTAAGAAAAATGAAAGGGTAAAACAGTGTTCAGTCATTGCTTTGTCAAAACCTAAAAGAGACAAACAAACTAACTCCAGAAGTTTGAAAACAAAAAGAAGCGGCACTGCTACTGGACACGAAGAATTCGAGCAAAATGTGTTTTCATATTCTTTGGAACATGAAATAAAGAAAATAAAAGATTCACATGTAACCAACCATTTGGCCCATAGTTCAGAAAGTATAAAGATAGAAGATAGGCTACCAAATTTTTAGATTTATCATTAATTTGAATAAAAAGCACAAGGGTGATAAGGCCATTTTAACAAAAAGAAAATATGGCCAAATGTTTTGCAAATGTAGAGGTAAATAGAGATCAAAGAAATTCAGTGCACTTCAGTGAGCAAATTATGAAGAAAAGAACCACACGTAGGGGAATCATAGGCAAACAGCTAAAAACCAAAGATAAAGTAAAACACCTTCAAAGCAGTCTGACAAAAATGAACTATTATATAAAAGGAAAAGATAATTTGAATAATTCATCAGAAACTGTGGAGGCCAGAAGACTACTTTCCAAAGTGCTGAAAGTAAAAATAAATTAAATCTCTCCCTCAAGAATAAATGTGAAATAAAGACATTTTTAGATAAAACAAAACTAAGAATTTGTTGCCAGCAACAGTGCTGTCAAAGAAATGCAAAGAAAAAGTTCCTTAGATTGAAATGAAAAGATATTAATTGCAATTCAGATCTTCAGGAAAAAATAGGGTACCAGAAATGCTAAACACCTGTAAAAATAGTTTTTTTCTCATGGTTGTAAAATATTATATATGACTATTTAAAACTGCAACTTCAGCACATTCACATAGGTTTTGTAAGTATTTAGTATAATACATATGTGAGCAAGTGCATAAAGGAGGAAGATAAATGCACCCATATGGTTACAAGTTTTTAACATTGTACACAAAGTAAAATATTCTATATAATCATGAAATATGCATGAAGCATACTTTAAATATTTTACATGAATTAGTACAGTATCCTAAAAAGTCTTTGAAAAGTTAAAGATATATATCATTAGAGCAAGTATTTAAAGATATTAACACAAGCCCTGTCATGTAAAGGTACAAGATCCCAATGATGAATGTAACTGTACTGTATATGTGATATGTACCAATAAACTCCATGAGGAAAAAAAAAGATATTAACAGATCTAAAAATCTAATAGATAAATTAAAGTGTAATTCTGAAAGTAATGAAATAATGTTAACGGTGTTAGGAAAGGAAGCAGATGGTAATCACAATGACCAGAACAAGTAATAAAAATGATAAAAATTAGACCTAAATATAGCCATATTGATAATTAACAATAAATGTTAATGTTAATTGTTAAAAATTTTCCAAAAACAGAAGTGTTTTTTAGTTTTTGAGAAGGGTCTTGCTAAGTCACTGAGCTGCCCAGACTGGGCTCAAACTCACGATCCTTCTGCCTCAAACTCCCAGAATGCTGGGATTATAGGCATGTGCCACCATGCCTGAGCCACCATGGACTGACTTTGAACATAGCAAGATCCTCACCCTTCAGCCTAGTTAGACATTTCTGGGGGCCTCTTTGCTGAGAGGGGAGGGGAATGATGTAACTTCTCTGGGCTGTGTGTGAGATTTCTTAATTGGGGTGGAGTGCTGGTTTCTTCAGTCCATAATTACATGCTCCCCGACTTTCCCTTGCTCTAGTGGCTACCAGATATCTGTATATTACCTGACTGTTAGCATGCTCAGCCATGGGGGAATAAACGAGTATCGTGGGAAGACCTCAGAGACCTAGGATATTGGTATATATCACACTCTTTGCTGCCAAGGGAGAAATCATTGACCAATGCATTTTCTCGTGGCCCTGAACTTTGTGGAAAGGGCTTACATGAGTATAGGGAAATTGCTTTTATACAAAACTGTTTCAGTGTATTTGCTCTTGACTTTTTCCATGCTGGATTACTGCAACTTTTTACCTGGATTTTGGAATTTGTATAAAGGTATTTTGATCTATGGAACATTACTAAAGTGGATTTTCTGTGGGAGAAACTTTACTAGAAGTTTCTTTTTAACTGCTTCACTTATTTTCAAGTTTCTCTTTAAGGAAAAAAAAAAGGTCTGTGTCTATATATTTTTTTCAAAAAATGACAAAGCAATGATAATAAAAAGAGAAAAAATGGTTTCTTATAAATGTCATAGTTCTCTTCTGAGTTGTAGACTGAATGAATGCCTTTGTGATTATTACAAGAGGCATATTTCTTTGGTATAAATATTTGAAATGTGATCTTATTTATAAGAACAAAAATTCTAGGCACAGCTATAAATTTAACTATGTAATTATTCCCTGACATAATTTATTTTGTTCTACATATACTAACTTGATTTGTAGCAATGGATTTATAGAACTGATACTACTAAAATGTTCACATGATAAAATCTTAAAAAATGGTGAAATTGTTCTACATTTGTTTAATGTTAACTGTTTTGAAGATTTTGTCAGCCACTCAAAATGCCATGGAATATGAACCAAACACACAAAATATGGGCAATTTCCACTCAGAAAAATTGAAAATAAAAGAGACAAGCATTTTCAGATGACCTATCATCAATCTGTGTTAACTTCCCATCAAAATCAGGGGGGAACAAAAATGCCCTTTTGGTACTCTCCTTGATGAAGAAGCATCACTCCCTGACTTATGGGAAAGAATAAGTGCTTCTGAGAGCTGCTCCAGCTAGAGCTGGCTCTGAAGAGTTATAAGTCCATAAAAAATGTTTTCTTTAAGTGGCCTTTACAACCCCAGACTTCACAACATCTCATTAGCTTTTGCTTTCAAGTGTCCTTAATTGATAGAATAAATTTTCTTCAGAAGCTACATTAAAATCTCTTTTTGCTGCTTTTATAAGTAATCACATTAATAATAAGGAAATGCAAGTGATTTAAGAATATGCTTATTAATTTTCACTCCCTATTTTATTTTCTTTAGAATTTTCCTCTGTAGACTCACTTTATAAGCATGATAGGGCTAATTTAGAATTTCAAAAGTGTGACACAAATTTATTCATAAAATAAGTCCTTTTTTTGTCACTTACTTTTATCTGTGATGCTTATACAGAATTAAAAGGTATCAACACAACATGTAAAGTTCTTGCTCTGAGGATCTCTTCAGTATGGACTGGGAAGACAATTAACAAAGTAAAGTTTATTTAAGGTAGTTGTAAGTGTTTTCATTATAATGTCTGTTCCAGGAAGACAGGGCTAGTGTGGTTTATCCAGTACCCAGACACTGATAATTAGTAGATGCAAGATAAAAGCTTGTCAGATGGATTGTGGTCATGATGTAATGGAAAATGACAAGCTGGGAGAGGACTTTGCTGATGTCCTAGTCATGAAATTTGCCTTTAGAATGTCAGATTTTGGCTGGAAGCTGCAGGATGAGAATGATTCAGTCGTGTGCCAATCTAGACAGAAAAGACATCTGGGCACAAAGAGCTTGGTAAGTCCAGGGAGCAGCAAGCCACAGTGTCAGGAGTATCATGAGTAACCAGTACGTGATAAGGACAGCGAGGTAAGCAGTGACACAGAAGGAAGAGTGAGGTGTGCTGTCATATATCAAATATTTGATCTTAGTTTTTAAGTTATTGGAGGATTTTATGCAGGGGAGTAAAAAATATCTGCTCTTTTACTAAAGGCCCTCTCTCTGTAGGGAACTCTGTGGGAAACAGACACTGCTGTAGTGATGTTGTGTGAGAAGGTAAATCTTAGAGAGTGGAGTTGGAGAGGATCTCATTTAGAATCTCAGTAGAGGTAACAGGACTGCTAATAGTACAAATAAGGATGATGGCAGAAAGGTCACACCAAGACAACTCTTTGAGTTTTATGGTGACAGGTTGTCATTCCTTTTCTGAGTACTTTTTCAGAAAGCATCCCTCATAAGCCAAGATAGGAATTTTTGAAAAAGGATGGTGATGCATTTATTATAAAAGGGAAGGAATACTGTTAGCTTTCCATATTCTCTATAAACTCAGGAATACATTTAGCAGGAGTTGAGAAAGATTGCAAATGCTCTAAGTGAGACAGTGTAAACATTGAAAGGCTTCAAAACTTACGAAGAGAGCTTCATCAGGAGGGAGATTGAAAGCACAGGACTGTGTACCCCAAACAGTGCCCTCTAAACTCTCACGTGCATGTGAACCATAAAACACCATTTAACTAAAATCCTAAAAGAACGAGCCTTTCTGTATGGTAAAAATACCCGGAGAGCTGAGTTTGCTTTTCAGAGTATTTACTTTTTATGTCAATCATTTTATGGGATATTATTCTGAAATGTATTTAATATAGCTTAGTCTTCTAATTTCAACATAATTTAAACTTCTTCCATACACATAGTAATATCATTGTAATAATATTTACCATTTATTGAGTGCTTACTATATGCCATGTATGGTGCATTACTTGATTTATAGCTCTGTGAAGTAATGGTTATTATTATTGACAGTGTTTAATATGAGGAACTTGGTGGCTCATAGAGGCTATCCACTGAAGTTGTGTTGTGTAGCTAATCTGTAACAACACAAAGTAAACAGAAGGCCTTAGGAATTTTAGAAAATCTGCAGAGCTCATTGAGTAAAACATAAAATGGCAAAACATTTTTTTTCTCTCAGGAAGAATTTAATGGCTTTATTATCAATATTGTTTTATATAACGGGCGTCATTTTTGTTTCATTTCCAAGTGAGAAGAGACTCTGTAGATCAAACAGAGTCACAGAGCCATCTCAGAGTCCAGCAAAATTTGATTATGTCATCGAGGATACAGACAAGGGGCTCTGCATTTTTAGAAGGAAAAGATCTTTCGAATCGTTCAGCCCCATTAGTATTGCACAGTCTTTCTGGTGAGGGCCAATTTGCTACAGTAAGCAACAGTTCGGATTGAGAGATTGGGATTGTAAAGCAGTAACATAATTTTGATAATGAAAGTTAAATTTAGTGAGAATTCAAAGAAAAAGAATAGAAGATGGTAAGTAGAAAGAAAGGATGAAAAGAAGGATGCGGTAGAGAAGAGATGAAACAGAAGGCAGGGCTAGAGCAGGAGAGGAGAGGGGAGAGAAAGAGGGAGAAATGAGTAGAGATCTATGAAGCTGGTACATGCTAACTACATTACAGACATCATTTCCTCTCCTCACAACCTGCCAGTTTTCCTCAGGAAGTAAATGTACACTGAGGAGTTCGAAACGAGTGTAATCTTTGACACTGTATAAATAACATCTCTTAAATCCAGAACTTTCTGAAGAGACTGTGGGCTTAACTTTACCATGTAAATTGTGCATGTGGAACACATGAGAAAGTAAACAGTGATACCAAACAATAATATCTTTGTTCTTAGCTGAATTGATTTTATGATTGTCCATTGTCTTCATTTTAGAGCTCATACAAACCCTATGTATAATACATTTTACAATGCCCATCTTTAACGAGGTGTCGCTCAGAGTCTCCAGTTGACCTGCAGGATGTAGGTCATGTGTTTGTGTGCACACGTACCTCACTCAGACAGCAGTTTAATTCATGCCCACTGTAAGTCAAGATTTTGGTTCCCCAGAGTAGACTAAGCTGTGGGAAAATTGCAGCAAGATAGCAGCCAGCTTGTTTCTGAATGGTATGAAGCCCCCCTAAAATTTTATGAAATTTGTATAAATTCCTAATTCCTATTACATGAATGTTACTGAGAAACTCCACTTAGTTTCTCATTCTTTATGGCTGAGTAGTTCTCCATTTTATAGAAAAACCACATCTTCTTTATCCAGTCTCGAACTGATGGGCAAATAGGCTGTTTCCAAGTTTTAGTTATTACAAACAGCCGTTATAAACATCGGGGTGCATATATCACTGTGACATGATTCTTTTAATTCTTTTGGAAAGATACCCAGCAAGAAAAAAAAAAAAAAAAGAAACTCCATTTAGGTTTCAAAAATCTATTTTTAAATGGAAACATAGAAAAAAATAGTGTCTTGAGTTGCCCCAGAATTAGATCCTGAGATACAGGAATGTGTACAAGTGTTTGTCTTGGAGATGATTCAGGGAAACAGCAGAAGAGCATGGGATGTGGAAAAGCAGGAACTAATAAAAACGTAATATTGAGCTAATTGCTCCTTTGAGCATTCAGGGCTCAATTCCATGGAGAGATTGTGGGAGACAGTATAAAAACATATTTCAGAATTATCCTAATTGAGGTACCAATGAATTGGATTATTTATCTAGCAGCTTCCGTCAGTTATTAATTTAGGACTCTTCCCCAGGATCATTAACTCAAGAGTATAGGGTTGCTCTGGGATGATGAGTGGAAACTCCCACAATGAGACAAAGCCCACTGGAAAAGAATCATTGATGCACATGAGTGTGCTTGGAAATGGGAAGTGCTGAGCAGAAAGGGGAGGGGCACCAACAATGTCAGCAACATATGCATACTCAGCCATAACAGAGGTAGTCCACTGTGACCACAGGCTTTGAGCGAATGACCTTTTGCATAACCACATCCTTGCTCATTTCACAGCATCATATGTTGCACTGATGCTCTCTGATTTCACTTTGTGTCTTCTGTGATGTAGCCACATAATAAGCAATTAATTGAATCGGTACTAATTGCTGTATTAGTGTGGTTTGATCAGTAAATCAAATACTATTGGCCACACATTAAGTACAAACCATTATGATTAAGTCTTTACATAAGGCAGAACAATTAGTAAAAGTGTATATAAGATGATTCTTATCTTCTGATTATCTCCCAACTTGGCAGGGTGAAGATAGGTTGGGTACAAATGAATAAAAGTAGAAGAAAAAATATATTCTACATATTCAACATAAACTTCTCCTGATCAATCTTACATAAAGTATAACAGCAATATTTAAATTTCATTTACGTTGATTCTACTCACTACCTGTCACTAAGTCAGGAAAGAGAGGTTAGTATTATTGGTGAAATGGTGTTAAGGGAGAGCATTATGGGCTGGGCCTGTGCAAAAGGAAAGGCACAAGAATAACATTTTTTTTTTTTTTGATACTGGGGATTGAACTCGGGTCCTTGCGCTTGCAAGGCAGGTGGCGGAACCACTGAGCTAAATCCCCGGCCCAAGGCACAAAAATAGTGAAATATTCTGCCATTGTTTTCATTGCAGTAGGAACGCTCTGTCTCTTAATTGTGATGGACTTTGTTTATTTTGTTTTGTAAAAGATAATGGGCCACTGAATCTTATACCATTGAACAAGTAGTACTTTAAGTAAGTGTTAATGTATACTGGTGTTTACATGAGGATGCCTAAGATCCTAAAGTACTGTTTAATTTTGAACACAGAAGCAGAAGACAGAGTTCTAAGAGACTTTGACCATGTTTTTTTTTCTAGTAACAGTAAACATTTTAGACTCTATTTGGTCAGAAGAAAATAGACATTAACTTCAGTATAGAAGGGAGGCAGAAATTTAGTCTAGGCTTACTTTATGAAGGGCCAGGTTTAGGTTTTTCATCTAACATAGTCCAATTTTTAAAATCTACTTTAAAGTGGTGAATTATCATGTATGATAATTATCATGTCTACCTTGTCAAGCCTAAGCCAAACTTATATTTATAGGACAAGTCCAGTGGGGTCTGGTTAAAGAGTTATTATAAATAAATTTTGTATTGCTATGTCTAATTTGCTAATATTTATTTGAGATTTTTAACAGAAATAGTAGTGAGTGAGATTGGCTTGTAATTTTTGTTTTTTTGTGCTATCTCTGCCACTTTTGGTACCATGGTTTAAAAAGCACCAGTCAATAAATAGAGAAGGCTTCTGTGATTTTTCCTATGTTCTGGGAGTATTCTGTTTCTCTAATATAATGAACTTACCTGGAAAAATTTCTGGGTCTGCTCATTCCTTATGGACATAATTATAGTACTGACTGTATTTCTGTTGTATTTTTATGTTTGTTTTTAGCCACATACATTTTTTACATATTTAAAACTGAATTTTCAAAATTTTTGCTAGATAGTTGTTTATAATATTCCTTACATCTGTGATACAGTAGAATCCTGCTTTTTTATTAAAAAATTTAAAAAATTTCTTTATAAGTGCTTTTGTACATATTTCTGAGTCATTAGGGTTTTTAAAGAATATAATGAAATAAATATACAATAAAATTAAGAAAGTTTTAGATAACTCAAACTTATTCTAGAACTATACTTAATATACATATTTTTGTAAATATATCTTCATCTTTGCTGTCTTACCTTTGACGATTTTAATGCTGATAAACATTAATACATTGAAATTTAAGCTAGTGTTAATGTTTTTTTATAGATACTACCTTAATAAACCATATAGTTAATATGCTAGAAAAACGATTTTATTCCATTGTTCTTTTCTTATATTTAAAAATGTGCACATATTACATTAATTTCTCTCCATAATTTATTATTTTGGGGAGTTTAACCTATTTTTCTTTTTTCTGAATTCTCAAGTTGGAATTGATTTTTCTGCCTCCTTATTGTCTATCAACTACTTTAGCCTATGAAATGTTCTTTTATTTTGTCATCATCACTATATTCTAAAATAAAAAATATATTAATTTTGATACTTTAAAATATTTTAGTCTATTTATAATTTATAATTTGTCATAGATTCTGAAGAGTTTGAACTTTTCCCATGTGTTTCTTACATATGAATAGAAAATTATTTATGTATATTTCTCTATGTGCACAAATAATTACCTTATTGGCTTCTACTTTAATACTTTTGTTGTCTAAAGAGAAGTTATGTGCTAAAGCTTTTTAAAATTTGTTAAGATATTTAATGTGACAATGAATATTTTAAAGCAAGTATTTCATGTCTATTTTAATTTAATATATACTCTACAACTATTGTCCACTACACTCTAAACACATCCACTATCAATTCTCAATTAGCCTTTTATTATTATTTTTATTAGCTTTTTATTATTTCATTTTGGGGAATATTGTTCAATATTTCTTGTCCAGTTAAATTGTCCATGATTGAGAGAAATTCGTATTATCTTCATCATACTATGTGTAACTTTTCCTGTTTTTCTCATTGAAAACTATTTAATTGAACTTTTTCAGTAGATATACAATAAATAAGTTGAATTATAATATTATGGTATTTTTACTTCTAGAAATGACTTTCATTTTGTCTGTATAGCATGAGAAGCTTTAAAAATTTTGATTGGCCAAGTTGCTAAATTTAACACCTGCTTTTTAAAATTTTTATGTTTTTGGTCCTGGAACCCAGGGTCTTGCACATGCTAGGCATACGCTGTACCAGAATCACACCCCCCACTTGCAAGCATTTTTAATTTATATTTTCCTGTTATATCATTTTGTTTTTTGTTTTAATAGTTTCCCCTTTTCTGACTTTTTATTTCAATCTTTGTATTTTCTTATGATTTGGGTATGTTATCATTAAAACATATAGGGTTTCACTTTATTTTGTTTTTAATCTTGTCTGAGTCTTTGTTTTAATGCCATTGTAGACAATTTATATTTACTGTGATATCTCATATATATGGATGTATATTCAGTTTTATTTTTATTTTCTATTCAGCTACTTATTTTAAAAAATTTCTTCTTTATATTATCTTTTTTTTCTTTTATTGAGTTTATTGGTACATTTTAGCTATACAGTACAATTACATTCATTATTGGGCTCTTGTATCTTTACGTAACAGGTTGTCTTGATTTTCATTTTTTCCCCTTATCCCTGCCCTCCCTTCACCCCTCCTCCCCTCCCCATTTATAAACACTTTATTTCCATTTTGTCATTTTCTCGTATTTTTTCCCTTATTATCTTTCCCCTGCCCTTCCCACTTTCCCTACACCTTTAGCCCTTTTCTTCCCATTTCCCAATGTCAGTTATCTCATTAGGATCTTATGTACTATTAAAGTTTGGTTTAATTGATTTTCATTTTTATCCGACAATCCTTTTCACACCCTGTAACCCTACTTTTTTGTTGTTTTTTTGGTACTGGGGATGGAACTCAGGACCTTGTGCTTGCTAGGCAGTTGGAGTGCCACTGAGCTATATCCCAGGTCTACGCAACCTTACTTTGAAACTTACATATGGTACTTTTTTTCCTTAGTAAATTAATATACACCTTTTAATTATTGAGTCTAAATTTAATTAATTTCTTTACTTTTTATAAATGAAAGTACTTAGATTTTTGAGAGATAATTTATCATAGATGTTATTCATAACGTTATTCAGTATTTTAGTTTTTCTTTTTTATCAATATAAATAAACAATTTAATTGATTATTTAAATTTGCTCTTGTGCTTTTCAGTTTATTTGCTCATTCTTGAACCTTTGGCCATTCTTTTGGGATATTTCATTTTCCTGAATATTTTAAAATATATATATTCCTTGGTAAGAATTTTTTGTAGATAAACTTTCTCTCTTTATCTGTGTGTGGGGTGTTGTGAGCATCAGTAGATCATTGATTCTTGAATGATAATTTAACTCTGTATGATTATCATCAAGCAGTTTTCAAACAAAAGTCTTATTTTTTCTCTTTATTTTTTTGTAGTGTTGGAGATTGAACACAAAGCTTTGTACATGGTAGGCAAGTACTTTACTGTTGACCTAAATCTAGGCCTCTGAGTCTTTTAAAATTTTTATATAATCAATTGTTTTCTTCTCTTGTGAATTTTTTACTTACATGGCATGAAATTAAATATTCTTTTAAAAATGTGAGATTACTATAATTTTTTAAGAAATTCTTTTTTGGGGGGAAACTGGGGATTGAACTCGGGTCCTTGCACTTGCAAGGCAGGCCACCGAACCACTGAGCTAAATCCCCGGCCCCTTTTAAGAAATTCTTAATCATTGTCTCATTGATTAATGCTTCTAATCATTATTTTCAAACAGAACTAGAACAAGTATTTAAGAATTTCTCACTATCTCTTGTGTCAGATTTTCTTTCATATATTTTATCTCATTGTCTCTCTGTGATATGCTGGATATTTTCCATAGCTCTGTCTTCCAGTTAATGAATTTTCTACATATATGTCTTCTCTGCAATATAGAGCTTCCATTCAGTGTGTGTGTCTATTAAATATCTAATATATGTGTGTGCATCTCTTATTGTTTCAATTTAAATGATCAATTTTGATTGTCTCTTTTCCTTGCAGTTTTAATTTACAATTTCAGTTCCTTTGATATATATTTTGTATATAACTGTTACTTCTGGGCTGTTGTCATGGGCTCTGAATCTATCTTGTTAAAAACATTAATTCTGTTCCATGCACCTTTCTTTATAGATCCTTTCTGAGTCCTAGAGTATGTGTGTCCTTCCAAAGATTTTTTGAGTTCCTCTCTTTCAGATACATAGTGAAATTTTCAGACTAAATCATTTAAAGTAAGTTGTTAGACTCTCAGGAAGATAGTGATATGGTAAGCAGCAACAAATCAATCTCTCCAAGATTTAAAATCTGGACACTAGAAAATAATAACTCAGGAAAGAAACTGGGGCAGGTAGATCCCTGGGGTGCAGGATGGCACTGAAGGGAAAATTGGAGGAAGTGAAGAGACAGATCTCAATGTAGTAAAAGGAGGGAGAAAGCTACACTTTCATCCCAGCTCTTAGCTTGTGGCATAAGAGAGGAAAATCCAGTCTACAGAGACACAGTGAGGGCAGGTGACTCCAGAGATCTCCAGGAAAAATGTACAAGTGGAACTGGAGCAGTGCATGTTGTGCACTACAACAGCTGGTGAGTAATTCCCATTCAAGTGGCTGCGTCTGTCCCCTGGAGAGGGTGTTTGGTCAGGTGCCATTTTACAGGGGAACCAACTAAATCTGGGTCTTGGAACATCTGTGGATTGGCTGCATTTCAAGGCTCCCAATATTGAAATTCCACAGTGATTGGGTAAAAGACAAACACAGGAGATGTCCAGGGCCAGGACAGCAGTGTTGTAGACTGAACAACTCAGACTTCAACACAATGACTGGAGGCCTGAATCAGCCATAACTTTGTGGATTATAATTATCAGAGTTGTCACCCCAACCCAATCTTACTGCCAGCCACCTGGATTATTCAGAATAGATCTGGGCTATGACTGCCTCTTCTGTGTACCAGCAGTGTCACGCCCTGAACCGGACACTATGACAAAACTGTAGACCTCAGTAGATAAACAAATCATAGAGAAATTTCTCTTCTATTCTTCCTTTCTTTTGATTTTTCTTCCTTTTGTTGTTTGTCTCCTTAGATTGTTTATTTTTGCATGAGCATGAACATTATTTTTAGTTTTGAAGGTTATTTTGTTTGTTTTTCTTTCTTTCTTTGCTTCCTGACTTCTTTATCAGTTTCCTGAGGCTTGGGCAATCTTCCTTTGTTCTTCTGCCTTGTTTCTAATTTATTTCTCTTTTTTTCTTTCTCTATTTTTTCCTCTTATTCCTTTTAAATTTTCTCCCCATAAAGTAAAAACTCCTTTATTTGATGGATATGTACTGCATATAATTTTCTGGCTTGTCTTAAATTTTGTTATATAAATATACATTTAGTATCTAAAGATTAAAATGGCAAATTATTAGTTATTACAGTTTGCAATTTTCTAATTTGTACTTGATGCCACTATTATTACAAATTGTACTACTTTAGCCAAGGTGACACAGAGTTGAAATCAATGGATCATTATTCTAAGCTATTACTTACATCGTCTAGATGTCATAAACAACACTATAGTTCGGTACCAAAGAACTAGGTGCTAGGGCAAATGGATAGAAACCTTTCATCCCTAATAAGTCGAAGAGGCAGGATCCAGGACTGACTCCAAAGCCAAAAGTCCTAATAGCCAGTAGGTCACAGAGGAAATTAAAGAAGAAATGAGACAGTTCCTACAATTAAATGACAGTGACAGTACAACATATCAGAATCTATTGGACACAATGAAAGCAGTCTTACAAGGGAAATTCATAGCACTGAATATACACATTAGGAAAAAAGAGCAAACACAATTAAACAACCTGATGCTGAACATAGGTCTTCTAGAAAAAGCAGAGCAGGACCAACCCAAAGCTCATACAAGGGAGGAAGTTATAAAGATCAGGGCAGAAATTAATGCAATGGAGACTAAGAGAACAATACAGAAAAATCAATGAAGCCAAGTGTTGGTTCTTTGAAAGAATAAACAAAATTCCTTAGCTAACCTTATTTTTAAAAAAAAGAAAAGAAAAGGCCCAGATCTGTGCAATTAGGAATGAAATGGGTAAGATTACAACAGACCCAGCAGAAACACAGAGGATCATCATTACCTAATTCGAGAACCTATACTCCAATAAGATGGAAAATACAGAAGAAATGGACAGATTCCTAGATTCGTATGAATTACCAAAGTAGAATGAAGATGACCTAAAAATTCTAACTAGCCCAAAATCAATCAATTAAATTGAAAATGTAATTAAAATTTACCAACTAAGAAAAATCAATATCTCTTGACAAAACCAAAATATTTAAAGAGATGACAACCATAATGAAGGAAATAGTGAATCTAGAATACTTACAAATTAAAAATAGTGAAGCTGAGTAAATACTGGAACCATTAATGCCCAACATAGAAAAGAATTGGAGTCCATAAAGTATCTCAAATAGAAACTCAGGAGATTTCAAATTTTGCTGAATGTATACATAGCAGAATCAACCAAATGTGATGAGAGAATGTCAGATCTAGAAGAGAGTTGTGGTTGGTGATCATCAAATGAAAGACATCTTAAAAATAGCAAGCGACCATCAAAAATTGATCAGACAGCTGCTAAATGATGGAAGGAAGACTAATGAAAGATTAATTAGAATCAATGAAGAATAAGAAGATAGCACCATTGGCAAAAAAAATACCTGTTCATAGGGGTAATACCAGAAAACTTTCCAAACATGGAAAAAGAACTTGAAATACAGATAATTGAGGTATACAGAATTCAAAAGAATCATGATCAGAAGAAAATAATTCAAGGCATATAGTAGCCAGATTTCAGAAATTTAACACAAGAATGTTAAAACCTGTTAGAGAAAGGAAACAAATGACATAAAAGAAAAACCATTAGAATCACAGCAGACTTCTCAAAACAAATCTTTACGACAAGGAGAGCTCGGAGTACAATATTTCAAGGAAACAGTTTTCAACCTAGATTTATGTAGCCCACAAAATTATTCTTCAAAATTGATGCAGAAATGAGATACTTATATGATAAAGAATACCTGAAGAAATTCATATCCACCCAACTAGCACTCAAAAAAGTTCTGAAGGTAAGTCTCAACGAAGATAATGAAGACAACAATTCCAAGTATCCCAATAGAATGAACCCATCAGGCAAGGCCAGCATGTAAACAGAAGAAAAAGAAAGGGAACCACCCACAGGAAATTAATATGATGAGGATAAATAAATGCATATCAGTTATAACCATCAGTGTGAATGGTCTCAATTCCACCAATCGAAAGAAACAGGTTGGCAGAATAGTTCAAGAAATAAGATCCAACAATATGCTACATACAAGAAAAACAGTTGACTAAAACAGAAATTCATAGACTGAAAGTCAAAGGATGGAAAAAAAACACTTGATGCAAAATGAACTGAGAAAAAAACAGACATAGTTATTGTATTTCAAGCCAAGACTGATGAGAAGAGTCAAAGGGCACTGTATACTTGTTAAGGGAACAATCCAAGGGGAAGAGATAATCATAAATATATACGTACCAAATAGTGGTGAAACCAACTATATAAAACTAATGGATATGTAAAATCAGATAAGAATTGCTACTGTTGTAATGGAGGATCTCATTGCAACTATCACAAATAAGCAGATCAAGTAGACAAAAAACCAACAAAGAAATATCAGAAGTGAACCACATCTTTGTACAAATGGACTTAGTACAGTAATACTTCAGTTCATGAACACTTTCATTTGCAAACAGTTTGATTTATAAACAGAAACATCTGAAAAAATTTTTCTTCTGTTCACAAACTTCATACCAGGTGATGAACATGTCCATATTCCTCAGACAAACACAAGTGTGGCCATCTTCTCCAGAATCATAGAACAAATGAAGTTCATGAATCAAGGTACCACTGTAAATCTCTACAGAGTGTTCCACCGAACAAGAGAGTGCATATTCTCCTCAGCAGGACAGAGGAATTTCTCCAAAATAGATCACATAGTAGCTCATAGAAATTGCCTAAATAAATGCAAAAGAATTAAATTATCCAATACCTATTATCAGATAATAGCACAGTGACAGTAGAAATCAATGGCAAATGAAACCACAAAAACTACATAAACACATGGAAATTAAGTAACACTGTAGGTAAAATTAAAGAAGAAATTAGACAGTTTTCACCATTAAATGATAACACCAAGATGTCATATCAGAATTTATGGGATGCAGTGAAAGCAATCCTATGAGTGAAGTTTATAGCAGTGAATTCCCACATCAGAAATACAGAGAAAGCCCAAATAAATAATGGAATATTAAATTGCAATCTTCTAGAAAATGAAGAGCAAGTTAACCCCAAACACGTAGGAGGGAGGAAATTATAAAGATCAGAGCAGAAATTAATGCAATTGAAACTAAGAAAACAGCATAAACAATCAATGAATTGAAGAGTTGGTTCTTTGAAAGATTAAATAAAATAGATAAACTCTTAGCCAATCTTATATAAAGAAAAGACTCAAATCCATGCAATTAAAAATTAAAAAGGCAGAATCACACTGTATCCTGCAGAAATCCAGGAGTTCAATACCTACTTTAAGAACCTGCACTCTAAAAAGATGAAAAATGCAGAAGAAATGGACAGACTCCTAGATACATATGAATTACCAAAGCTGAATCAAGAATATATAAAAATTCTAAATAACCAAATGTCATTCAGTTACATTGAAAATGTAATTTAAAAACTACCAACAAAGAAAAGTCCAGGTTATAATGGATTCACTGCCAAATCCGATAAGAAACTTAGAAAAGATCTAGTGGCACTACTCCTCAAACACTTTAATGAAATTGAAAGGGAAGCAGTACTCCCAAACTTGTATCTGGAAGCAAACATTACCCTGATACTAAAATCAGAGAAGATTCTAACCAAAAAAGAGAACTGCAGGCCAATTTCCTTAATGAAGATAGATGAAAAAATATTTAACAAGATACTGGTAAACAGAATGCAGCAAGTCATTAAGAAGATTGTACACCATGACCAAGTAGGATTCATCCCAGGGTTTCAGGGACAATTCAATATATGCAAATCAAGAAGCCCACCTGCACAACAGCAGCTTGAGTGTGCAGGCCTCAATGAAAGGCCTGCCTGGAAAACAGCTGTGCAGGCACATAGATCCCAGCCAGAGGCCAGCCCGGATAGCATCCATAAGTGGATACAGTCCTCAGCCAGAGTCCAACTAAGACACCAGTGGCTCAGTAGTGCCAACCCCAGCCTGAAGCCCATCAGAATGACAGGTGCCCAGGTGCACGGTCTCCAGTCAGGGCCCCACCCAGACACCAGTGGCATGGGCACACAGAACCTAGCCAAAAGCCTGACTGGAAAATAGCTGAGCAGGTGTGCAGGCCCCAATGAGAAGCCCACCCAGATACCATCTCTGAGTGCACACAGGCCCCATCCAGATTCTTGTGCAGATGGGGATCCAGCACAGGGATCCAGAAGCATTCTGAACCCAAGAATTGGCCCAGTGGTGAGTAGCAGAGAGAAAGTCTTTCTGAGGCTTGTTGAGAATTGAAGCCCTCGGAGGGGCAGAGTCAACTCAATATAGGCACAGCAGGCTGCATGAGTTGAAATGAGAAGAGACTTAAAAAAAGACTCAAAGCCAGATTTCTACGTCACTAAAGGCAACCCTAGAGGGCAACAGGATGGAACAATCTGAAACTTAACCACCTGGACTCCCTGAACTGGCAATGAAAGAGGATTTGGAAAAAAAATAAAATCATAAATAATTTCTCAGATGATTAATAACTCCAGAGAAGACACTGATAAAAAAAATAGATGAGCTGAGGAACATGATGGAATCCCAACATAGCAAACAAATGGAATTCATAAAACAGATGCAAACAGATTTCCAGGAGATTAAAAGCTCCATTGAAAGTTTATGCAGAAGAATGAGCCAGTGTGAGGACTAGAAGACAGGATTGCAATTACTGACCAGGAAAAGAAAGATTTCTTTTTGGGGGGTTGCAGGGATTGAACTCTGGACCTTGCACTTGTGAAGCAGTCAGCAGAACCACTGAGCTAAATCCCCGGCCTGAGAAAGATTTCTTAAAAATAGCAAGGGACCATGAGAAATCAACCCAGCACCTGCTAGATGATGCAAAGAATAACATAAGGCTGATTGGAGTCAATGTAAGAAAGAGGAGATAGTGCAAATGGTATTAAAAAAACAAATAAAAAAACAAACTGTTCACAGAAGTAATGGAGAAAACTTACCAAGCAGAAGGAAATAATGTGACATACAGATAAGTAAGGCATATAAGTCTCCAACTAGCCAAGGTTAAAAAAAAAAAACCCTACACCTAGGCATATAATAGTTAAGATTCCAGAAGTTCAACAGAAGAACAAAATCCTATAAGCAATTAGAGAAAAGAAACAAATCATTTACAAAGGAAAGGCCATCAGAATCACAGCAGACTTCTCAACACAAACCCTCAAGGCAAAAAGAGTCTGAAGTGAAGAATTTCAAGTCCTAAAAGAAGACCTCCAAACCAGATTGATGTACCCTGAAAAACTATTCTTCAAAATCCATGGAGAAATGATACTTGCATGACAAAGAACACCTGAAGAACTTCATGAATAGCATACTATCACTCCAAAAAATTTTTAAGCAATATACTAGGAAAAGACGATGAGGATCACAACCCCAGAAAGCCCAGCAGAATGAATCCATTAGGCAAGACAAGAAATTAAATGCAAAGGGGGAGAATCCAACAGGAAAGGGTCATGACAAGGATAAGTCAACACATCTCAGTTATAACCATTAATGTTAAATGGTCTCAATTCAACATTAAAAAGAGATAGACTGGCAGAATGGGTCAAGTAGCAAGATAGAACAATATGGTGCATAGAAAAAACACACTTAGTTAAAAAATAAACTCATAGACTGAAATTTAAAAGGTGGAAAACAATACTCCACGCAGCAGGAACCCAAAAAAATGCAGGAGTAGCTAGCCTATTTGCAGATAAAATCAATTTCAAACTAACACTTATTAAGAGAGGCAAAGAAGGCCACTACATCCTAGTAAAGTGAACAATCCAAGAGGAAGAGATGACATTCATAAATATATATGCATCCAATACTAGTGCACCCAACTATATAAAAGAAATATTAATGCATGTAAAAAAATCAAATAAGCACTAATATAATACTAGTGGGGGGACCCAAATACCACACCATCACAAATAGATAGATCAACTAGACAAAAAAATAAACAATGAAACATTAAAACTCAACTGAACTCTTGAAAAAATTTATATAGCACTATAACTCTAGAAACATTAGCCACAACAATTAGATAAGAGAAAGAAATAAAAAGAATAAAGATAGGAAATGAAGAAATTAAATTGTCATTATTTTCAGATGAAATGATATTCTATATAGGAAGCTCCAAGAACTCTACAAAAATTCTTTTAGACTCAATAACCAAATTCAGTGGAGAAGCTTCATACAAGGTCAACACACAAAAATTAATAGCCTTCTTGTAAATGAATAACAAACTCAATGAGGGTGAAACAGATGAAACAATTCCTTTTAAAATAGCATCCAAAAAATTGAATCAACCTTATGAAAGAAATCAAATTATGTAAAGAAATCGAAGATCTCTACTCTTAAAGCTACAGCACTCTGAAATAAGAGATAGAAGAGGATGTTAGAAAATGGAAAGATATCCCTGCTCCTGGGTAGGAAGAACCAATATAGTGAAAATGGCCATACTTCCAATACTTCTATATGGATTCAATGCAATCCCAATTGAAATTCCAGCAGCATACTTCACTGAACTTGAGAAAATAATCCACAAATTCATTTGGAACAAGAAAATATCTGGAAAAACAAGTCTAGGCAACAAAGACAAGGCAGGAGGTATCACAATCCCCAACTTGAAACTATACTACAAGGCTACTGTGAAAAAACAGTATGGTACTGGCAAAGATACAGATATGAGGATTTATGAGACAGAGTAGGAGTTGCAGAAATAACTCCAGACACACTCAGCCACCTCATTTTTTACAAAGGAGCCAAACATCTCATTAGAGGAAAGATAGCCTGTTCAATAAATGGTGCTGGAAAAGTGGGTTTCAACTTGCTAATGATTAAAATTAGACCTATATCTCTTACCACACACTAAACTAAAATTGAAATGGATTAAAAACCTAAATATTAAGATAGAAACACTAAACCTGCCAGAATATAGGACAGGTAGAACACTTGATGACATTGGTATGGGAAAAGACTTCATGCATAAAACTTCAGCCACATGTGAACTAACACAAAAGTCAATAACTGGGAGCTCATCTTATTAAAAAGCTTCTGCACGGTGAGAGAAACCACCAACAAAGTGAAGAGACAGCCCACAGTGTGGGGAAAAATTTTTACAAGATTTTCCTCAAAGGTCTATCTAGAATATATAAAGAACTTAAAAAAAAAATCAGACCTCCCAAGTTAAAAAACCCAGTCCAAAAATGGGCATCTGAAATGAACAGACATTTCTCAGACAAAGAAATAAAAGCAGCAAGTAAATATATGAAAAAATGCTCCACATCACTGGTCATTTGAGAGATGCAGATGAAAAAAACACTGAGATTTCACCTCACCCCACAAAAAATGGCTGCTATCAAGAAATCACACAATAACAAATGTTGGCGCAGTTGTGGGGAGAAAGGAACCCTTCTCCATTGTTGGTGGGAGTGCAGACTTGTGCAACCACCATGGAAGTCAATATGGAGATACCTCAAAGAACTAGAATTAGAGGTTCCATTTGACCCAGCCATCCCTCTGTTGGGTATTTTTCCAAAAGAATTAAAAGAATCATACCACAGTGATGTATGTGCACCCATGTTTATAGCAGCAGAGTTTGTAATAGCTAAAACTTGAAAACAGCCCATCTGCCCATCAATTGGAAACTGGATAAAGAAGATGTGGTTTTTCTATAAAATGCAATACTACTCAGCCATAAAGAATGAGAAAGTAGATTCATTCATAGGTAAATGGGTACATTTTGAGGATATACTTCTAAGTGAAATAAATAAGGCACACATATGCAAATACTGAATAGCTTCTCTGGTGTGAAAAACTGAAATAGTACTCAAGATCCTAATGGGACACTTAGCAAATAGGAAGAAAAGAACCAAAGGTGTAGGGACAGTGAGAAGGATAGGGAAAGGGGAATAAGGGAAACAGAAAAAAAATATGAGAAAATGTAAAAATGGAATTAAAGTGTTTGAAGCGGGGAGGGGAGGAGGTGGTGAAGGGAGGGTAGGGACAAGGGGAAAAAAATGAGAATCAAGACCTGGCATATAAAGGTACAAGATGCCAGTAATGAATGTAACTGTACTTTATACCTAGAATATACCAATAAATTAAATTTAAAAGAAAAAAAGCAAACAAAAATCTCATCAATTATAATAAATAAATAAATAAATGGTGCTGGGGAAATTGTCTACCATATGCTGAGAATTGAATGTAGAGCTGTATCTCTCACCATGCCCTAAACTGAAAATGAAATGGGCTAGAGATCTAAAGATAAAAATAGAAACACTTAATCTACTGGAAGATAGGTAAAACTGTAGAAGAGGTAGGTGTAGGCAAAGAGTTTATGAACAAATCTACAGTTGCCCAGGAAATATTACAAAGAATTAACAACTGGAATCACATGAAATTAAAAAGGTTTTCACAGCAAACAGTAACACACACTCACTAACAGAGTGAACACAGAATGGAGAAAAAATACTTACCAGCTATTCCCCAGACAAGGGTCTAACATCTGAATATATAAAGAACTAACAACAAAAAAAATCAGATCACAAATTTAATGACCCAGTGCCAAAATGGTCATCTGAAATGCATAGACATTTCTCAGATGAAGAAATGCAAACAGCAATAAATATTTGAAACTTTTTAAAATCACTGGTCATTCAAGAAATACAAATTAAATCAACATTGAGATTCTGTCTCACTCCAGACAGAATGGCTATTGTCAAGAAATCAACCAGTAGCTAATGCTATTGAGGCTATGGGGAAAAAGGAACCTGTTTCTATTTCTGGTGGGGATACAACCACTGTGGAAATCAGCATCGAGTTTTCTCAGAAAACTAAAACTAGAGGTTCTATTAGACCCTGCTAGTCCACTCCTAGGTATGTTCTTGAAAGAGTTAGTAGAAGCATCATACCACAGTGATATACAAATACTTCTGTTTATAGCAGCACAGTTTATAATAACTAATCCTGGAAACAGCCTGTATACCCAAAAGATGAATGGATAAAGAAAATATGGTATTTATATAGAATGGAGTACTACTCCGCCAAATAGAAAGACAAACTTGAGTCATCTGTAGAAAAATGGATCCACCTCAAGACCATAATCCTAAGTAAAATAAATCAGATACACAAATTTAAATATCACATTGGTTCTCTTCTGTGAGAAACTAAAAGGGTAAATAAGGAGCATAATGGAGGATAAATATTGGGAATTAGGAAGGACCTGTTCAAATAGGAAGGGGGAAAGAGGAAGTGAAGGAAGGGAAAAGAAAATGGATGGAAAAGAGTGTAAAAAGAAGCTTGTGTAAGTGGGAAGGGGAAGAAGGCTTGAAGGGAGTGTAGGGGAATGGGAAAAAGGGGATATTAAGATATGAGTGCAGGTACAAATTCCCTATGATGAATGTGATCCATATGTATGACAAATATCTACTAATAGAAATGTTTAAAAAAGGTGAATTCTTACTTGAATTTGAATCTAAGGGGAAATAATAGCCAGTGAATGATGATGCATTCTCAAGGGAGCCTTTGTTTTTCTCCTGTACTTAGAGCTGGAGTTAAGACAATTTTCCTCCCAGGTTTCCTTGAGAGGTAATTTTTTCCCCTAGTTTACAGTTGCATAGAAGGTTCAGTGCCATGGGAAGCTCAGCACTATGTGGGAAATTTATGATTCACTCTCAGGTTATGTGGGTTTGGGGAATGCCTCTTGTGACCTTGTTGTGATTATTAAAAGCTTGGATTACCCCTCAGGATTTCTGCTCTGGCTTTGTTTATGGATGCTGGGGACTTTCTTTAACGAAAAGAGTTTTAGAAATATATTATTCAGTACTTTTAGCTATTGTGTGGTGGGGTCATTTCATAGCGTAGCTAATGTTGCCTAAAATGAGAGTCTCAAATTTATGATATTAATTTTCTACATTTAAATTATTTTGCAAAATTGACTACTTTGACAATTACTGAATTGTTTGGGAGGTATGAAAAAGAAGAAATACATTCCTTCTATTGAATATTCGCTTTCCTATTTATGTGCCTTTTATTTATAACTTCTCATCTGAACTGAATTTATATATAAATTGATGAATTATTATCGATCAACTCTGAATCTCCAAAGGGGCAAGTCAGTGGAGAGGAAGGTTAGTGACTGAAATTCAGAAACTTTTTGAATGCATATAGAAAGGTTACAGTGCATATGATATTTATGCTACTATTTCTTTGTTCTAGTCATGTTTTCTGCCTGGTGCTGGGAAGTGCTTTTTAAACAATTCATCATTAAATTAAGATGTGTGGCCAGATATGTGTCAAAAAGAAATTTGTACTAATAATGAAAATATGGAATTATGTTTTATCCCCATGTCCACACTTATTCTCTACTTTTTATTCTCTTATTTTACAGTAGCAGCTTTAATATTTTGTTTTCTGTTTCTAGCATGTAGATTATTTTCTTCTTAGAAATTAATCTCTTCAAAGGGAAAAATGACCCTGAATTTTTCATGCAGGTTACCTTCACCACTCCAAGTAGATTTGACAATGTTACTTTTATCTTTAAAGTAATAGTTCTAATTTCACTCCTACTAGTTTTCCTTTTTGCAACATCCAGCATTATAGCCTTAATTGTCACATAATAAACTGTATTTTTCTGTGTTGATTAGGCTTGTTGCTTTGTTTTACATTCATTTTCAGAGCAATTGGAGAAAAGAAAACATCCATAACAGCTTTTAAATTGAATCAGTGTGTTTATGCTGCTGGTATTCTGGAACCCCCTTCACCCATCTTATTAATTTATACTTAGAGAGCAGGCAATTTTAACATTTTATTTTGAGATGATAAACCATAATGTATCTAAAATGTGAAGATACATATTTAATGCACTTTAATGCCTTTATGATCTCACTGTTGAAATGTACAGCCCTAAAAAATCCTGTCTAGGAATGCTTACACTATCACTACTACATTCCCTACAGAGCTATGAATATGTTCTAGGCAGGGCTTCATTGCTCCAACTTGTTGAAATATTTCTACCTCTGCAAGTTTTGCTTTGTACTGGAATCCCATCTGTCAGTGAATTGAATGTTCTATTGTGTATTCTGAATTCAAAATATAGATTTGAGCTTTGATTTTGTTTCCTACAAAGTATTTATAGCTAATATTTTATGGAAAAAGCCTTGGGAAACTGATGTAATTATTGTTTTAGACATTGTGCGTCTGTTCTTGTTATTATTGATGTCGAATATCTTTTTCACTGCAGAAATCAGATTTAAATTGTATAAGATTTTTATCATGGCACTGCTATTCACATTGTGCCTTTACAGAATAGAAATAAACAACTTGGATTAATGATTACCTAATATATATTGAGAAATTTTCAATAAAAGCCATATCTTTTATTATTGTTCTTATCTCCTTTAACACAACAGTGCTTTTATATGGATATTTTATTAAATCTTCCTATTATATGAGGAAATTTGGTTTTAGTTTTTTGATGTTATATACTCAGTGAATGTTGGAACTTATATTGTACTTTTGACGTTCTCGACTAGAAATGAACTTGAAATGAACTAGAATCAACTAGAAATGAACTCTAAACTAGAAATGCCTTTGGAGGAAGGAAAAAGGAAGAAATATCAATCAGTTATGTAGAGATTTGGATCTAGTTAAATTTTTAATACTAGCAATAAATATAACCTTCAGTGATTATTCAGAAAAGATCTATGTCCCTATAATTAATTTGATTTTGTAGAATATTGCCTTATAATTACAGAATTAAGAATATAAAATTAGGATTTTCTTTTAGAGACTGTGCAGATTAAGCTACCCATTTTATGAATAGCAAAATTATATTTTAGAGAAATAAATTATTCTAAATACAAGCTTAATTTTTTAGTTTTATTTTTTCTAGTTTGTAGTTTTATCTAGTGGACATCATGCATAATGTGACAGGGTACAGAGTGAAGTTTTAATGTTTTCTGTAATATATTGAGTGAACAGAAATTGCATTTATGTCATTTTGATCCATCACGTACACACTTGTTCAGTAATTTACAAATTTAACTGATACACACCAGTAAAATGTTGACATACTTTAATGATATATAAAGCTTTGTGTTTCCATTGTAACGTAGGCCCCAGATAACACAGGTTATTCTGACTTTGGTCTCTCTGTTGAAAGTGGTGTTAGTAAATGTTAGGAAATGTAGTCATTATTATTATTACTAATGAATTTTTCTAAAGTCTTCGGCATTGCCTCGAGTACTTTTAAAATTATTTTCTCCAATTATTCAACAACCCTATTCTATGTGGTAGATACTTTTCTACCAATTTAGCAGATAAAGAAATGAAAGCTTAGAAAAATTAGATAGATTACCCAAGCAAGCAAGTGGCAGAACTAAAAGTGTTAACCCTCTTTCCCCCTATATCATTCTTTCTTTATCTCGACCTCTTGACTATTTACCTAATAGCCACTGTGACAGTGTGCAATTATCTTACTTTTACCCCCTTTCGCTTCAACCAAAATGTAAGCTTCATGGAAATATAGTTTGTTTCTGTGTTTCATCTTTTGCATTTCCAGTATATAGCATAATGCCTGCTACACAGAAGGTACTATTTATGTCAACAGTGTTTGCTGAAAGAATATCTGATTCCAAAGTCACATCTAGGGCTACTAAAGATACGATGAAAAACTTGTACTGAGCAGCTATCTCATATTAAGTGAGAAAGAGGGAGGATCCAGGATTTAATGTAGCTAATGATTTAATTTGCTAAAATTAGAAATGAGGTAATTTCATAAGAATTTTATGTTGCAATTTAGTATCCTGAATTATTGAGTCTGGAGAACATAGTTGAAATGTAACTTAATTACTGCCATCATATATTTGAGGGAAATTGTAATGAGGGGGGTGACCAGCTGTTCCCTATCTGTAATGAGTACAGAACTAGATGAGAAGGGCTTCTGTATGAAGTACAGAAATTAGGCTAGTATCACAATGGGTTAGAAGATACAGGGGTAAGTTTTTGAGATGTTAAAAAATTAATTTTCCACCTTCTCTTCCTTCTTCTGTTTGTGCTGTTAGTCGATAGGCTCAGCAGCCTGACTAAATTCTTTCTGACTCTTGGTAGCCCTCGTCTCACTAGAAATATCAAAGTCCACGGTTTTCAAGTCTAAGGCTGTCATGAGCAGCACTGCTAGGATAATTAATTCCGTATGCTCTTGCTCCAGCAAGTGAAATGAGAAATAATTAGTTCTATAAGTGAGGCAATTTGCAGTTTGTGACAAAAGAAAGGACTTGCTTGAATATAATTTAAATTGTATAACTATGTAGGATTTAATTTTCTTAATGCATTTGTATTTCTCATGTTTGATAATATTACTGAGAAACAGATGTAATCTTCCAAAATGATGATTGACTCTGAAATGGACAATTAGCTGAATCAAATATCCGAACCTATAACTGATTACATAAGAATACTACTTAATCTTCTCTGGCGTTTTCATAGATATTAAAATGAAAACTATATTTGGACAGTTTTCTGGGACTACTTTTGTTTTCAGTAAATGTAATCAACTAGGGTATGACATAAATTTCTTGTTGGACCCAACTCTAATCAACATAGTTTCTCAAGCAGTTAAATTTCTTAATTCAATAGATAGTTTTGGTTGCCCATTATATTTCAGTGTACTTCATATGGTGGTGAAGTTGACAAATAATGAAGTAAAAGTATAAACAAAGTTTAGAGAGAAAAGTTGAGCCTTACCTGTGGTTATTCACAAGTGCTACACATCAGAAAACATCATGTGGATATGAAATATTTCCGGTGCATTTCAAAGCAAAAGGGATATAGAGCTACCTGCACATTGCAAAGAGGAGGCACGTTAGCCTTGGAGGAAGAGTACTTAAGAATATAAACTTGAAGCCAGTTCAAATACTCTTTCCTTAACTTGTTGTATGACTGAATAATTTACTTAACTTCTTTGTACACAATTACTTATGTCTTAGGCAGGGTTAATAGTAGTTTCTCCTTGGGCCGGGGATTTAGCTCAGTGGCACTGCACCTGCTTTGCAAGTGCAAGGTCCCGAGTTCAATCCCTCATACCCCCAAAAAAGTACCTACTTTTTAAGGTTTAATGTCAATTATTTGTGTGTGTGCATGCGCATGTACACAAACAATTGTTAAGTAAGGTTATCAAACTAGTTTGTGGGCCAATTTCTGCTTGCTGCATGTTTTTATATGGTTCAGGGACTAAGAATAGTTTTCACAGTTTTTTAAAGATGGAAAAAAAATAATATTTTGTAGACCATTAAAATTATATGAAATTAATATCCATTTTTTAAGTTTCCACAAACAATTGTGGAACAATTCTCTGATTGTGTACAAATTCTCTGACTACTTTTAATCTGTAAATGAAGAGATGAGTAGCTATGACAGAAAATAAAGAGCCTGCAGGAACTAAAATATTTACTACATGTCACTTTACAGATAAAAGTTCTAAACTTTGGCTTATAAAATTCACCTGCATAAAATAAATGCTGTAACTTATTAGTAATTTGGATTATTAAATTATTCTCTCCATTGAAATTGTAATTTGGCTTGGAATTTTGCATGAAGATCTCTTCATTTTAGAAGCTTAATGCACTGAATTAGAGTATTCATGTAGTTGTAAAGTATAGGCATATTATTGTATTTTGATATTTGTGTCTTTGCCATAAAATTTCATTAGGAAGGGGTCTTAGACCTTGAACTTTTAAAGGTGGATGTTTAAAGCTTTATGGGCCAAAGTAATTTGGAAAGTGATGTAAATGTTGTGATTGTTTGTTATATCAGAGACCGCAGTTGTAAAATACTAACTAAAAGTTCTGGGTTTTATCTACTATACTCCTTTTCTCCTACCCTATGAAGAATCTTTGAGAATCCCAAAGAGCAGAGAACAAAGAGAAGTCAGAATTACATTCCCGAGGCAAAGCCAATTATCACCTCTCCAGGCATCTAACTCAGACCAAATAACAAATGACGGATGCTAGGTAAATGACCACCTCATCTCCGATGTAAAAACTCTCCTGTATCTTTTTAATTGGAGGCTCATTTTAGTTCCATGATCACTCAACACATTTGAGGAAGTATATTCGATATACCATTATTTCAGTCCCTGCTACGAAGTATTTCTTTAGTGAGGTGACTCATTCATTCTACTATTATTTATTCATGTGTAGACATCTTATATAAACTGCTTCACTTACTGGTTTTGGGTTCTCAATTCCAAAGCTGTCTTTTGAAAATCAATAACACCTATCTTCTGAGGGAAATTCTCAGTAAAGCAAGCTGTGATGGCTTTTGTTGTGCTCTTTGGCATTAATTATTCATGGTTATTTATTGAATAATTCAGCATGCTATATGATAATTTTTAAATTCTCTACCTTGTTACTGAAAAGTGAGGACGATTTGGGCCATTATTTGATTCATGCCAAATTAAGCCATTATCAGTGAGAGCATACAATATGTAAGAGGGTGACATTCAGTTTTCAGGCCTTCATTAAATAAAATAAAGATGACTTGAGTATATTCCATAGCCCTCAAGGAGAATAGAATACTTATTCCTATTCAAGCTATACTCCACATAAAAAGCAATTATCAGTATAATGTACAAGCAAGACTTGGAAGAGAAGGGGACACTTGTGTGACAAAGTGCCAAGGAAATATTAATGAAAATTTCTCCTTCCTTATAATCATTAAATGATATAAACTTTACCCATAAATGGTCTCTTCTTCCTCTTGTTTTTTCTTTCTTGGTTTTAATTGGCATAAAAGCAAAGGTTTCACAAAATTTTTTTGTTATTTACAGTATTTGTTTTTATTCAGTTTCATATCCTTTCCTTGCTCATGCACTTAATTATATATTTTATCCTTGATGTTTGATTTTTCACAACCCCATCACTTAGACAATGTACAAAACAATAATAATCCACATCTCATTTGTGCTATTTAATATAGAAAAGCAGCATTATGTGAAGATATTTCTGACCTGCCGTCAAACCCTTTTCTTAGAACTTCCAGCTTTTGTACAGTAAATGACTCTCCTAGCCTAGTTTCTCAAAAGTTTTTAGCTGCACTAAAATAATGCTAAATGCCAGGTCATTTCAGAATTCTGTATCTATGTTTGAAACAACCTTAAAGAAGATTATTCCATTATGTAAAGATTGTTCCATTATGAGCTTGCATGCTGATTCTTCCTGAGATGGGCCTCAGCCAGAATAGGTGAATATGAATTAAAGTATTTTACAAACGTAATGTCTCATGGACAGAAGACCCTGAGAAGGTAATTAAAATGCCTTAATTACCTTAATTAATAATATTTTTTTTCTTTCAAACAGGGTCTTAAGTTCCATACTATTATGTGTATTGCCAATAACTACTTTTCCAGTTGCTGTTATCTGTGTTAATGGTAGAGCAAAAAACTATGTATTCAACTGATTTTAACATGAAATATACAGATGAGATTTTAATTGATTGTGTTCTTTGGCCCACAAATTTGCTTATGGGAGAGTTACATGTTTATTGGATGCTTATTGTGATATTTATAATAAAACAAATTATGATATAAATATCTAAAGATGTAACATGGAGGGATAAATTAAATAAATCATAATCATCTGAAATCTAATATTTAAAAGGAGTAAAAGTATTGCAGATGAATAGCAAGTGATTGAAAAATGCTATCAAGTTATTAGGTTAAAAATAGCAAGTTATACATTAGTATGGGCAACCCATGTGCATAAACATCATCTTTTTACATATTTACATTTCTTAACGTATACATTGATATATATATACCTTTTAATATTTACGTGTATATGCAAATACATGCACTGTACATATTTTATAAAATATAAGCTTTGTGATGAAACAAAGTGCTGTTTTCTTTCTTCTAATTTTATTCTCTTAAATTTTTCAATTCTTCCAATGTACATGTATTAGCTTTTAAAATAGAAAATATACTGTTAGTGTTTTCCAACCTGGACACAGAAATTAAAAAATTATCAGAAAGTTTAAATATGAAAATTTTATTTCCTATTCAAAAGTAATTATGTTTTCAAGTCAGCTCTGTCCTTCTTTCCTTCCTTAACAGTTCAAACTTCCTGGTAATTGAGGACTGCAGCATTGAGTGATCAAAGGGAAGACTTAGGTGATTCTACCTCATGGGAACACAGGGAGGCCACACTGACACCATTAGCAGGGGAACACAGCTTTGCAAATGCTAGCATTCTGATATTCTCTAGAGCTATCTCTAGAATTTAGGCATATTTAGAAACTAGAAGGTTTTCTTGTGATCATGCAAACAGATCAAATAATTGTGCTAATGACAAATAGAGTTAAGTCATGTGAGAGATGAAATGAAATGACAAAAGCCTTGTGCCTTTCAAATGGAATTTGAACAGTTGAGATCTAGGCAGCTCCTGGATTCTGGAAAACATGATGAAGAAAGAGCAAAGGCATGAAGAGTAGGTATGTCTATGCTGGCTTTTGTGTTGGGAGGTGAAATAGGACACTGTGAGCAAAAGTTGTTTTTTAAAAAGGTAACATTCAAGATAAAGCTAGACATTTTAGGCTCTGCTACTTTTCCCATTATTACTGTGAATATTACCATAAAAATACCCTTACATCTTTAAGCTCTTCAGCTTATTTAGTAAAGAAAAAAATTTTGAATAAATTTGGTGATACAGAATAATAATGTTTTCCTGGGGCTTTCGATGATACAGTCACATTCCCAGAAGTCTCCAGGGATGTGTCAAATTCAGCTAAGAATCACCAGTATACATTTCTTATCATGTCCAATATATACAAATAACAAAATTATTAGACATAGTACTATCATTTCTGGTACTGGGTCCTCAGTATGTTTCCTCCTATGGAAGACTCTCCATTCCAGTGAAAAACAATTACAATATTTCAGTATCTTCCTTGTTATTACCAGAAACATGTCAAGTTCAAGTTTTTCAATGTAATTTTATAATTATTTAAAAAAATTTTTTGGTATATGCGTATGATACATAATAATTGCACTCATCTTGGGAAACTGATACATATGCACATCCATTTTTACTCTTCCCCAGCCTTCCCCTCTCTCTGTTTCCTCAGATTCTTTTCCCATCTCCACATAGTCTACTTGCATATTTCTTATCATGTTGTTCTTATCTTGCTCTTTAAATTTATCAATGCAGTTTTTGTTGTTGTTGTTGTTGTTGTTTTTTTCTTTTTGGTACCGGGGATTGAACTCGGGTCCTTGCGCTTGTAAGGCAGGCCACCGAACTGCTGAGCTAAATCCCCGGCCCTTATCAATGCGGTTTTAAGAAGGTCAATAAAATGCACTCCAGTTATCTTACTTTAGAGAGATTTAACTCCAGTTGATTCTAATAGATAAAGAAAATAATGATGTTTGGGTATTCTTTTTCATACTGGGGATTGAACTCAGGTCTTTGTACTTGCGAGGAATTGGATATTCTTGATATGCTACCTTTTGAGATTTTGCTGTGTGAAATTCATGAAAAAGTATCTTTTAGAAATATTGCTTAGTGACTTGCATTATATCTATAATATAGCAATCTAAAAAAGATAAACATCATTTATAGTTTTTTTTTTTTTGGTTTTTTGAGACAGGGTCTCTCTTTGTAGTTGAGACTGATCTGGAACTCACTATGTAGCTCAGGCTGGTCTCGAACTTACAGTGACCCTCCTGCCTCAGCCTCCCGAGTGCTGGGATTACAGGTGTGCACCACCATGCCCGGCTACATTTATAGTTTAATCTTCATTATCAATTTGACGCTTGTCGCGAGCCGGCGACGCAGAGCACTGTCCAGCAGTGTCTCAAACCTGAAAGAGCAGCGGGGTGGAGATGGGGCAGAGAGAAAAGAAGGATGCCAAGACAAGAGTCTGATCAAGGCGGCGTTTATTGCCGGCAAGCACCGGCCTTTTAAAGCAAAAAACCACAAACTATTATGAGATGGGTTTACCATAGTAACTGAAAGGTCACACAGGAAAAGAGCAAACAGGTTCACCAAAACAACCCACCGTGAGTAGTAGTAACCCGGACAACCACACATCTAAAGGTCAGAGACAAGAAACTGTAACTTTCAGGAATTCCACAAAGGAAACACTCTACCTGCTAAACTGGAGAAACAACACATATGGAGTTACTAGAGTTAACAATACTTACAACCAATACTCATGATCCCCACACATTAGAAGATTCCTAAGAGATTATTAATAAATTACACTTCTAGGTGTGTCTCAGTGGGTAATGGGAGCATGGCCTTGGGGAATACATATCTGGTCCCTTGCCATTTCCTTTTGAGCTGCTTCCTGATGCCTCCATGAACTGAGCAGCTTGGTTCCAGCATGTCCTTCTGCCATACTTTCACATTGGAACCAGCTGGTCAGGGCCTGAAACCATGTATCAAAAACAAAACAACAGGGCCAAGGGTTTAGCTCAGTGGCACCACACTTGCCTTGCAACAGAAGGTCCTGAATTCAATCCCTGGTAACAAAACAAAACAAAACAAAACAAAAACAACAGGAACAAAAAACAAACATTAAAAAAAAAAACCCTTTTGAGCCCCTGACCTTGGCAGTGGAACTGTGGAGGTTGAAATGCCTGGAGTTATCATGCAGCTCTTGCCTCAGCCCCTGACCTCAGAAGCAGACCAGTAAAAGGTGAGGCCACGTGGGTGACCACGGCTCTCCCATAGCTCCTCCCCCCAACCCCGGCACACCTCTAGCCTCCTGGTTGTGCTGGTACCTGGATTCACACCACAGAAGCATGGGGTCATAAAAGCCATTGTCATGAGCTCTACCCTTGATTTTGATTTAATTCACACAGATAAAAGCCATAGATTAATAACTACCACAAATTGTCATTTGGTAAGCTGTGCTTGATGCTTTTGTGTTGCTGATTGTATCACTTGGGCTAAGATGTTGTGATTGATCTAATCAATTGTCCTTTCTGGTATAATGAAAAAGAGATTGCCTCAGAGGCATTAGAGACTCGAAATTTAAAGACAGGCTCTAATAGGAAGATTGAAGTATTAACCCAGGTATCAAATGAAGGACAGTCTCAACAACAAAAATAGAAATGGGAAGACATTCAAACAAGTCTCAAGCACAAACACAGACTTCCAGCTTACCAAGGGCAAATTCTGGGGGAAATGAGGTGGAAAAGTTTGACAAGCAACCACCTGGACACCCTGAACTGATAGCAGAGGAAGTAACAAAATAGATCAATGAGGCTCTAGAAAAATTCAAAACAGAAATAATGTCCCAGATAACTACAGAGATGGTGACAATGAATTTCATGATTAGACACTCTAGAACAGAAACAGGTTAAAAAAAAATGCATGCTCAGGACCATGGTAGAAGCCATGAATGCCTAGCATAGGAAAGAAATGAAAACCACAAATGCCCCACAAAGGAAAGAAATGGAATCCATGAAACAAATTAAAACAGATATACAGGATGTTAAAAACTCTATTGAAAGTTTATATAACAGGCTGAGCCAATCTGAAGACAGGATAGCAAATATAGAAGATAGGATAGAGATCAGTGACCATGAAAAGAAGAATCTCTTTAAAATAGTAAGGGAACATGAGGAATCAATCCAACAGCTCCTAGATGATACAAAGAAGAATAATATAAGACTGATAGGAGTCCATGAAAAAGCAGGAGTAAGTACAATTGACATATAAAAACTGTTCACAGAATTATTGACAAACTTCCCAAACAGAGCAAGAGAATTAGTGACGTACAGATAAATGAGGCTTATAGGACACCAACTAGCCATGATAAAAAAAAAAATTCTACAAATAGACATATAATAATCAAGATCTAGGAAACCCAACAGAAGAACAAAATACTGCAAGCAGTTAGAGAAAAAAGTAAATCACATGCAAAGGAAAGCCCATCAGAAAAATAAGCTAACTTTTCAACACAAACTGTCAAGTTGAGGAGAGCCTGGGGTGAGGTATTTTAAGCCCTAAAAGAAAACAACCTCTAACCTAGACTGATGTGTCCTGCAAAACTCTATTTCAAAGTTGATGTGGAAGTAAGATACTTCCATGACAAAGAACACCTGAGAAACTACATGAATACCCAGCAGCATTCCAAACACTTTTAAATAATATCCTAGAAAAAGACAATGAAAATTACAACTCTATGAGGCCCAACAGAGCAAATCCAGCAGACAAGGCAGGAAATTAAAGGGAGAGGGGGAAAAATTAAAAAGAGCCAACAATAGGATAACAAAATGATGATAACTCAATGTTATCAGTTAAAACCATCGATATTAGTGGCCTCAATTCATCAATCAAAAGAAACTGACTGGCAGAATGGATTAAGAAACAAAATCTAGGGCCAAGGATTTAGCTCAGTGATTCTTCCTCACAAGCACTGGGGATTGAACCCAGTACCAAAAAAAAAAAAAAAAAAAAAAAAAAAAAAAAAAACCAACAAAATA